>NC_134566.1:8882307-9191377 GCF_025594145.1 Primulina tabacum
TTCGAGCCGTTGCAGCTTACTCCGAACTTATCTTATGAGGAGAGACCCGTGCAGATCCTAGACAGACAGGAGAAGAAACTTCGGAACAAGTTGGTTAAGCGAGTCAAAGTCAAATGGCTCAACCATTCAGAGGAGGAAGCTACGTGGGAGTCTGAGCCGGAGATGAGAAGTCGATACCCTGAGTTATTCGGTGAGTTTTAATTTCGAGGACGAAATTTATTTAAGGGGGGAAGGATTGTAGAACCCGTAAATCAGTAGACGTATAAGCCATGCATAATTCTAGATTTTTAAATTTAATTGACTTCATTGCATAATTATTTTAAATGTATTTATTTGAAGTTAATTATTTATTATTTCAGTTCAGCAGTTTGATTTTTAGCATTTCAGTATTTTCAGTGAGGCCGGACCGGAGTTGGAGTTTTGAGATAGAATTTAAGATTTGAGAAATATTTCCAGAAGTTAATTTAGCTAGTAACTAAGTTCATTTAAGTTAGAAAGGAAGGTTTGAAGATTTAATTTAATTATTTGAGGTGATTAAGAAATGAACTCATTTAAGTTATTAAATTAAGGGGTTAGCTCACTAAATTATTCAAAGGATTAGTAAGGCTTTCAAGGATTATTAGTTGACTAGATAATCAACATTTCCCTTTATTTTATCATGCATTTTTCGGCCACCCTTAGTGCTAGAAGATTCATTTTCCAACTCACCAACTTTGACCAATTCTTTGCATGTAATTAGTAGGATAATTCTAGGATTTTTGGGAGCACAATTTAATTAAATAAATGGACATATCCTAGACTAGAATCAAGCCAATATTCGGCCACCTTATCCCCAAGAAGACTTGATATCAAACAACAATTCAAATTCAAAAGGAGGGTGGACTTAGTCTTGATTCATTCCTTATATCTTGCACCCTTTCTCCTCACCTTCCTAACCATTTTTCCCCCTCTCTTTTCTTTCGAAATCTGAGTGAAATTTTAAGCTGAGAACCGTGGGAATCCAGTAGGAAAATAAGGGAGAGAAATCGAGTTCAAGAAAGGTAGACAAGAAGCGCTCCACCTCCTCCGTGCCGAGTCGTCGTTGTTTCGTTCGTTTTCTTTCAAAACGAAACCAGGCATGTCTAGATTTCTTTCAAACCTCAATCAAGTCATATTATCATTTATTTTTCAGTACATGATCATGTTTTAGCAAGCAAAAACCGAGATACATGTCAAAATATTTTGGGAACACACATGCAGAATTTCGGCTCTTCATGGCAAGCTTCACGTTTTCTTTTGGTTTGTGAGTTTCAGGTATTGGATCGACTCCAGGCTCCCAAGGCGACTTGTATACATGTAGTAGGATGCATTAGGACCATGTTGGTCCATTCAAACCAGTCCCATACTTGCTGGAAAACCGAAATGACAGCAAGTTCCCCATAAGTGCAGAAATGTTGTTCGAAAATTTCAGTTTTGTGTCAAGGGTTGTGGATCTGATCTTGGCTGCCCCAAGGGCCTTTAGCCATGGTTGGATCACTTCCCTAGCATGTCTAAGACGTGACTAAGTCACCCTTTTGGTGGCTTGGTCCATGGTTCATCGGTTTTTAATCAAAACGTCAAAACAGCCCCTTTCCCCATTCGGCCCTTCCATTTTTCAGCATATGGTTCGTTTCTTTTGTGGCTTGGTGTGGATCTTGGTTGGCCTATGGCCCTTAGCCACGGTTCATATCATGCTCCTAGATGTCTAGATCGTGCCATGGTCAATCAAATGGCCACTGGAACGACGCAAGACATCGATCATAGCATAAACACTACACACGCATGCACGTTGCTCTCGGTTGGACCCTTCGGTTAAGATTTGGTGTGATGCGGATTGTGGCTGGCCTAGGGCCCTTAGCCATGGTTCAAATCATTCCTTGGGATGTTGGTAAGAGTCTCTGGTCGGTGGTTCACGCCCCTAATGGCCGATAGTCTCGAAACCAATGCAAGTCTTGTAGTGCGCAGCTGCTGTATTTTTTTGACAGCAAGTATGCTGCTGTTCAGAAGCGTCGTTTGAGTTCTTGGTTGGCTTTTAGCCCATGGCCTTGGACTGGACAGTGCCTCATTGAGTTAGGAAGGTCATGTTTTTGACCGTTTGTCATTTGGATCATTTTTGAGGTCGTACGAGAATTTACGGTGCAATGTGCCAAATTGACTCTCGAAAGAGCGTTTCGTGTTTTGGCCTCCATTTCACCTAGATTTCGAACCTATCATTTTAGGAGCATATTTTTATGATTTTTCAGCGTATTTTAATCATGACTATACGTCCGTTCAGTGTCGGTTCAGGTTGGCTCTGAGTCATGATTAAATGCGAAGTCATTAGGCGTCATAGTCGCATCTTTTGAACGTAAATTGCATAGTTGGTCATGTTTAAGCTATTGCATAATTTTCATGGCACAGTTAGGTTGCAGCGAGCCTGGGAACGATCCAACCCAATCCAGTTGGTAAAATTACAGGAATTTTCATTACGCCAGTTAATTATTTTACGTGCATTAAACAGAAAATGATTATTTTTGAGATTTATGCGATATGGCTTGTGGTTCATTCACTATGTGGGAGTGTTATTTTTATACGGTCGCCAGTGACCGATCAGTTCAGTATGGTACCACCCGGTCGCCAGTGACCGGCCAGCTCAGATCAGTTTCAGCCTCCCCGGTAGCCAGTTACCGATCAGTTCAGCTTAGTGCAGTGGCCACAGGCGTAAAACATAATCTCAACAGAAAATTTTATCAGTTATTTCAGTACAGGCTCCAAGGAGCAAATATTTTTACAGTGATTTCCAGTTCAGTTATGCACGTATTATAATTGCTCAGTACAGATTATTTTCAGTATGCCTCAGGACAGGATATTTTATCACATGCATATTTTAAATTCAGATTTTTACTCGTTACCTGCGATTTATGCATGCTGAGTCTTTAGGCTCACTAGACTTGATTGTTGTAGGTACTGATGAGGCCAGGGCCGAGGGCGGGGACCAGTGAGCCAGCTTGGGTCGGCAGTAGTGGCACCCGAGGACCTCAGAGCAGCAGTGGTTATTTTCTTCGCAAACAATTTTGATCAGTTGTTGGATATTTTTAAATCGTTGTTGTTGGCAAAACTTTGATTTTCTTCCGCTGCAATATTTTGAAATATTGAACTTGATTCACCAGTGATTTTTATGAATGAGGCCATTTAAGTTCTTTTAAAAAGAAAATTTTTAATTTTCCGCAAATTTCCAAGCAAGTAGTTCGAGGGCCTTCACAGATTGAATGGTGCTCAAAGAAAGGTTGAAAACATGCCTTTATCCTTGATACATTGGTGCTCTCGGATCTTCGATTGAGGTTATAATAAGTTTAGAATCATTTATTCAGTGAACTTGGAATTTACAAATTAAATGGTACTACTAGTAGTAGTGACTACTAACATGTACAAATTCTCATAAATGTTCTAGAGTAGTATAGAATTAAATTAATCAAAGAGTTGATTTTATAAATTCAATAATGGTTATTCAATTTAATTAATATATATATAAATATATATGTATATATACACACACACACACACACACATGTTTTAAATGGTGTTTTAAAATATGTATATGTATATGTATGATATTAATATATATGTATTATCAAAAGTTAATAAATATAATATATATTAATAATATGGGAATTCAAAAATAACGGAATAATCGAGTTGATAGAGGTCATATTTACGTGTTTTAGTACATCGTGCGAATCTTAGTTTGCATCGTTTTGGTTGCATGAAGTTTGCATTACTTCATTTTACCTTAAATTGTTGCATATGATCACGTCTCACTGAGTTGCACGAATGTGCAGGAGAACGGCGCAAAAAAAGAAAATTCAACCGAAAATGAGCTGAGGACAGGGCACCTCGCGCTAGGGCGGAAAAACTTGACCGCCCCAGCGCGAATACAACAAAAATATGATACCGGGCAGAACACCTCACGCTAGTGCGGTAAAATTGAACGCCCTAGCTCGAGAGGCTAAAGAATCAACAGAAGACCTCGCGCTAAGGTGTAAAACTTGACATTCCCAGCGGGAGAGGCATGTGAAGCGATAAACATTGCAGAAGACCTCGCGCTAGAGTGGTAAAACTTGACCGTCCCAGCGCGAGTAAATAAGGCTAATTTCCTAATTTGATGATATTGAACTTGTAAGGTGGTGGCTGCACAAAAACAACCCTAGGAAAGATTTTCTAGCATTATTCAGCATCCAAGGAGTTTGGGAAAAGGAGAAAAAGCTTCGAGCAAGGCTTGGAGCGAAGATTTGAAGATTTTCGGACACCGTTCTTCGCATTTTCGTCAAGACTCGCATTTAAAGTTTAATTTCTTCTTGTTTAAACATTGTTTTCTTATTTTAATCATGACATCGAGTAGCTAAGTTTCATTATATACTGGGATTTAAGGGGATCCTAACCCGAAACCGAGTTTAATTAATTCATATATCGACTTTTGATTTATTCTTGATTGTGCTATTATTTTCATTGCGTTGTAGAAGCGTAACTAACTTTAATAACGATATCATATTACGAGTGAGTTCGAGAGTAGCATAATTCGTGGATTTAAAATTTACATAGAAATATGAAGTCGGATACACGTCGATAGTCATAGTTCGGTAGGGCGAAAGTTAGGGGATTTCATAGAATGACATGCAATTCACCTTTGATAAATTATTAAAGACATTTAATTACTTCAGTGATTAGAATTAGTTTGGTATAGCTCGAGAGGGCGTGTTCAATTGGATAGAAAATCTTGTCGGATGCATTGATCATTGTCGAACGAATTAAGTAAATGACGAGGGGTAGGTGAATCGAGATTCTCAACAAATTCATTTCTCATTGAATATTTAATCAATCATTTAGCTTATTTATTTCCTCATTTAATTTGTGAATCATTTATTTGAGTTTTTATTTAATCATTATAGTATTAAACAATCATTCAAATTATCGTTGCTACAAATTTAATAACTGGAAATAGCAATTGCGAAATACAGTCTCTAGTGAAACGATACTCGTACTCCCGTACACTATATTATTACTTGGCATCGTGCACTTGCGATTATTTCGAGCTTGAATATTATAAATTTTTACTAAGGATTTTACAGTGTAAGTTTTGCTCGATCAAGTTTTTGGCCACTGTTGTCGGAGACTGTTAATCCACAATTTTATATCCAGTTATTTACTTTACCATTCTTTAATTTTTTTTATTTTAGTTGATAACTTCAATTTCTTTGCTGATCTCTTTTGGTGTATGCCAAAGTCTCTTGAATCTGAACTTGAGGTACTAAATCCCGAGATGGAAAGAACCCTACACAGATAAAGAAAAAACCAAAGGCTGAGAGACTGATGAATAAAAACGAATGTGTGGAAGAGCATCACGAAAATCTAAGAGTCGAAGAACCAAGACGCATACCCATGTTGGAGTACGCACAAACTTCGCTTGATGGAGCTCGTCCAAGCATAGTGCAACCAACCGTCAGGGCGAACCAGTTTGAGATCAAACTAGCCATAATTCAGATGATCCAGAACACTGTCCACTTAGGGAGAAGTGCGCTAGATGATTCAAACACTCACATCACCGACTTCTTAGAAATTTGTGACACTTTTAAATTTAATGGAGTGTCTGATGTTGCTGTTAGATTGCGTTTATTTCATTTCACTTTGTGTGACAAAGCTAAATCTTGGTTGAATTGTTTGCATGTAGGTTCAATCACTACTTGGGAATATATGCCTGTAGGTTCTCTTGAAATACTTTTCTCCATCAAAAACCATGAAGCTGCAAGCGGACATAACCACCTTCTCTCAATTTGAGCATGAGTCACTTTACGAGGCTTGGGAGCGCTACAAAGACTTATTGTGGAGATATGCACATAATAAGTTGCCTCTTGGGTCAGTTGTCCAAACTTTTTACTATGGTTTAATTTCGCCTAACCTTACCATGATAGATGATGCGGCTTGTGGGAATCTGCTGAGGAAAACGGCCGAAGAAGGGTATGAGTTACTGGACGAGATGGATGCTAGCAGTTATCACCCTCAATCTGAGAGGAACTATCAGAGGCGGAATGTTGGAGTTCACCAGGTAAATTACCTTTTTGTTGTCACTGCACAATTAGAAGCACTTAACAAGAAAATAGACAGCTTGAATGTAAATAGAACAGCGATGCGCCTGCAAGAGATATTCTATGATAAATGCAGAGGAGAACATTATGTTAAAGATTTTCAAGCCAGTGGTCCTATCTACGCGCAAGACGAAGCACCGCTGAATCAAGTGGGGATTCAAAACCATGCTAGGAATGATCCATATTCAAACACATATAATCTTGGATGGAGGCAACATGCCAACTTCTCATAAGGTGGTCAAAATAGTCAGAATCGACCACAAGGACGACAACACTATGTTATGCAACCGATGTATCGACCGGAGCATAGAGAGGAGAAGTCTAGTTTGGATCAAATGATGTTTAAGTTCATCTCATCTACGGAAACTAAACTACAAAACCAGTATGCATCGATAAAGGGGCTAGAAAATCAGATAGGGCAGTTGGCTAAGATGATTGCCAGTATAGATCTTGGCACCTTGCCAAGCAACACAGACACTAACCCGAAAGAGTAAGTTAAAGCCATAGGATTGAGGAGTGGAAAAGTGCTTTAACAAGAGGAGAAAAAGAAAGAGGATCAAGGAGAGGAAGTGACTGACACGTCCACAGGTAAGTATTCTAACTCTACACCCACACCCACTGCACAATCTAAAATTGTTATCCCTCCACTTTTCCTTGCAGCATTGAAAAAACCAAAATTGGATGCGCAATTCGGTAAGTTCTTAGAAGTATTCAAGAAATTTCACATTAATATTCCCTTTGCTGATGCTTTGATGCAAATGCCGAGCTATGGTAAATTTCTGAAAGACATCTTAGCTAATAAGAGGAAATTGAAGGATCACAAGATGATAAACTTGACTTGGAACTGCTCTACAATGGTGCAAAACAAGATCCCACCAAAAGTCAAGGATCCAGGGATTTTTTCTATTCCTTGCATGATTGGTGATTTGGTTTTTCATAAAAATTTTTGTGATCTTGGTGCAAGAATTAACCTTATGTATTTGTCTGTATGCAGGAAACTTGGACTGGGAGAGCCTAAGCTAACGAAGTGTCCTTGCAATTAGCAGACAAATCGGTCAAGTATCCACGAGTGGTCATAGAGGATGTAATGTCTACTCGTTTTAAAATGCAAAAATATATATATATATTAAAAGCTCTCATTTTTGAAAACAAACATTTAAATGAATCGCATGCATGCAACCCTACTTAAAATCCTCATTTAAAAATTTTCACAAGCAATTCCAATAAAATGCAGCGGAGTAAAAATAAGAGAAAAATCCTACATCCAACAGTAAGATAAACCAGCGTATAAAATACTCGTATACTCTCAAAACATGAAATCATAATAGTGCGAAAAAATCATCGGCCCTCTGGTCGTGTCGCCCACTAGGTCCGCTGACTCAGAGTCCAACACCTCCAGTCTCCTCGACATCGAACTCACCTGCATCACACATGCCTGTGAGTCTAAAGATTCAACACACCTGTACCAGTAATAACAAGTATATATACATAGCACGCAGTAGTGAAAAATATCATACTCAACACAACTTTCATGAACTTAAAAGCGTAACGTAAACGTGTCGTGGAAAATCATATCGTGTCAAATCATGTCATCATTTACGTGTCAAAAAAGCTCATCAAATCAGCATAAACTTAAACATTTTCTTTTAATTGAATTCAGTTCATTAGTTGTGACTTTCATATAGCTCTATCGTATCAGCTCTATTGACGGATCCATCTATAAAACCGTGGTACCCGGCGGCAGGGGACATCAGCGACAGCATTACCCTCCCACTGAGCCCGGGCCTTAGCTCATTATATCTCATTTCATTGTATACATATACATAGTCAGTCACAACCAATTCCCATCCTTCAAAAATATCACTATTTTCATCACTTAATAAAAACATGCATATGCGTAACTTTTCCTTTAAACCAAGCATGCAACATATTTATCATAATTGCGTAAAGATCATGAAAATGATGCATGAACATTTAAAATATCATATATTTGTGCTCAGGGCTCTGCCAGGACCAAACCTCACCCCGGGTGCAAAATGACCATTTTGTCCCTGGAACCCAAAAATTATCGTTTCACCCCTGGACCTCTAAAATTGACCTGAAGCTTACCAAACTCCTTAAAATATCCCAAAACATTTTTACAAATATTCCTATACGTAAATTCGAGCCCAAAACCAAAATTAATCGATCTGTTTTAAAACTTAGAATGGGGTCCCGGTTTTAATCTAAATCAACTCGAAACACAAACAAATTTTTCCCAAACATAACCCATACTTTAAATACACTCTAACAGTGTCCTAAAATATAAATCTCCAGCCCTTAAACCTTCGGTGATAGTTTCAGAACCAACAAACTCTCGGCCCTTTCCCTCTTCACCCCTCGTGCGCACCCTTCTTCCTATTCTCAAGCCATCCGCTGTACCCCGACGCACCAGCCCTTAACCAGCCTACCCAGGACATAGACTATATCCTAATGAACCTAACAGAAATAAGCCAAAAGCCCCATGCAAGGCTACTGGACAGCACCGAACACAAATCCTTACAACCCTCCCCCTCGAGATTCTTCCTACTGAACCCGTGCAGCCGTCTCGCCCGAAGGTTCTTGCAGTGGCATGGACTTACTAGGCCGTGACTCAGACCCACCAGGGTTTGATCTGTGCCCTGGTTCAGCCATCGCCTCGCCCCTAACCGAACTACAGCCCCCAACCGCGCTCTACTAGGAAGCAGCCTTCGATTTCTCAGCCTATAGCATCAACACTTAATTTCATTCCTCAAACCACGTCTTGGCCCTTACATCAGTCAGTACTACCAGCCTTGAAACCGCAGCCCTCACAAACAAAACCAGGAACATGAGTGACAACCAAAAGAATACAAGAACATTTTGAGAAATTGTAAACCAAGCATACCCACGTTTGGATCGGGAAATTCACAGATAATTAAACACATTACAGCATATATGTATTGTGTGTGATGCGTAAAGAATGATACGAACGCGTGCCTTGGTGATTTGAAGAGCAAGATCGAGACAAGGGGAACCCGGATGAACTTTTCATGCCAAAAACAAGCCGAACGCCGGTTTTCTCAGCTGCTTGGTGTTGAAACCGAGGGGAGGGAATCAGAATGATGTGGGTGTCGGCAGATACACGTTTAGGCTTAGGGTAAATGGTGATTAAGTGTTAAATATATAGTTAATGCTATGTTAATGGGCCACAATTGTATTTTAAAGGTTTTTAAAATAGTTTAAGCCCAATAAGTTAAAAAGTGGGCCCATTAATTTCAAACGCACTCTCAAAAAATATTTTGTGTTGGAAAGATTTTTAAAATATTAGCCGAACCCTTAAAAAGTCCCCCCGATTCGATAAAATTTGTGTACCGTTAAAAATAAAAATCTTGCAGGTAAAATACTCAGTAAAATCCCATTTTTGAAAAATACCCTTAAAACACCTTAACTTAATTTATAACAATAAGTCGTGAAATTAAAAATATTTTTCCTAAAAATTCTCCGGTCTCCGATCCTCGTTCGAGCGTGAAATGCACATAGAAAACCCTAATGCATGAATTTCTAAAATTTCATGAATTAAATCCTATCATGCATGAATTATGCATAAAATACATAAAAATAACTAAACACATAATTTACAATAAAATCCTAGATTGCATGCAGTCAGGTTATTTGAATTAAATTTCTGAACTTTACAACTCTCCTCCCCTTAAACAAGATTTCGTCCTCGAAATTTAGAACGTACCGAATAACTCCGGGTAGCGACTCCTCATCTCGGTCTCGGTCTCCCAAGTAGCCTCCTCCTCAGAATGATTCAGCCACTTGACCTTGACCATCTGGATCACCTTGTTCTGGAGTCTCTTTTCCTGTCTGTCCAAAATCTGCAAAGGTCTCTCCTCAAAAGATAGTTGCGGTGTCAGCTGAAGCGACTCATAGTTAAGCACATGTAAAGGTTTCGACGTGTACTTTCGCAGCATAGAGACGTGGAACACATTATGAACTCCCGCCAGATTCGGCTGTAACACAACTCTGTATGCGAGTGTCCCAACTCTCTCTAGGATCTCAAATGGCCCGATGAATCTAGGCTGAGCTTGCCTTTCTTCCCGAACCTCATCACACCCTTCATAGGTGCGACCTTCACAAAAACAT
The DNA here is from genome assembly GCF_025594145.1 of Primulina tabacum. Taxonomy (NCBI): domain Eukaryota; kingdom Viridiplantae; phylum Streptophyta; class Magnoliopsida; order Lamiales; family Gesneriaceae; genus Primulina; species Primulina tabacum. The sequence continues at coordinate 8,892,594 of NC_134566.1, forward strand.
GATCCCCTGCGGCGAACTCAAGATCTTGTCATCTCCGATCAGCATAACTCTTCTGACGCTCGGTGTAGTCTTCATCCGGTCCCTAATCCTGGCCACTAGATCTGATGTCCGTCTGACAATATCCGGACTCAACTCTGCTCGATCTCTTACCTCATCCCAGTATACTGGCGACCTACACTTATTCCTGTATAGTACCTCGTATGGAGCCATACCTATCGATGCCTGATAACAGTTGTCTACGTGAGCTCCACAAAAGGTAACTTTGGCTCCCAGCTGCACTGGAAGTTGATCATGCAAGCTCGGAGTAGATTCTCTAGAATCTGAATCACCCTCTCTGACTGACCGTCTGTCTGAGGATGGAAAACTGTACTGAACAGTAGCTTCGTACCCAACACCTGGTGAAGACTCTTCCAGAACGCAGACGTAAACCTCGGATCCCTGTCTGACACAATGAACACTGGAATCCCATGCAGTCTGACTATCTCTCTGATGTATAGCTCTGTGTACTGAGTCATGGTGAATGTCTTCCTGATCGGTAAGAAGTGAGCTGACTAAGTGAGCCGATCAACAATCACCTAGATGGCGTTAAATCCTCTAGTAGTTCTCGGAAGCCCTGTCATGAAGTCCATAGTAATGTTCTCCCATTTCCACTCGGGAATAGGGAATGGTCTCATCTTCCCTGCAGGTCTCTGGTGCTCTGCCTTAACCTGGTGACAAGGCAAACACTCGGAGACGAATCGCAAAATATCCCGCTTCATGCCCAGCCACCAATACAGGGTCTCCAGATCCTTATACATTTTCGTACTCCCTAGATGGATGGAGTACGGGGTGCTGTGGGCCTCACTCAAGATATCTGCTCGGAGAGAATCACTGTCAGGAAACCATAGGCGGTCCTTATATCTGACTATGCCGTTTACAACTGCATACAGTCTCTGGTCCTTAGCCTCGTCCCTCTGTCTCCACTTCTGTAACTGCTCATCAGAGGTCTGCCCTGCTCAGATTTTGTCTCTCAGAGTCGGCTGTACTGTCAGAGTAGCAAGGTTCGGGCCTCGCCCTTGGAATAAACTGCAACTCAAATCTTTGAATCTCAGCCTTTAGCGGTCTCTGCACTGACAGATGGGCAATCACTACGTGCTTCCTACTCAGAGCGTCTGAAACTACATTAGCCTTACCTGGATGGTAGCTAATGTCACAATCATATTCCTTAACCAGCTCAAGCCATCTCCTCGGACGCATGTTCAGTTCCTTCTATGTGAAGAAGTACTTCAGGCTCTTATGATCTGTGAAATCCTGCACTTCTCCCCATACAGTAGTGTCTCCAGATCTTCAGGGCAAATACCACTGCTGCTAACTCTAGGTCATGAGTCGGATAGTTTTTCTTATGAACCTTCAGCTGTCTGGACGCATAGGCTATCACTCTGTCCTTATGCATCAGAACTGAGCCCAAACTAAGCTTAGATGCATCTGTATATGCCACAAACTATCCTTGCCCTGATGGCATAGCTAACACTGGTGCTGTGGTCATGACCTGCTTCAGTCTGTCAAAGCTCTCCTAACACTCAGATCCCCATATAAACTTGGCTTTCTTCTTCGTCAAGGCGGTCATAGGTACCTCAATAGAAGAGAAGCCCTAGATAAACTTCCTGTAATAACCTGCCAATCCCAAGAAACCGCGTATCTCTGTCATGCTCTTCGGAACTGGCCAATCTTTGACTACCTCTACTTTGCTCGGGTCGACCTCTGAGCCATCCTCAGATACGACGTGGCCCAAGAATGCCACTCTGTCGAGCCAGAGCTCACATTTGCTGAACTTGGCATACAATCGTCTATCTTGTAGAGTCTGCAATACTGTCCTCAGATGATAACTGTGCTCCTCTCTGCTCTTCGAATATATCAGGATATCGTCAATGAAGACTATGACGAACTATTCCAAGAATGGCTGAAACACGTGATTCATGAGATCCATGAAGATTGCTGGCGCGTTCGTCAAACCGAAGGGCATCACCAAAAACTCATAGTGCCCATAACGCGTCCGGAAAGTTGTCTTACGCACATCTGTCTCTCTTACCTTCAGTTGATGGTATCCGGATCGAAGGTCTATCTTGGAGAACACTGAGACTCCCTGAAGCTGATCAAATAAGTCCTCGATCCTAGGCAACAGATACTTATTCTTCACTCTGACTCTGTTCAGCTCTCTGTAGCAAAGTCGCATGCTGCCATCCTTCTTCTTAACAAGTAGCACTGGCGCGCCCCATCGGGAAAAACTAGGGCGAATGAAACCCTTATCCATAAGATCCTGAATCGTATCCTTGAGCTCTTTAATCTCTGCAGGCGCTAATCGGTAGGGTGCCTTAGATATCGGCACTATCCCTAGCATGAGCTCAATCGAAAAGTCCACCACTTTGTCTGGTGGTAAGCCTGCAACATCGTCAGGGAAAACTCCGGAGTACTCCCTGAAAACATAAAAATCCTCCAGCTTCTGATTGACTGGCTCGGTCACTGATACGATGCTGGCTAGGAATGCCTGGCAGCCTCTCTTGATAAGCTTCCCTGCACACAAGCAGGAAATAACGTGCGGGAATTGCTGGTGTCTAGCTGCCTCAAATACAAACGGCTTCTCACTGGGAGGTCTGACAGACATTGACCTCTGGCGAAAATCTATGACTGCTCCATGAGAAGAGAGCATGTCCATGCCCAATATGATATCAAACTCTGGTAGCGGTTTTACTATTAGGTCTACCTGTACTGCCTTCTGCTGCAATCTGAGCTCCAATCCTCTCACTATCCTGGAAGTCAACATCTTGTCCTCGGATGGGATCGATACTCTGAAACCCAAATCCATTGCTACTGGTGGGATTCCTAATCGCTTCACGAAGGATTCGGATATGTTCGAGTAGGTGCCCGGCAAGCCAACTTGTTGCTTCGGTTTTATTGACTCTGATGTAAAACAATCTTTATTTTAATAATATTTTACGATTTTATTCGATTATGGCATTATACTTTATCTGTATACCCATGCAAGCTGCATAAATAAAGTCCTTGAATATAAAATAGGTACCATGAGGTCTGCGTCCCAATGTAAGATAATGAAACTCATTAATTCACCCTGTTAAAACAAGGATAAAGGTTGCTCGAGCCCGAGACTAGCATCTGTGGAGTAAACACCATGTTTCATTGGTAAGGGTATAGGGATGTCCATTTACACAGATGGGTGATCATATGATGATGCACTAAACAACCCTACCTCGGACTGTCCAAGTGGTTCTAACTTATCGAGTGGAATAGTCCACATTATGGTTGTACACCATTATTCCTTTGACCCGGAACAATGTAAGGGCTATACGTACTAGCATGCACTTTGATCCGTTTACCGACTCCATCGAGTGTCATTAGGTGGCATGGTTGGGTGTAGTTTCGAAATACGTAGAAGCAAAAACATTGTAGTCGGGGATTCACCGTTTTTATATGGGTAAAGATATCCTATGTGTTCTGATGAGTCAATAGTGTAAGGAATCTCTGGCCGGAGTAAGACATGTGCAGTTTAGAAAGGTGTTTCCTCAGTTGCGCATATCATGACACTATTACTCAAAGATAAATCTGTAACATCTCTAATCAGTTTTAATAAAATAACAGCGGAATAGTAAAAATTTTACTTGAAGGGAGGAGGGATTTAAAATTCTCTTGACATAAAACATTTACAATCAAAAGTAGATACATGATCAATCAAGTGCAGCATCAAAATACAAAATATCGTTTTTGATCATGTCCAAAAATGCTAGCAAAATAGCCTTCTTCCTTCCCTCTTCTATGCATATGACCTCGGCTCCAATCAACGTTCTGGCTCGTCGCTCTTATCTGCATCACATGAATAACTGAAATGAGAATAAAACTCAGCAAGTGGAACTCTTACATAACAATGGATACATATCATACTTTATAAAACATGGCTTTGAAAACATTAAATACCATCAACTCTGAAACATAAATATCATAGCATGAATAACAATAACGATGGTATTTCTCTTTTCTCTGATGGATTGATATCTAAATAGTATCTCTGTCTCTGTACCTATATCCCATTGATATAAATCGATACTCTGTTGGGATATAAGCCTATGATCGTTAATCAACTAATTGCATGCAATCTCTTACTATCTCTTTATCAATCCAATAAATCAATTTGAACTCTCTCTTTGGCATTAAATCAAACACTTTGCATACTCTTTTCTTTTGTATTCCCTTTGACATAATTGAGACATAAAATGCCTCTAATATGCAACAAGGTGTATTAATACATAGCATGAATCAAATGGAAGGGAATAACATGTTAAAACCATTGAAACACCATACATGTAATGCCCGAGATTGTAGGTTGATAAAACGAAATTATGAAGTGTTGCATGAAGAGAGACCGCAACCGCGCCAAGAAGTACACTGCACCTGCGGTAATGCGACAGTAGGGTTAGCGCACCCGTAGTACAAAACCCAGCGCACCCGCGGTCTTTGTTCTGGAATTTTGGATGGGATGCCGTGAACTTAGCGCACCCGCGGTCTAAAGAGGAGCGCACCCGCGGTAAGACGTGTTGGATGAAAAATAAGACACTTGCCCTTGGACATGCAATATCATGTATTGTCTTCCATTCTTCATCTCTCCAGCAGGCAGAACCGAGAGAATTTCCCTTGTCAAGTTCAAGGTTCCTTCCATCCTATAATTGAGCTTGTGCAACATCTAATCATCCAAACTTCAATCCAAGCACAGAATCTTGCTCCTCTCATCAAGGGCTACCTAAGGATGTAAGTATTGTTACATTTCAGCATGATTTGAAGTTGTGATGTTGGGGAAATCAGATTTTGATTCCTATTATATGTTCTTATGATGATTGGGAACTTGTATTCACAACCGGATCGAGAAACGGATAGGTTATGCGGTTATTATTATTTTCAGCATGTATTGTGTAAGGCCCGAGATTTTAATTACTGTAATCCGAGATTGATTTGAAATGATTTATTGATTAATTGATATGATTATAGACAGAAAAGATCAGACCGGGAGAGCCGAAAGAAGATTTGACATGAGGTGCAAGAAGAGTCCCCGCGCACATGCGCGACATGTATGGGCGCACATGCGCGAGGAAGACAGAACCATGCGCGCACATGCGTGACTTAGATTCGCGCATATGCGCGAGAGGTCCAGAGAGTTGGGCGCACATGCGAGACCTCAATACGCGCACATGCGCGGAACGTCCAGAGAGTTCGGCGCACATGCGCGGCAGAAGGCGCGCTTATGCGCGAATGGTGAAGGCACAAGACAGTAGGTCTCGCGCATATGCGCGACTTATGTGCGCGCATATGCGCGAGCAGTCCGGTAGTTCGGATAAGGCTTCCGGCGCATATGCGCGCAACGTGCAGAACATGCACGACGCCACTTGTCTTTTAGGTGCAACGTGTATATATATATATGTATATACAAACAATTAATTCCTCAGAATTGAAAGAGGAGAGAAACGGAAGCTCCAAGTTCCTGATGTGCGAAAATTGAACGTCACGCAAAATCCGTCCGTCTGTTTTCGAATCCGAGTACAGTACCGTGTTCCTAGCGACGACAGCTTCAACTGGACGTAAGTTTTGTTACGTTTGAACATTATTTAAAAATATGATGTTGTTAGAATTGAATAGGAATTATATATGGTGTTTCTGATACAGTGGACATCGTATAATCGAATTCAGATTAAGGAATAGACTGGTTATGTAATTGTTATTATTTTTTGGAATTGATTAATTGAGATTCGATATCAGATTTGTATTGTTATTGAAATTATGAGTTGCACCGATATTGATTATGAGTTCTGGTATTATATATGTGGTGTTGGAATTGACGGGGTTATCGAGACTGTATTGTTATGCCGTCGAAACATCCGTAAATTGATATTGATCAGATTCGGTATTGGTTGAGATGGTATTGTGGTACCATATGTCGATTGACACTGATCAGATTATGTTTTGATTTGAGTATTAATCAGAACAGGTTTTGAACTAAGTTATATATTGATATTGTATCTATTCGATTGTCATTATCAGATTGGGTATGGACAGAGTTGAATTCGGGACTTCGTCTTCGTCGGACCGAGAAGATAAAGGTATAAATTAATGTTGAGTTGTGATTGCACAACTCGAGTGAGGTTTGGCTCGAGTTTCCCTAAATCACATACTTTACCTTATTGTATTGATTTGATTGATGTACTTGTTCTCTTGATTTATAGATAGCAGGTATTAGACGAGTAATCTTGTGACAGAAGTGCCTGATAGTGGTGGGATCGCCACGGGCACCTTGCACGATGTCACAAGATAGTGTATTGGCGATAGTGCCAAAGTCTGTCACCGGATGATTGGCTATCGATGTGGATAGAAATGTGGCTTCTTCTATTACTGGTGATCGGTACCGTATCGATGTGGATAGAATTATAACTTCTTCTATTACTGGTGATCGATACTATATCGATGTGGATAGAATCGAGTTTCTTCTATTACTGGTGATCGATACTATACCGATGTGGATAGAATCCGAGCTTCTTCTATTACTGGTGATCGATACCCTATCGACGTGGATAAAACTGGAGTCTTTTCTATTACTGTTGGTCGATATGGGAATGCCAATTTCTGGAAATCGGGATCCCTAGACTAGGATTGAGTCTAGTCTTAAATGTGGAGTCATGAGTCTAATTGACAGTTTATATTGAGTTATGTTGATTATGTTCCTGAATATGGTACATGATGAATTATGTTCCTGATGATGGTACATGTTTAAAATAGGATTTATTCTTGATATGGATTTATATTCTGATTGGATACATGTTCGAAATATCCGTTATATGCTTTTATATTGTTTTATGATTGCATGTATACATGATTTATACTGAGAATGTAATTCTCACCGGAGTTATCCGGCTGTTGTCTTGTTTGTATGTGTGCATGGCAACAGGTGGGATAGGATCAGGGTCAAGGAAAGAACGAGGCTGGACTAGATAGCGTGGAGATCCGGGCTCTAAGGCAACTTAGGATTCAGCACTGTCATATAGTTGAACCTAGTTGAATTCTTGTAGATAATATAAGATTTGTATGTTTATGTTTAATATGTAATTTGAATTGAATAACATTACGTTTCCGCTTTGTATTTTAAAAAAAAAAAATTTAGACCCTGTTTATTATAATTGTTTGAATTATTCCTAAAGACGATTAAGGAATGATCTAGCGTCCGGGTTCCCACAACAGGTGGTATCAGAGCATTAGGTTCCAGAACAGTAGGTTCTAGGACTGTAGGTTCTTGAAATTGAGATAGGGGAGAATGAGCGGGGTAGATTGAGTTTTCTTTCCTGCATGTGATTGCTAGCATGTAATTTACTTATAATGTGGAATTACATTGTGTATGCTAGCATGATATTATGTTTACTGTTGTTAAATACATGTTACCTGAGTTGATTTGGTAATATGTCTGATTTGAAAATAAATCAGAACCAATTCTTGATCAGAGGTAAGCTGATCAGAAAAGGACTGAGATTGATTTATCTCATGTGATACTAACCCTTGTGGTAATCAGCTATTCCTCCAAGAAGAATTCGAGAATTGAGTAGTACTTCGATTGATCAGATGGATGAGACAGAAACTTTGACGGAAACACAGATGAAGAGGTTTCAATCGTTTCAACCGCCGATTCTGAAGGGTAATGAGACGTCAGTGGAGTGTGAGAATTGGTTAGATGATATAGAGATACTGTTTGATTCACTTGATTATCCAAATGAACGGAGAATTAAACTGGTGCCCAATCAGTTACACGAGGTCGCTAGGAGTTGGTGGATTACAACCAAAAGAGTATTAGAACAGCGGGGTACGGTGATTACGTGGGAAGTCTTTAAAGCTGAATTTTATCGAAGATTCTTCTCAGGATCGTACCGAGAGGACAAGAGAGCAGAGTTTGAGAATTTGAGACAAGGCCAACTGAATATTGAATAATATGTTGCTAAATTCTCTACTCTATTGCGTTTCGTTCCTCAGATAGCTGGTAATGATGAAGCTGTAACTGAGCAGTTCATCAAAGGATTGAATTCAGAGATAGTTGCATTGATAAATATGCAGCGACCTTACCATTTTGCTGATACTTTGAATAAAGAAAAAAGGGCTGAGGCGAGTCTGATTAGACAACAAGAAAGGTTGTGTGCAATGCAACCCCAGACACAACAATTCCCTCTCCGATTGGATTGTGGCAGTACGAGTGGGAAGCAAGATTTGTTGAAAGCTCGAAAGAAACAGTTCAAGAAGTTAGGGAGCGGTTCATCTAGCTCCAGTGGTTCTAGCCCGAGTTATACTGGAGTTTATTGCAGGACTTGCGGAGGGAGACATCCCATGGAGCAGTGCCATGGAGTGACTGGTAGGTGCAATATCTGTAAACAGCAAGGACACTTTGGTAAAGTCTGTCCACAGAAAGGTTCCCGAAGATTTCAGTGAGCAGAATCATCTGGTGGTCGTGATCGAGGAACAGACCCAGGACACACGTGAGGATATAGTGGCAGGTAATAATCTTTTATGATTATGTTGCATATGTATTGATATATACTAATGCATTCCCTACGATTATCTTTGACTGAGTTGTATTGATATATGTTGTACCTGCTGGGTCTGTATTACTGTAGTATTAATCTTTTTACCTTTTGGGGAGAGGAATTGATATCAATGAATTCTGTGATATATTGTGTACTGCAGTAAAAAGAGAATGAGATTGAATTAGATTGTATTGTACTTGTGTTATCTGATTCTGACTACATGATTGATATTGATATATCGAACAAGTACAGAGTTGTTATAGATTCTTTCCAGGAGATGGTGAGATTCGGACCTGAAATGGCCGATGAACGAATGATATACGGTAAGGATTCTCGATTTTGAATTCCTTGATATCCGTATTAAGTATGATTCGATGATTATCGAAAAGAATGGAGTAATTCCTTATATATTCAGTTGATTACTGAAGTTGAGCCTGCCTGGGAATGATTTGTCAGTAGCAGGAGAGTTGCTATAGTCGTTCCAGATGAAATTCCGGGTTTGTCTTATATCAGGGAGAGCGACTTCAGCCTTGATTTGATATCAGGTATGGATTTCATTGTAGACTTCTGTACAGAATGATATTGATTGAATTGAAAGAATTGAAATGTCAGTTAGAAGATTTACTGCCTGAGAATTAGAGTTACATCTGATTATGTGTTTCTCTGGGAAATACTTCAGTTCTGTGTATGGGTTGATAAATCATGTGTTCCGAAGTGTTCTGATGACCTTATGCTCGTTTTATCTATGATATTTTGATTTGATATCAGCGTATGATTGATTGAATCGAACAGTTGAAATTTGTATTGAATATTCTGGGAACTGAGATTGTTGTATACAGAATTGTTCGGCTATGAATTCAGATTGCAACAGATTGCATTCAGAGTATGTGATATCTGAAGATAGTATACTGATTAATTGTAGCACAGTTGAGACAGTGATCAGTGGCTGTAAACGACACTCAGAGCTGATGTTGAAAATTACAGCAGTTCCGAAGTTTGATCAGATTGGTCAGAACTTGATTTCGATAGTCAGAACAGTGTGTCAATCAGAACAACAGGTAGCTAATGCTTTATTTTATATAATTAGCTGATTTTTTTGTGCCAGATATTTCAAATTTGAAATGACAGGTAGTGTCAGAGGCACACAGTAGTAGATTCAGTATTATTCTGGTAACAGGAAATGTGTGATAATTCGAACGGACAGTTTTGATGTAAACTAATGAAATCAGTTTTGTCAGAATTTATATTGAAATGTCTAAATCGCTGACATATGAGGACAGGATGATATAAACCAGGAGATTGAATGTTCAGATTATTGATTCCTGATTAGAAATCGGAGTATAATTCTATGGATCTGGTGATACTTACCGAAATATTGCCAAGAATGTACCAGGATGTGGTTATGATTGAACGATTGTTCAAATCTGCATATGTATATTGTACAGGATGACGTACAGATATGACTAGACGACTGAGAGGTATGTCAAAAAAGGGGTCAGATTGTATTGAATGCCAGAGTTAATTATATCATACCGTGATTTTGGTTGATTTTATACTTTTGGCAGAATGTATAGCATGATTTTTTATCTATGATTTATAGATTGACGGATAGTCGAAACGAACTATCTAGATACTGGAGGATATCCAGGAACTGTAGTGCTGGATTTTAGCACTAGTGACCTGATGTCTTGTCACTTTATGAATTATTGTACAATAATAGCTATTAGATGAGTATCGAGATAGCTCTAGTCGAGGTATTGTACAGTGAGAACTGCGAATTTCCTTCATATGGGGATGATACTGCGGTGATACCTGAGATTGGATTTGATGGGATCAAAGATCTGATAAAGAAAATGAAACCGATTCAGAAGCAAAGGAAGGTAGCTCGGAAGTTGATATGAAATATGCCAACGTCAGGTGATGACTATTGGTATTTGAAGCCGAGATTGGGTTGAGGAGCTATTGATTGGTATATACGGATGTTGTATAGCCAGTATTTGCAATTAATTTTATCAGAATGATCTTAAGTAGTATGATGATATTATACTTCTTAAATTCTTCTTCAAATTGAAATCAAGGATGTGTGAAAGAATGAAAATTCAGAATGAAGACTATTTTGCTGTTGGAAATACGGTAAAGTTAGCAGGGAATTAAAAGAGACAGAATCTGATATGAGATTGAGATTTCAAAATGATTTTATAGAATAAGTTTTCCTGAATTAACCTCTATTATACATTTCTTCTTTATCTGATTTGATTGCCTGTGATTTCGAGGACGAAATCATATCTTAGAGGGGGAGAAATGTAAGGCCCGAGATTTTAATTACTGTAATCCGAGATTAATCTGAAATGATTTATTGATTAATTGATATGATTATAGACAGAAAAGATCAGACCAGGAGAGCCGAAAGAAGATTTGACATTTTGTGCAAGAAGAGTCCCCGCGCATATGCGCGACATGTATGGGCGCACATGCGCGAGGAAGACAGAACCATGCGCGCACATGCGCGACTTAGATTCGCGCATATGCGCGAGAGGTCCAGAGAGTTGGATGCACATGCTCGACCTCAATACGCGCACATGCGCGGAACGTCCAGAGAGTTCGGCGCACATGCGCGGCGGAAGGCATGCATATGCGCGAGCCATGCGAGAAGCCAAAGGAGAATTCCAGAGAGTTCGGCGCATATGCGCGACGTAGATGGCGCACATGCGCGTGATGGGCAGAATGTTCGGCGCATATGCGCGGAAGTGATTGGCGCATATGCGCGAGAAGACGAAATGCTGGTCCGAACAACCGGCGCATATGCGCGACTTTGTGCGCGCATATGCGCGCAACGTGCAGAACATGCACGACGCCACTTGCCTTGCTGCATGCCTGATATATATATATATATATATATATACAAGCATTCATCCGTAAAAAAATGAAAGAAATTGAGAGAAAGAGTGAAGTTTTCTTCGACGTGAAAGATTTATGATTTACGAGAAATCCGTCCGTCAGAATTTGAATCCGACTTCAGTACTGTGTTCCTATCAATGCAGGCTACAATTGGACGTAAGTTTTATTACGTTTAGATACAGTTTGAAATTATGATGTTGTCAGAATTGAATAGGAATCATATATGGTGTTTCTGATACAGTGGACATCGTATAATCGAAGTCAGATTAAAGAACAGACTGGTTATGTAATTGTTATGATTTTTTGAATTGATTAATTGAGATTCGATATCAGATTTATATTGTTATTGAAATTATGAGTTGCACCGATATTGATTATGAGTTCTGGTATTATATCTATGGTGTTGGAATTGACGGGGTTATCGAGACGGTATGGTTATGCCTTCAAAACATCCATAAATTGATATTGATCAGACTCGGTATTGGTTGAAATGGTATTGTGGTATCATATGTCGATTGGCATTGATCAGACTATGTTTTGATTTGAGTATTAATCAGAACATGTTTTGAACTGAGTTATATACTGATATTGTATCTATTCGATTGTCATTATCAGATTGGGTATGGACAGAGTTGACTTCAATACTTCGTCTTCGTCGGACCGAGAAGATAAAGGTATAAATTAATGTTGAGTTGGGATTGCACAACTCGAGTGTGGTTTGGCTCGAGTTTCCCTAAATCACGTACTTTACCTTATTGTATTGATTTGATTGATATACTTGTTCTCTTGATTGATAGATAGCAGGTATTAGACGAGTAATCTTGTGACAGAAGCGCCTGATAGTGGCGGGATCGCCACGGGCACATTGCACGATGTCACAAGATAGTGTATTGGCGATAGTGCCAAAGTCTGTCACCGGATGATTGGCTATCGATGTGGATAGAAATGTGGCTTCTTCTATTACTGGTGATCGGTACTGTATCGATGTGGATAGAATCGTAACTCTTCTATTACTGATGATCGATATCATATCGATGTGGATAGAATCGGAGTTTCTTCTATTACTGGTGATCGATACTATATCGATGTGGATAGAATCAGAGCTTCTTCTATTACTGGTGATCGATACCCTATCGACATGGATAGAACTGGAGTCTTTTCTATTACTGTTGGTCGATATGGGAATGCCAACTTTGGAAACCGGGATCCCTAGACTAGGATTGAGTCTTGTCTTAAATGTGGAGTCATGAGTCTAATTGACAGTTTATATTGAGTTATGTTGATTATGTTCCTGACGATGGTACATGTTTAGAATAGGATCTATTCTTGATATGGATTTATATTCTGATCTGAATACATGTTAGAAATATCTGTTATATGCTTTTATATTATTTTTATGATTGCATATATACATGATTTATACTGAGAATGTAATTCTCACCGGAGTTATCCTGCTATTGTCTTGTTTGTATGTGTGCATGGCAACAGGTGGGATAGGATCAGGGTCATGAAAAGAACAAGGCTGGACTAGATAGCGTGGAGATCCGGGCTTCGAAGCAACTTAGGATTCAACACTGATATATAGTTGAACCTAGTTGAATTCTCTTAGATAATACAAGATTTGTATGTTTATGTTTAATATGTAATTTGAATTGAATTACATTACGTTTCCGCTTTGTATTTTAAAAAAAAATTTAGACCCTGTTTATTATAATTGGTTGAATTATTCCTAAAGACGATTAAGGAATGAATTAGCGTCCGGGTCCCCACATTTTAAAAGTTGTTCGATATGCCCAAAGTGCATCATTAAGTCGCAGAGACCAATCTTTTCTATTTGAGTTAACAGTTTTTTCCAAGATTTTCTTTATCTCCCTATTAGCTAATTCAACTTGTCCATTTGTTTGAGGATGATAAGGAGTAGTTACTTTGTAAGTAATACCATATTTTTTCATTAATGAAGCAAATGGTTTATTAACAAAGTGAGTTCCCTCATCACTTATCATGGCTCGAGGAATTCCAAATCTACTAAAAATATTTTCTTTCAAAAATTTGATGACGATTTTATGATCATTTGTTCGACATGGAATTGCCTCTATCCATTTGGAAACATAATCAACTGCAACTAAAATATACAAGTATCCAAACGACGGTGAAAAAGGTCCCATAAAATCAATTCCCCAACAGTCAAAGATTTCAATTTCAATGATAGGATTCAAAGGCATCATGTTTCTTTTTGAAATCGCACCCAATTTTTGACAATTTTCACAGATCTTATAGATTTCGTGAGTGTCTTTAAACAAAGTGGGCCAATAAAATCCACACTGCAAGATTTTTGCAGGCGTTTTCTTTGAAGAAAAATGTCCTCCGCATGCTTCTGAATGACAAAATTTAATGACACTACTTACCTCATTGTCGGGTATGCAACGTCGAAAAATTTGATCTGGACAATACTTGAACAGATACGGATCATCCCAATAAAAGTTTTTCACCTCATTCAAAAATTTTCTTTTATCTTGGGAACTCCATTGCGGTGGCATTTTTCCTGTAACAAGAAAATTTACTATGTTAGCAAACCAAGGTGTAGTAGTAACTGAAAATAGATGTTCATCAGGAAAATTATCGTTAATTGGTGTCATTTCACAAGATGATCCTGTTACTAGTCTCAATAAATGATCGGTTACGACATTCTCGGTTCCTTTTTATCTTTGATCACAATGTCAAATTCTTGGAGCAACAAAATCCATCGTATCAGTCGTGGCTTTGCATCCTGTTTGGTCAACAAATATCTAATAGCAGATTGATCAGTAAACACAATAGTCGTTGATCCAATCAAATAAGAACGAAATTTATCTAATGCAAATATTATAGCAAGTAGTTCTTTTTCAGTTGTGGAGTAATTCATTTGAGCATTGTTTAAAGTTCTACTTGCATAATATATCACGTAAGGCTTACCGTTTATTCTTTGACCCAGTACTGCACCTACTGCATAATCACTCGCATCGCACATGATTTCAAATGGTAAAGACCAATCAGGAGGTTGCATGATAGGAGCTGATGTTAAATGTCGATTGATTTTATCAAAAGCATTTTGACAGTCTTGAGTCCACTCAAATGCAGTGTCTTTTGTTAAGAGGTTACAAATGAGTTTAGAAATTAAACTAAAGTCCTTTATAAACCTCCTATAAAATCCAGCATGTACCAAAAATGAGCGAATTTCTTTAATGGTTTTTGAAGGGGGTAAATTGGCAATATCAACTTTGGCTTTATCAACTTCAATTCCATGAGATGACACGACATGTTCCAAAACAATCCCAGAAGTAATCATGTAATGATATTTTTCCCAATTTAAAATAAGTCCTTTTCCTCGCATCTTTTTAAAACTTTTTCCAAATTTCAATACATTTATCAAATGTATTCCCAAAAACAGTTAAATCATCCACGAAAATCTCCAAACAATTTTCAACTATGTCGCTAAAAATGCTTAGCATACATCTTTGAAATGTTGCCGGGGCATTGCATAATCCAAATGACATCCTTCTAAATGCAAATGTTCCAAAAGAACATGTGAATGTAGTTTTATCTTGATCTTCGAGTGCAATGGGAATTTGATAATAACCTGAATATCCATCAAGAAAACAGTAGTATGGATGACCTGCTACTCTTTCTAAAATTTGATCCAAAAATGGTAATGGAAAATGATCTTTTCTAGTGACGTCATTTAATTTTCTATAATCAATACACATCCGCCAACTAGATGGGACTCGACTTGTTAACAATTCATCTTTTTCATTTTTTATCACTGTGATGCCAGATTTTTTTGGAACTACTTGTGTTGGGCTTACCCACTTACTATCAAAAATAGGGTAGATAATCCCAACATCAAGTAGTTTGAGAACTTCAGTTTTTACAACATCTTTCTTGTGTGGATTAAATCTCCTTTGGGGTTGTTGAGATGTTTTTGCATTTTCTTCTAAGTGAATTTTGTGAGTGCAAATTAGTGGATTAATGCCCTTAAGATCTTTTAGTGTCCAACCAATTGCATTTTTATGTCTTTTAAGCATATCAACTAATTTACCTTCTTGATCACTTTCTAGTTTGGAAGAAATTACCACCGGATATGTTTCATCTTCTCCAAGAAATGCATACTTCAATTCTTCTGGCAAGGGTTTTAACTCCAATATGGGTGGTTTGTCTTTGTTATCATATTTTGCCTCAAATTCTTTCTCTGATCCTGGTAACGAGTGATACCTGATAAAATCATCAAGATCAATTTCAATATTTTCTTTAACAGTTTCAATTGAACAAATATCTAATTGATCACGAGTACTCCCTTCTTGAATGTTTTCTCCCACGAGTTTCAATAAGATTTTCATCTTCACTTTCATCTCCTTTGTCATGTGGTTGCTTACAAAGATTAAAAACATTGATCTCCAAGGTCATGTTACCAAATGACAACTTCATTATTCCATTCCTGAAATTTATAAAAGTATTAGAAGTTGCTAAAAATGGACGACCCATAATTACAGGAATTGCATTACAAGCTTCGATAGGTTGTGTATCTAAAACTATGAAATCGACAGGATATACAAAGTTATCAACTTGGACCAACACGTCTTCTACCATACCTCTTGGCACTTTAACAGATCTATCGACAAGTAAAAGTGTTACCGAAGTAGATTTTAACTCGCCTAGATTGAGTTCTTGATAAACTGAATATGGAAGTAAATTCACACTAGCTCCAAGATCAAGCAAGGCTTTTTTAATCTTTCGTTCTCCAATAATACATGAAATAGTAGGACAACCAGGGTCTTTGTATTTCAAAGTATTATTATTTTGAATGATTGCACTTACTTGTTCGGCTAAAAATGATTTCTTTTTCACATTCAATTTTCTTTTCACAGTGCACAAGTCTTTCAAAAATTTGGCATATGATGGTACCTGTTTTATTGCATCTAATAATGGAATATTAACTTTTACTTATTTAAAAATATCATATATATAAGAATTCAAATTTGATTTTTTTGTATTTTTCAATGCATGAGGGAATGGTGGTGACACTGTCTGTTGAACCTTCTCTTCGCAAGTTATGGGGTCCACATCCTTACCCTTTGGAGTTGATTTATCATCATCTTCACAAGGTTCAGGAATGGATTTTTCCACCACCTTACCACTTCGAAGGGTAATAACAGATTTTACCTGATCCATCGGTTGAGTTCCAGAAGTTCCAGTTTGTGAATGATGATCCTTGGGATTAGGCTGTGGTTGTGAAGGAAATTTATCTTTTTCATGAACATTAAGTGCAGATGCAAATTTAGCAAGAGTATCTTTCAAATCTGTCATGGTTTGAGCAGTTTGAGTATTGATAGATTTTTGCTTTGCAATGAAAGAATTCACTAAATCTTCGAAATTTCTTTTAGGTGGAGGAACATAAGGTGCATAATTTTGAAAATTTTGTTGAGTTCGAAAATGTGATTGCGGAAATTGTGCAGCATTATCATTCCTCCAACTAAAATTTGGATGATTTCGCCAACTTGGATTGTAATTTTGAGAAAATTGTTCAAAATTTGGCCTTTTTGAAATTGTTCAAAACATTGACTTATTCATGGAGACATTCTTTAAAAGAGGGCAAAGTGGGACAATCTTTTGTAGAATGATCACTTGTATCACAGATGTGACACGCAATTTCTTGAATAGCTTTTAATTGACCATTTTTTTTCAATTCAAGTGCCTCAACTTCTCTTGCCAAAGAGGTAAATCTAGCTTGGAGATCATGTTCATCTTTGAGGGTGTACATACCTCCACCAGATGTGGGAGATTGAATCTTGTTTGATGGTTTGATTGTACCTATAGTGTCCCAATTTTGAGCATTTTCAGCTAATGAATCGAGATACTCAATTGCCTCATTTTGATCTTTATCTTCAAATGTTCCATTACACATAAATTCAACCATTTGCCTATCTTTAGGTGTTAAGCCTTCATAAAATTGAGAAACAACTATCCAAATTTCAAAACCTTGATGTGGACAAAGATTAAGCAATTCTTTGTATTTATCCCAACACTGATAAAAAGTTTCTCCTTGTTTTTGAGTGAAAGTGATGATTTGCCTTTTGAAAGAATTTGTTCTATGAGATGGAAAAAGCTTTTTCAAAAATTGTTGTTGCAATTCATCCCAAGTTCGAATGGATCCCGATCTAAGTTTTTGTAGCCAAGTTTTAGCTTTATCTTTTAAAGAAATAGGAAAAAGCTTAAGTCGAATGGTGTTCATGCTACAATTTAGATCATTATATGTGTTGCACACTTCCTCAAACTCTCGTAAATCCATATATGGATTTTCAGAATCTAAGCCATGAAAATTGGGTAAAAGTTGGATAATGCCAGGCTTAAAATTGAAATGAGATGCATCAGGGGGAAAAACTAGACATGAAGGTGCACTAGTACGTGTAAGATTCATGTGATCTCTAAGTGTTCTTTGTCTATCATGATCATGTTGAGATTGAATTTCAACTTCATTTTCTTGGATGGGTTCTGAAACGTCTGCCCTTTTTATTGCTTTAAAGTACTAGAAATTTTTTTTTTTTAAAACCTCACATAGCATTCGGCCGAACCATAAAATATCATAAAATATTTTTGACATCATTTTAAAATAAGCAACCAACTAACATTTTTCTAAATCTAAAAACAACATTTGAAAAGTATAGCTCATACTATAACCTCGCAAAAACCACTCATACTCATGATAAAAGTCATAAAATCTTTTAACATAAATCTAACATATATGCGGAAACTAGCGTCGGTCCTTGGGTCATGTGCACCTTCAGTCCAGTCGGATCAACCATCAAGACCTCTATTAGCATTATCATGATAACCTGCATCCATCACACCTAGTGAGTCTAAAGACTCAACACACCATAATCTTTATAACAAGTACTACGTAATATAGCTAACATATAACAGTGAAAAATACTTGTACTTAAAATATCGTTTTCATGAAGATGCATAAACATTTTCGTAAACATTTTCATGATGCATAAAACTTTAAACATAAACATTTTCATAAAGTACTTTTTCATGACATGCAATCATAACCCTTAACTTTTTCTTTTTTCCTCAACATGACATGACATAAAACCTTTAACATGATCATGAACATTTTCCTTTTCTTTTTCTCTTTTCCTTTGTTGAATTCAGATCGTTAATTGTGACTTTCCTGATCATGCTCATGAGGGTCGATGGATCCATCTACAAAAAACTACAGTACTGGGCGGCGGGGGACACCAGCAACACTCTCACCGGTCAACTGGGCCCTGGCCTATCATGATTTGAATAGAAATACGATCGTCGGGGCTCCCTCTAGGGCCTTTTCCCATAAATGGGCTCCCTCTGGGGCCTTTTCCCCTCACCATATTCCCATTCTTCTGTTACCACAAAACCGTTACCACATATTCGCAATGATGGAAACACGATCGTCGGGCTCCCACTGGGACCATAACACTCACGACGTCGCCAACATTAACGAATTAGTCACAATTATTTCACATCCTTCAACATTTTTCATTCACATCACTTTAGAAAATACATGAATATCATTACGTTTTTCATTTTTGAAACCAAGCATGCAACATGTATTTTAAATGTCTTCTTAAATCATAGAAATCCCTTAGACATTTAAAAATCATCATTTAATCATGAACAATTCATAAACATTTAAAAAAAATCATATTTTCCTAAAAATAGCATTTAGGGCACTGCCATGACCTTTACTAATTTCTAGGTGTAAAAAGACCGTTTTACCCCTAGACTCGACATTTTACGTTTTCGACTTTTATCTTGATTTCATGACTCTAATATGTCCCAAATAATTATTTAAGCCTACATGAATTTTCCCATATTTTTATTTAGCTTAAAACGAGGCTTATTAATTTAATCTTTAAATAAGACGTATTAACGCTTTTTAATCCCGAATTAAACCAAACCTTAATATTAAATTCCCAAATTAAAAACTTAGACTTCTAATAATTATTTAAGCTTAAATTTAATTTTTCATAATTTTATAATGCGTAAAACTAGATTTTCGATAGCTTCCTCGATTCGTTTTTAACCTTAAACGTACATCCCGGTTTTGACTCGTATGGATTCGAAACTTAACCAAAACTTACCAAACTTGAACTAAAGCCTCCTAACACATAACTAAACCTTTTCCAACCCAAATCAAGCCCATTTAGTCCTTTGAACACTTCCCTAGCAGCTACTGAATTTTTGCACAAGGAATCCTAGTCCTAGCTTGGTTCGAACTCTTTCTATCACGACTCTAGCCCCTACCCCTTGGTCCAGCCTTAGGTCAACCCTCCTAGGACCCTAACCGCACCCTAGGGAACCTACTGGACCCTCCTAGACCGAGCCTAGAAGACCTAGAAGCCCAGCCCCTCACACCCGATCCCTCAAGCATGCGCGGCCCCCCTTGCCCTTAAGCGATCGCCTAGCCTTCCTAACCCAGCTTCGTGCAGCCTCCCTTGAACCTTCTAAACCCTCTGAAAACCATCTCTTAAGCCTCCTGGACGTGACCCTAACAGCAGCAAGCTGCCGTGCTCTCCTAGGAAGGAAGGCCGAAACCCTAGGACTCTAGGATTCCCCATCACGTTCAGCATCTTTCACCCTACTGTCCAGACCTTGATTATACTCTTATGTGTCCCTAAACATGTGGAAAAACCTCTCTTCCAAGTATCCTACCATGGCAACCCCTTTGTGCAAAATTATCATAAGTTTTGGATCACAAAAACATGCTTTAAACCCATGTATATGCATAAAAACGAAAATAATAAAAAGTGCAACTTGTTTTTCATGCAACACACAATTAAATAAATATTATGGTGTGATGGATGAGTAAAAGGAAAATTATGGCGTGCCTTTGCGTTATATACGCTCGAACGTTGACGTCGAAGAACGGAGGGACACCTAGGCTATCTTTCTTCTTGAACCTTTCGAATTTTTTCCTTCAAGGTGGTATGATGAGTGCCGTGTGTGTATAGGGCGGGGTGAGGAGTGTTTTCAGATTTGTGGAGTGTGTGACCGATTGATTGTGAGTGAGGGCAAGGGTTTTTTGTTATTTTAAATACCAAATAAATCACTAATTAAACATTAGGCCCATTAAGATATTAATTAGGCCCAATAATGCTTAATTAAAATACTAAAAATAATTTTGGTAAAATAAGTTTGTGAATTTAATAGCCGGGTTGCCAAGACGTTCGTATTTTTGTTGAAAAACAAAACACCGATAAAAATTATGTCCCGGCGTATAAAATCACCTCAAAACCCCTCATTTTCAAAAATACTAAAAGCAACAACCTTATTTTAAATAATTAAAAATAATTATAAAAACATTTTCTATTTACAGCCCTCGGTCCCTGTTCCTCGATCGTCACTTGAACATTCCTTAAAAATACCATTTTAATGCAACATTTTAGAAAAATATATTTTAAACATGTAAATATGCACAACATAATTAATTCATGCAATTAAAACATTTAATTAAAACACAGGAGAATTTAATAATTCAAATACATATGGTTCGCGTAGACCTTTAAATTTTCGGGGCGTTACAATCTCCCCCCCTTAAATTGAATTTCGTCCTCGAAATTCGCTTATCCTTAATAACCCAAAGTTTAGACTTAGTTCTAGTATCCCAAAAATCCACACTTCCGCTGCGCTTACTCTGATAAAACTTAAACTCTAGAATGTCCTTAAGTCTCTTTATCCCAATTAAATTTTCCTTCTTAAATCCTTATTTTCAAATCGCAACTTAAAAAGACCCAAATACTTAGTATTATTACTATTATAACCTCGAATTTCAATTTTCTTACAATTCCCAATATCAAATGATGGATGAACATACTTATCGTATCTTACTTTCCTTAATTTATACCCAAAATGTTCATTAACTTATCATATTTCATTCTTAAATCCCTAAACGCATCTGCTAACACTTAGATTTTTCAAGCCTAATATCGATTCATTCTTAAAAACCCTTGATTAAAATTTCTTATAATACTAAAACCAAGATATCCCAAGGTTCTACATATTCTTAAAAGTTTAAATCATCGAAATTCTTACCATATAACGCATTCAATTCGCACTTATTGCTAAACTAGTCTCCAAATTCCTTAATATTTGCAAAATAAATTCTTAATTTCCTCAAAAATATCCTAATTGATCCTTAATTTCGAAAATCCTACGATTAACCCATGAATTTTTTTGGCATTCTTAATTTCCTTTTTACAGGTTTCCCATAACATAATTTCGATAACTTTAAACCTATTTACCCAAAAATCAATTCCTATACCCAATCTTGACCTTGCATCAAACTTACAATCCCAAATTATACTTTTCTATAGTCCCAAAGTCTTTGCAAATCCTCGAATCATTATTCCTTACGTCTAATTCCCAAAAATTAATTCAACTAGTAACCATGAATCATAAATATTTTCTTAGAAAATCTACGTGTACCAAAGCATTCATAATATTCGTGATTAACTTATAGCCCAAAAAGTAAAACGTCAATACTAAAACCCAAAAATCAACATAGTCCAATTCCACGACAAAGCAAACATGCGTTAAAATCAAATAATTTCTTATTTCATATCGTATCACGTATAAAAATTCTAAAGCATATAAAGCATATATCTTCATAATGCTATTAAACATGTGACGTGAACATATAATTCATGTACTTATGCAGGTAATATCATAAAATCATATAAAGCATGTAAACTTACAAGTTTGAGGCTTGACGACTGATCTTCCCGGCGCTGATGGTGGCACAACCCTTTACAGAACCATTGCTCTGATACCAACTGAAACGTCTGCCCTTTTTATTGCTTTAAAGTACTAGAAATTTAATTTTTTTTTTTTAAAACCTCACATAGCATTCGGCCGAACCATAAAATCTCATAAAAGATTTTTAACATCATTTTAAAATAAACAACCAACTAACATTTTTATAAATCTAAAAATAACATTTGAAAAGTATAGCTCATACTATAACCTCTCAAAAACCACTCATACTCATGATAAAAGTCAAAAAATCTTTTAACATAAATCATAACATATATGCGGAAACTAGCGTCGGTGCTTGGGTCATGTGCACCTTCAGTCCAGTCGGATCAACCATCAAGACCTCCATTAGCATTATCATGATAACCTGCATCCATCACACCTAGTGAGTCTAAAGACTCAACACACCATAATCTTTATAACAAGTACTACGTAATACAGCTACATATAACAGTGAAAAATACTTGTACTTAAAATATCGTTTTCATGAAGATGCTTAAAATAAACATTTTCGTAAACATTTTCATGATGCATAAAACTTTAAACATAAACCTTTTCATAAAATACTTTTTCATGACATGCAATCATAACCCTGAACTTTTTCCTTTTTCCTCAACATGACATGACATAAAACCTTTAACATGATCATGAACATTTTCCTTTTCTTTTTCTCTTTTCTTTTGTTGAATTCAGATCGTTAATTGTGACTTTCTTGATCATGCTCATGAGGGTCAATGGATCCATCAACATAAAACCACAGTACTGGGCGGCGGGGGACACCAGCAACACTCTCACCGGTCAACTGGGCCCTGGCCTATCATGATTCGAATAGAAATACGATCGTCGGGGCTCCTCTGGGCCTTTTCCCATAAATGGGCTCCCTCTGGGGCCTTTTCCCCTCACGATATTCCCATTCTTCCGTTACCACAAAACCGTTACCACATATCCGTTAAGACATATTCGCAATGATGGAAACACGATCGTCGGGCTCCCACTGGGACCATAACACTCACGACGTCGCCAACATTAACGAATTAGTCACAATTATTTCACATCCTTCAACATTTTTCATTCACATCACTTTAGAAAAATCATGAATATCATTACGTTTTTCATTTTTGAAACCAAGCATGCAACATGTATTTTAAATGTCTTCTTAAATCATAGAAATCCCTTAGACATTTAAAAATCATCATTTAATCATGAACAATTCATAAACATTTAAAAATAATAATATTTTCATAAAAATAGCATTTAGGGCACTGCCATGACCTTTACTAATTTCTAGGTGTAAAAAGACCTTTTTACCCCTAGACTCGACATTTTACGTTTTCGACTTTTATCTTGATTTCATGACTCTAATATGTCCCAAATAATTATTTAAGCCTACATGAATTTTCCCATATTTTTATTTAGCTTAAAACAAGGACTATTAATTTAATCTTTAAATAAGACGTATTAACGCTTTTTAATCCCGAATTAAACCAAACATTAATATAAAATTCCCAAATTAAAAACTTAGACTTCTAATAATTATTTAAGCTTAAACTTAATTTTTCATAATTTTATAATGCGTAAAACTAGCTTTTCGATAGCTTCCTCGATTCGTTTTTAACCTTAAACGTACATCCCGGTTTTGACTCGTATGGACTCGAAACTTAACCAAAACTTACCAAACTTGAACTAAAGCCTCCTAACACATAACTAAACCTTTTCCAACCCAAATCAAGCCCATTTAGTCCTTTGAACACTTTCCTAGCAGCTACTGAATTTCTGCACAAGGAATCCTAGTCCTAGCTTGGTTATTATATGCTTTTCGTCGCAAATATAATTTGCGACGTACGGTTGTCAAAACCGTCACAAATCGTAGCCATTTTAAAACTGCTGTTAAAGTCAGTGTTGCTAAATGGTTCGCCCAAAGACAACGGTTTTTCACCGTTGTCTTTGGGCGAACCATTTAGCAACACTGACTTTAACAGCAGTTTTAAAATGGCTACGACAACGGTGTTAAAAACCGTTGTCGTATGGCATTTTTCTTGAAGTGTAACCAAGATGTGATAGATTTTCGACAGAGGTCAGTATCTATCCGACCGCCCAGCTGTAAGCTGTTTATATTTGAGGCAGCTGCCAGACATCAGCAGATGCGGCACATCATTTCTAGCATCTGTGCGAGGAAGCTCGTGAGGAGAGGCTGCCAGGCGTTTTTGGCCAGCATTGGGACAGTGTCAGAGCCAGCCAATCAGAGGCTAGACGAGGTCGAAGTAGCCAGAGACTTGCCCAGTGTTTTAACTAATGATGTTTCAGGCATTCCACCAGACAGGGAGGTGGACTTTTCTATCGAGCTCATGCCAGGTATAGTGCCGATATCTAAGGCACCCTATCGTCTATCACATGCGGAGATGAAAGAACTGAAGGATCAGATACATGACTTGCTAGATAAGTGTTTCATCCGCCCTATCTTTTCTCCATGGGGCGCACTGGTACTGTTTGTTAAAAAGAAGGATGGCAGCATGCGGCTTTGCATTGACTACAGGGAGATGAACCGTGTCACAGTCAAGAACAAGTATCGACTGCCCAAGATCGAGGATTTATTTGATTAGCTTCAGGGAGCATCAGTATTCTCGAAGGTAGACCTTCGATCTGGATACCATCAGCTGAAAGTAAAGGATTCTGATGTGTATAAGACGACATTCAGGACCGTTATGGGCACTATGAGTTTTTGTGATTCCCTTCGGTTTGACTAACGTGCCAACGATCTTCATGGATCTCATGGATTGCGTGTTTCAGCCATATTTGGATCAGCTTCGTCATAGTTTTCATTGATGACATCTTGATCTATTCGAAGAGCAGAGAAGAGCACAATCAGCATATGAGGACCGTACTACAGACTTTACAGGACAGAAGGCTGTATGCCAAGTTTAGTAAGTGTGAGTTATGGCTAGACAACGTGGCATTCTTGGGCCACATTTTATCTTGGGATGGTATAGAAGTCAACCCAGTAAAGTTGAGACAATCAAAGATTGGCCAGTGCCTAAGAGCGCGATAGAGATCCGTAGCTTCTTGGGATTTGCTGGATATTAAATGAAGTTTATTTAGGGCTTCTCTTCTATTCCGGTGCCTATGACCGCCTTGACAAAGAATAATGCCATGTTTATTTTTTGGACCGGAGTGGCAGGAGAGTTTTGACAGGTTGAAGTAGGCGCTGACCTCGACACCAGTTCTAGCTATGCCATCAGAGAAAGGAAAGTTTGTGGTATATACAGATGCCTTGAAGCTCGGTTTGGACGCAGTGTTGATGCACCATGACAGAGTTATAGCTTATGTGTACCGACAGTTGAAGGTCCATGATCAGAATTATCCGACTCACGACCTCGAGCTAGCGGCAGTGGTATTCGCCTTGAAGATTTGGAGACATTATCTGTATGAAGAGAAGTGCAGGATTTTCACTGACCACAAGAGCCTGAAGTACTTCACACAGAAAGAGCTGAACATGATACAATGGAGGTGGCTAGAGCTAGTGAAGTATTATGACTGCGACATTAGCTACCATCCAGGTAAGGCTAATGTAGTTGCAGATGCCCCGAGCAGGAAGACTTCAGTGATTACTCAGTTTTCAGTACATAGACCATTGCAGGCAGAAATCCAGCGGTTTGAGCTTGCAGTTTATGCCAGGGGCAGTGCCCCTAGCCTCTCTACCCTGATAGTGCAGTCGACACTGAGAGACATAATTTGGGTAGGGCAGACTTCTGACGAGCAGTTAAGGAAGTGGAGACAGAGGGATGAGGCTAAGGGCCGAAGGTTGTATACAGTTGTGAATGGCATACTCAAATATAGGGACCAACTATGGATTCCTAGCTGTGATTCCCTGAGAGCAGATATCTTGAGTGAGGCCCACAGCACCCTGTACTCCATCCATACAGGAAGTACGAAGATGTATAAGGATCTTCAGTCTCTTTATTTGTGGCCGGGCATGAAGCGGGATATTTTGCATTTCGTCTCCGAGTGTTTGATGTGTCAGCAGGTCAAGGCAGAGCATCAGATACCTGCAGGGAAGCAGAGACCACTCCCTATTCCCGAGTGGAAATTGTAGAATATTACTATGGACTTTGTGACAGAACTTCTGAGGAGGACTGGTGGGTATAATGCCATTTGGGTGGAAGTCGATTGGCTCACTAAATCAGCACACTTTTTACCGATCAGGAAGACTTTCACCATAACTCAGTACGCAGAGCTGTACATTAGAGAGATAGTCAGGCTGCATGGGATTCCAGTGTCCATCGTGTCAGATAGGGATCAGAGATTCATGTCTCCTTTCTGGAAGAGTCTACATCATGCATTGGGTACTAAGCTGCTATTCAGTACTGCCTTCCATCTTTAGACCGACGGACAGTCAGAGAGTGTGATTCAGATATTGGAGGATCTGCTCAGAGAGTGTGTGATCGACTTCCATGGCAGTTAGGAGCCGAAGTTACCTCTTGTAGAGTTCAAGTACAACAACAGTTATTAGGCATCCATTGGTATGGCTCCATATGAGTCATTATACGGGAGGAAGTGCAGGTCTCCAAGGTATTGGGACGAGTAGGAGGGAGGGCCGAGATAGGGCCGGATATTGTCAGTCAGACTGCATAGTTAGTGGTCAAGATCTGAGACAGGATGAAGATTGCTTAGAGCCGATAGAAGAGTTACGCAGATCAGCAGCGCAGAGATCTTGAGTTTGCCGTAGGGGATCATAAGTTCGTGAAGGTCGCATAGATGAAGGGTGTGATGAGATTTGGGAAGAAGGGCAAGCTCAGTCCTATATTCATAAGGCCGTTTTAGATCCCTGAGAGAGTTGAGACACTCGCCTACAGAATTACATTAGCGCAAAATCTGGCGAGAGTTCATAATGTGTTCCATGTCTCCATGCTACAGAAGTACATGTCGAATCCTTCGCATGTACTGAACTATGAGCCACTTGAGCTCACACCAAACCTGTCTTTTGAGGAGTGACCCACTCAGATATTAGATAGAAGGGAGAGGAAGCTCCGGAACAAGGTGATCCATATGGTAAAAGTCAAGTAGCTGAATCATTCCGTGGAGGAGGCTACTTCGGAGAATGAAGCCGAAATGAGGAGTCGCTACCCGGAGTTATTTGGTATGTCTTAAATTTCGAGGACAAAATTTTGTTTTAAGGGGGGAGAGTTGTAAGGTCCAGAAAATTCGACTACGTAACCTTACTGTATGCAATCTAGGGTTATATTACGTGTTTAATGATTTTTGTGCATTTCATGCATGATGAATGCATGGTTAGGGTTTAATTAATGATTTTTGTTAAGTTTCACGCATTAGGGTGTTTAGATGCATTTCGCGCTAGAACGAGTAACGGAGACCGGGGTAATCAAAAAAATATTTTTTTATTGAATAATTATTTTTGTTATTTAATATGAGGTGCTTTTAACTATGATTTTTTAAAATGGGCCTTGGTTGGGTATTTTTAACCGCCGGGTTATATTTTTACTAGTACACAAATTTTAACAATTCAGAGGACTTTTTAGAGGGTTTGGGAAATATTTTCAAAAACGTAACAAAACGAAATATTTTTTGGGGGTGTTTTTGGCTTGATGGGTTGGGCTCAAAACCTTTTTTATCCACTTAACTTTTAATTAGGGCCCATTAGTACACATTATTTAACCTAATTACCATCTAAACTAAACTTTAAACCTATCTTGGCTGCACACTTCATTGTCCAACAACACCCTCACGTAAAACAGCAGCGTTTCCTCTTCCTTTCAGGGACAAGCCTCGGCCCCCATTGTTTCTTCAAGAAAAGCTCCTCTCCCGCCTCCCCAGTTCACGTCCCGCGCATAGTTCTTTGAGTTTTCAAGCGTAAAAATGTTAAGACACACCATGTATCTTCTTTTTTCCCATCATTCACATCGTATTTATGCTGATATGTGTGCTATGTATGTATAATGCTAGGTCCTTGCATGATATCACATTTTTGGCTTTGGTTTGTCATGAAATACAAACGTTTATGCATATAACTCAAGTTTTTGTTACCTTGGTGCAAGGGGAATGCCGAGTTACTT
Source organism: Primulina tabacum (assembly GCF_025594145.1). Classification (NCBI taxonomy): domain Eukaryota; kingdom Viridiplantae; phylum Streptophyta; class Magnoliopsida; order Lamiales; family Gesneriaceae; genus Primulina; species Primulina tabacum. The sequence goes on from NC_134566.1 coordinate 8,920,981, forward strand.
TACTAAGGGGCTGTACACATCGAGTAAGAGGAGGAATTAAGGCTGAAATTGAAGCTTGGTTGGTTTAAGTGAGGGGCCGATCGGTATTTGATGTATGTTGGCTCGGTTTTGGCAAGATCGAAGACTTTGGTGTGTGTCGTCGTGCATGGCCCAATTTCCAGCCTAGAAGCCGACCCTCTTGAGTGATATTGTCTCATTTGGGTATTAATACATCGTTATGACCGAGCTTAGTGAGGGTTAGATTCGGTCATGCGAAGCTTGATCAGGAATCTTTGAATTATGGTTTAAGCGTGGTCGTCTTCGGGTTCGAGTTAGCAGTCCTGGCAGTGCCCTAAACACGATTTTAACATGTTTTAAATGTTTATGTTATCTTGATATGACATTTTACGAAATTATGAAAATACATTGCATGCTTGGTTTTAAGGAAAAATTACGTATATGCATGTTTTTTTATTGATGAAAATGATGACGTTTTGAAGGATGGGAGTTTGTTGTGACTGACGAAATATGTATACGATAAGCTGTAAGGCCAAGGCTTAGTGGATGGGTAATACTGTCATTGATATCCCCGCCGCCGGGTACTACGGTTAAATGTAGATGGATCCATAGAATAGAGCTGATACGATAAAACTGATACGAAAGTCACAACTAACGACTGAATTCGATTAAGGAAAATGAACAAGTATATGATGATATGATGAGATGTTTTTGACATGCTATGATATGATATGAAATGCTTAAGTTCATGTTTCTTTTCAAGTTCAAGAAACGTATTTTTATTACGGTACTTTTCATTGTTGCATGCTATGTATATGTACTTGCTATTAACGTTATAGGTGTGTTGAGTCTTCAGACTCACTAGGCGTGAATTTTGCAGATGAGCATACTGATGAGGAGGCTGGAGGTGCCGAAGTCTGAGTAGGCAAGGCTGGATGTGCCACAAGAACCCGATGACCATATATTTTTCGCACATCATGATTTTTTATAGGAGTGCACATGTCTAATTTATACGCTGTGTTTTGACATGTGGATGTTTGTGAGGCTTTTTACTTGTTTCATATTTGCATTATTTTAAAACATAAGTCGGGGTTTGACGATTTGTCTATTTTTAAACTGCAGTATTTTTATCTGCCATTGGATTACAGCTATTTTGAAAGATGATATTTTCAGTAGTGTTGCATGCATGCATAATTTATGAAATTTTCGGGTTTGAGCTTGTTAAAAAAATTAGAAGTACTTTAAGTAGTAGATGTCACATATTTTTTATTTCTCAACCTGGAGGATTCACATCAGTAGGAACTGATCATAAAGTATACAAACTTGAGAGATCCTTTTATGGACTCAAACAGGCATCAAGGAGCTGGAATCTCATATTTGACAACATTAATAAAGAGTTTGATTTTGCCAAGAATCATGAGGAACCTTGTGTGTAAAAGAAGGTTATTGGGAATGCAGTAACATTCCTGGTGTTTTATGTTGATGACATAATACTCATTGGGAATGATGTAGGGATGTGGCGGTCAACTAAAGTGTGGTTAGCTGGTAAGTTCTCCATAAAGGATATGGGCGAAGCATCATATGTATTAGGAATACAAAACTATAAGGATAGATCAAAGAGGATGCTAGGGCTCACCAATCCACATATATCTATATCATACTAAGGAGATTCTCTATGGAGGAGTCCAAGATATGATATTTTACAATGTCTCATGGTGCAACTCTATCCAATTCTATGTTCCTTAAGACTGATGAAGAGATAGAACCATGAGCCGCATTACATATGCGTCTGCTATAGGAAGTATTATGTATGGTATGATATCCACTCGACCAAATGTTGTATATGCATTGATTGTTGCAAGAAGATATTAGTCGAATCTCGGTCCTTTGCATTGGAAAGCTGTAAAGGATATTCTTAAGTACTTGAGAAGAACTAAGAATTTGTTCTTAGTTTATGGGAGTGGAGAATTAAAATTTGAAGGCTATACTGATTCAAGTTTCCAATTAGATGTGGATGATTCGAAATCAACCTCTGGATTTGTATTCAAGCTCAATGGTGGTGTTCTCTCTCGGAATAGTTCCAAGCAAGATACCACAGCAGATTCAACTACTGAGGCCAAATACATAGCTTCATCGACTGCAGCAAAGGAGGGTGTTTGGATGAGGAATTTCAACCAAGAATTGGGTTTCATTCCTCAAAGAGTTGATCCAGTCCCGATCTACTGTGACGACACCAGTGTTGTTGCGCGAAGGAACTGAGGTCTCATTACCGATACAAACATATACTGAGGAAGTTCTGCATAATCCGAGAGATTGTGGGAGAGAAGAAATATCGTTAGAGAAAGTCGCCTCCGTAGACAACGTTGTTGATCCACTGACGAATCCCCTCCAGGACCATTGTTTGTGAAGCATCGTGAAGCAATGGGTCTAAGAGCCATGGGTATTTGGCTATAGGGAAAGTGAGAGATTGTTAGCGTAGGTGCCCAGCAAGATAACTTGTGGCTTGGGCTTTTATTAACTCTAATGTAAACCAATATTTATTTTAATAATATTTTACGATTCTATTCAATTATAGCATTATACTTTATATGTATTCTCATTCAAGCTGCAAAGTTAAAGTCTTTGAATATACAATAGATACCATAAGGTTTGCCTCTCAAAATAAGATCATGAAACTTATTAGGAAGCGTACCATTTATTCAACACAGGTTCCTAGTCTAATCAACCACCTAAAACAACGATAAAGATCTCTTGAGCTCGAGACTAGCATCTGTGATGTATACATCATGTTTCATTAACAATCACATGGAGATGTCCATTCACACGGATATGTGATGATATGATGATGCACTTAACAACCCTCCCTCAGACTGTCCAAGTGGTTCTCACTTATCGAGTGGAAAAGACCGCGGTTATGGTTGTACACCATTATTACTTTGACTCGGGACAATGTAAGGGCTATATGTACTAGCATGCACTTTGATCCGTTTATCGACTCCTTTGAGAGTCATCAGGTGGCAAGGTTCGGCGTAGTTATAAAATATGTAGGAGCAAATTTGTAACGTCCCGAAAATTTAAAGGTCCACACAAACCACATGCATGCAATTATTAAATTCCTTGTGTATTTTAATTAAATGTTTTAATTGCATGAATTAATTATGTTGTACATATTTGCATGTTTAAAATATATATTTCTACATGGTTGCATTAAAATGTATTTTTAAAAGTTATTCGAGTTGCGATCGAGGAACGGAGACCGAAGGCTGAAAAATAGAAAATGTTTTTATTGGTTAATTGTTTTTAATTATTTAAATTAAGGGTGATGCTTTTTCTTATTTTTGAAAATATGGGGTTTTAAGGTGATTTTATACGCCGAGACATAATTTTTAACGGTGTTGAATTTTAAACAAAAATACGAACGTTCTGGCAACCCGGCTAATAAATTCACAAACTTATTTAAGCAAAATTATTTTTAAATCTTTTAAATATTTTAATTAAGGATTAATGGGCCTAAATAATATCTTAATGGGCCAAGGCTTAATTAGTGTTTAATTAACTATATAATATACTAATCTACCCCATAATTCACCCCACAATATTATTTTAAACTCACGCCTCCCTCTACCCCAATGGCATAAGGACTCTTTTCCTCCAAAAATCAGCACATGGCACACACATACAATTTGGTAGAAAATTTGAAAGTTCAAGGAGGAAAAATCAAGCTCAGGCTTCGCGTCATCGTTCTTCAATCGTCAACAGTTTTTCGTTCGTTAAATACGCAAAGGCATGCCATATTTCTTTTTATCAAACATCTATCACACCATAATATTTATTTGATCATGATTTGAAAGAAAACATGACACACAATTTTAATTTTGTAACTATGTGCATATAGGTTTCAAACTTGTGTTATTTGATTCCAAAATCATGTTTTATTGTTGTTGAAGGGACTGCCATGAATTAGGATGTTAAGAAGCATGTTTTAAACAAGTTTAGGGGTCTTAGAAAACAGGGAAAACGCTGCAAACAAAAAAAAGAAATATGTTGGAACCGTGGGCAAGGAATTTAAGTAGGAGCCGTGAGTTTTTTTAAGAGTTCATGTGCATGTGTAGTTCAAGGGACTCGATTGTTTGTATGGGGCTTGAGGGCTCGGTTTAGGGCTGGGTTGGATCCTAGGGTGGCTAGGATTCGAGTTCTAGGCTTGGGGAAGGAGTCCACCCGAAGTGGGACTCCTCTCATATTAACGTGTAGAATCTGTTCGAGAGAGAAGAGGGGCTTGCGGCTCGGTATGGGGGCGAGCTAGGTGGTTCATCAGGGTCCATGGGTCATGGGCAGGGGTCAGGCTAGGGGCTGGTACGGCTGGCTTGCTACTGGCTCGACCAAAATAAGGAAACCGTGAGGTTTACATCATAGAGCCACGCACATGCTGTTTCCTTCTTCAGCTGGCTTGTGCGCTGGTCCAGGGGCCTGGGCTGGTCTAGCTGAGGGCTGGGCGTGGTCCAGAGGTGGTCAGGGTTAGCTGGGCTCGGGGGTTGCTCGACTGGAGGTGACCTAGGATGACTAGGAGTCTTCTAGCGTGAGTTCTAGGAGAAGGAAGAATTGGGTCAAGTTCAGTAGACTTTTGAATGGGTTAGGTTCATGTTTTTGGGCTGGGCTTGGTCAGTAGGGTCCCTAGATGGATTGGCTAGGTTTTGGCTCAAGGTGGCTCGGGCGTGGCTCGAGTAAATTGGGAGATGGCTCCGTGGGTTCGTTAGGGTGTCAAAAACAAAAATTGAAAGGCTAAAATTTAATCCATGGGTCTACCGGTGTGGCTCATGACTTGGAAGGGTAGATAAATACTAAAAATGTTATGTTTAAAATTTGGGATCAAAATTACGAGTTTTGGATTTAATCGAGATTTAATCACCCCACGAAATGCTAATTAACGAATTAATTGAAAAGCCTAGTTTTAAACTTTATAAAAATATGGAAAATTATACTTAAGCTTGAATAATTATTAAAAGGCTAAGTTTTTAATTTGGGAATTTTATATTAAGGTTTGGTTTAATTCGGGATTAAAACACGTTAATATGTCTTATTTAAAGATTAATTTAAAAGGCATAGATTTAAACAAAATAAAAATATGAGAAAATTCATGTAAGCTTAAATAGTTATTTGGGACATGTTAGAGTCAATGAAATTAAGAAAAAGTCAAAAACGGGAAATTTTACTTCTAGGAGTAAAACGGTCATTTAACACCTAAAAATTAGTAAACGTCATGGCAGTATCCTGAATGCTGTTTTATATGCCAATATGATTATTTTAAATGTTTACGAATTTTTATGACATTGATTTTAAATTTTTACGATTTATTATGTCAAAATGTTATTTTAAAAGGTTATGATTTAATATGTCCACTAGTAGAAAAATCGGATTTTATTTCGGCAGGCTTTACTTCGGCAATAATAAATTACGAAGTAATACATTACCAATAACTTCAGTAATAACACAAGCGAAGTAAAATAATATATTTTACTTCGGATGTTTAAAAACACGGGCTTCACTATATTTTTTTATTATATTTTATTTCGGCATATCAATGTTGACGAAGTAAAAAAATAAGAAAAATAAGTTCATGCTGAAGTAATAAGATGAACGGCGCCGATTAACAAAGAAAGCTAAACTATACTGAACATTTAGCGACGGTTTGTAGTTAAAAACCCGATCAGCGACGGTTTTACAAAAAGCCGTCGCTAATAGCGACGCTTTTTTCGCGCATATGCGCACACACTTCAGCGCATATGCGCGAGTGCCTCTGTTCTCGCATCGTAGAGCGCGCATATGCGCGAGGTCCTCTGCGCGCATCGGTGTCGCGCATATGCGCAACAGACACTGCCCTCACACATCAATTTTCGCATGTAATCACATTTCCAGTCACGGTTTGTTTTAAACCGTCGCCGATTTAGTCAGCGACGGTGTTATAAAAAACCGTCGCTATTAGCGATGGATTTTTAGAAACCGTCGCTGAATAATATCGATTATATCATATTTCCTTCACAGACGAGCTCATTATATCCATCCACATTTTCTTTCAAAATTAACCCTAACACCACGCCATTCCACTCACCGCCGTGGGCTTCGAACCACCAACACCACCGCCGTTCCACTCACCGAGAGGGAAGCAAAACACCACCACCACCGTTCAAAGCACTGAGTTAGTCCGGCACCAGTTTCCCGAGGTATGGTATTGATTGGAACAATAATTGGTTAATTTCTTGTTGTCGTACCTCTGTTGAGTTATTTATTGAAAATGGCCACCACCAACCTTATCAGAAGTTAGAAATACATGGTGTTAAGACTTTATAAGTCAAGTGTATTCTATGCGGCTAACGTGTTGACAGAATTAATGCAAGCGATTGGTAGGTCTTTCAATACTGTAATTGATATATTGTTGTGTTCAAAGACTCAGTAGTCTATTGTCTTGTATTATCAAGAGCTACTAGTTGAGAAGTCCCTTTCTGTATGACTCAATAGTTTCTGATGAGGTTGGTGGTTGAGATACACACCATTTCTTTGGAGGTGCGTGTTGTTTTCTAAGGCCTTGATTGGCCGTCTCTGGGTTCTTAATGTTCGGCATTGTCTAAAATATTTGTTGTCTCCTTCTTGTTAGGCATTGTCTAATTTTCGGTTTTTCTAACTTATATGCACTGTGTGTTGAGGAATGGACATGACGGTGTTTATTAGTCATTGTCTCATGTCTTTTTGTTCTTGAAAGGGGAAAAAATGTCACCTGGCTGTAAAAGAACGCGAAAACGTGGTGGCTTATGGCACAATAATATCAGAAGGAGGTCCAAATGTTATGATTCACCATGTTCCACTTGGGGAAGAGAACTTCAAGGTATCTATTGATGTTGTCTTAGATGAAAAAGCACAGCTTCCGATCCCAATTAAGTTTGGACCAACAATCATCAATGATGCTGTTGGAGTCATTGCTGGTTGGCCTAAAGAGTTGGTTATTTTTCCAACGACAAAGGTACTTTCGGTTTTCATTTGACTTTGTGTTTGCAATTGTCAGATATGTTGCTCAAACAATGTTTTATTTTAAAATACTTGTATGAATAATATTTTAAATTGTAGAGGAAGGGGAAACCTCAATCATTTGTGCTTGCGGATGTTCCTGGTCAGCGCGAAAATTTCAAAGAAATTGAGAAAACATTACCCATGTCGTGCAATTATATCTACTCTCGTGTTGTTCGATTGCTGAATGAATCGGATACCATATGCATTGAGTTTGAGGACGCTATGTTTGGACGTCCTAAAAGCATACGGTTGCTAAGAGAAGATATCGTACGCTTTATGGAGATGAGGGAGATAGGTGCCAGACAAATTTTAGTTTACATGGGGTATATATAATGTCTAACTTACAATATTTGTGCATTTATATAATATTTTTTGTGGTACTTGTTCATATTTTGAAAATTTTCTAAACGATATATTTGTGCATGTATATCATGCAGTCACCTCTACAAAGATTTGAAGAAAAAAGACAAGGCTGATTATTTTTCGTTTGTGGATCCCGGTAATATACCTACATGCCCGATTGGCACAGATGGCCGTGACTTATCACAACATATTGCTGATCAGTTGGACGCAGTGTGTAGAGATAGCATCTGCCTCATCCCATACAACACTGGGTAAGAATTTAGTTATTTATAGATTTTTACTTCATGGTAGTCAATGCTGTAATTTCATTTTTTCAGGTACGATTGGATCTTGACAATCGTCAACGAAGATAAGAATATGATATATTTATTGGATTCAACGTCTAACAGTAACCGAGATGATACATGGAAAACTATTGTGACAAAGTAAGTAATAGCTTATGTTGATTTTCAATACATTAACTTATAAATATGCAAAAAAATAACTTCTTACTTTTTAAAATGTAGTGGGGTGAAGATGTACAATGCCTCTAAGGGTATTTCTAAAGGGCCAGGTTTTAAAATATTGACGGTATGTATCGTACTTATTTATGAATACATGAATTGGTAGTGGTTATTAATTAGATTGTGATTATTGCATTAACTTTTCAATTCCATTACAGGGTAATCTGAAACAAAGTGGTTCGGTTGAGTGTGGATATTGTGTGATAAGGTACATGAAAGAGATAGTCGATTGCGATGATCCACAGTTGGAGAACATGGTGAGTTTCTTCTTGGGATAAATTTGTTGATTGATTGAGATGAATTGTTGTCATTAAGATATATTTTATTGTTGAGATAATGTGTTGTTGTTGAGATAATTTGTTGCCATGGGGATATATTTTATTGTTGAGATAATTGCTTGAGATGAATTGTTGTCATTGTGATATATTTTATATTATTGATAAAAAAAGGAAATTTTGTTCCTGATTTTCATATCTTCTGTGTTGTAATCTTAAGCTTTTGTGTTTATTCTGTTTATTGCTGATATATGTTTTGGTTAAAATACTTTCTTTTCATTTGTTTTATTTGGTGGGTTGTTGGTTTTATCAAGAAATTTGAAGCCTAGAAATCATATACGGGAGTATGATTCTGGACTGTAAGTGTTGTCTTTTTTTCAAGATTCTTGTATCATTTCCAAGTGGCACAAATTCAATCTGTTCTTACTTTTAAGTTGATTTCGCTTCTTGAAACAAGAAGTTGGGTGGCTTCAGATTTTGTTGGAGTTTAAGGTGATCTGGTTTTGTCTTTTCCTGTTTTTTTGGTCTATATCTGTCCTTATTGGTTCCCTCATATCGGATTGAACTCGAGACTCTTGTTGTCTGCGTTTATTGGTACATGCATCATGTTAATCATATCAAAATTGTCTCATATATTAATTCTTTTACGTTAATCCTCAAATTAATATGGTTTTACTTTTTTGTGACAGCTTGTTCTTCGAAAAAAAATATGTTGTACATGGGAAATTCTTATAATTGTTTTTAAGCATGGGTTAATTATATTTGTGTTCCAATATTAAGTTTTAATTTTCCTAGCTAGCTTGGCGGCTCATCCAGCCTTACGTTTTTTATGTTTTAATCATCCAGCCTTACATTTTTTATGTTTCAAATTTCAGTTTGCAGGATGCATCAAGAACCAATATTACACCCAATGTCAATATGACGAGGTTAGAAGTGAATGGAGTGAATTTGTTTACTCCTATGTAGGTGCTTAGATGGATGGTGTATGTTGGGACAAATATTTTGTTTGTCATTGTGGATTTTTGGACATACTTTTGGTTTTGTGGATACATTTTTTGGGTTACTTGTGGATTGATGAATATGTAATTGTGGATTCGTGGATATTAATAATTTTTAGATGGATAATTTATGAGTTTAATTATATTAGTGTATTAAGTCATATATTGCGAAGTCTTTTTTTAACAATTACTTCATCAAAATAAAAAAAAAATGAAGTGTAATAGGTAAATTACTTCGTTGTTATTTGCAAATTGTGAAGTTACATAATATTAAATACATCGTCAATAAGAAATCAGACGAAGTGATAGAATTAATTTACTTCAACATTGTTCTGTTAAAGCGAAGTTGTTTTGCGCAATTACTTCATCAAAATACAAATTACTGAAGTCTTTCGAACCACTTACTTCGTCACTAAATGTAAATTGTGAAGTAACATAATATAAAATACTTCAACAAATAGGATAAATATTGAAGTTATAGATTATATTTACTTCCACAAATAGGATAAATTGTGAAGTTGTTTGTGTCTATTACCTCATCAAAATACATAACTACGAGGTCTTTCAGATGAATTAATTCGTCGATTATTGTAAATAATGAAGTAAAATATTATAAAATACTTCGCTAAATAATAATTAAGACGAAGTTATATATAATATATTACTTCATTATTTACAATAATCGATGAAGTAAACACATTTCTTACTTCGGCACCGGTCCAATTCTGGACCGGTTTTCCTTCGAAAACCAGCCAAAGACTTCAGTATTTTCAATTATACAACTTCGATTATTATGCGAAGTAAAAGGTACATCTATTACTTCACGTCCATATACTTCAGCAATTAACTACCTTATTACTTCATTGAATACGCGAACTAAAAAGCGATTTTTCTACTAGTGGTCAAAATGTATTTTAAACATTGTGAGGTTAAAATGTCATTTTAAATGTTTATAGATTTTATATGTTAAAAGGTTTCTTTTAAAATGTTTATGGATTTTTATGAGGAAACGATAACGTTAAAAGAAATGTTGCATGCTTGTTTTAAAAGGAAAATGATATTAAATGAGTGTTTTTATAAAGTGATGTGAATATAAAGCCTTAAAGAAAGTGAAGTAATTATGACTAATTCGATAATGATGGAAGTATCGTGAGGGCGACGGTCCCAATGGGAGCCCGACGATCGTATTTCCATTATTATGAATATGAGGATATGAGGTTTGAGGTAAGAATGGGAATATCATGAGGGGAGAAGGCCCCAGAGAGAGCCCATTTATGGGAAAAGGCCCCAGAGGGAGCCCCGACGATCGTATTTCTATTCGAAAGAGGATAAGCCAGGGCTCAGTTGACCGGTGAGAGTGTTGCTGGTGTCCCCCGCCGCCCAGTACTGTGGTTACATGTAGATGGATCCATCGACTTTTTGAGGTTTGAGGAAAGTCACAATTAACAATCTGAATTCAACAAAGGAAAATGAAAATGAAAAATGTTTATGATCATGATATAAGGATTTATGTTATGAAATGAGGAAAAAGGAAAAGTTGAGGTTTACGTTATGCATGTCATGAAAATGTTTATGAAAATGTTCATGTTTAAAGTTTATGCATCTTTATGAAAACGATATTTTAAGTACAAGTACTTTTCACTGTTGCATGTGAACTGTATTACGTATTATTTGTTATCAAGATTATGGTTTGTTGAGTCTTTAGACTCACTAGGTGTGATTGATGCAAGTGATTATGATAATAATGGAGGTCTTGATTGTTAACTTTGTTGGACTGAAGGTGCACATAACCCGAGGACCGACGCTAGTTTTCCGCAGTAGTTATGATTAATGATTTCAAGTGATGGTAAAGATATTTTATGTTAAATTCACTACAACAATAAATGCTTATGTCATCATATTCAATATTTAATGATATTTAAGTTTTAGTGACACCTCCAACAAATGTCGTCTATTCCAATGTCGTCTTAAACTTCCTGACATTTTTTAATGTCATTATAAGATGTTAATGATAACTTCATACGTGTTACTAATTATTCATATAATGAAAATTTTAAATGTCAGGAAAACTCATGTTTTAAAGAAATTTATACATGCCTTGTTATTATAGCAATAATGACAAATTTATATGTCAGTTAACATAATTTAGAATGACAACTAAAAGTGTCGTGTATATTATTTATAGTGACAATAAAAAATGTCACTAATGATATGTTATAAAGTTAATTTAAAATGTCTCATTATGTAATCTGTAATGACACTTACAAATGTCTTCTATACTAGTATATAAGGATATTGAAAATTGTCATTAATAGTTGTTTATAATGACTTTTTGAAATGTCTCCATATGAGTTTTAAAATGACATTTTTTACGTACATGATTTAATGTTCTATTGTGACATAAAAAATGTCATATTTTATGAAATAACATCGATTTTCAATATTTTCATGATATAATATTCAAGGATATAACAAATTAACATAAATACAAATAACAAATTTTAAAATAGAAATTAAATTGCTAATAAATAATTGTCATTAATTTTGTAGTCATTAAATTTTAATCATTAATGTATAAAACTGACAAATTTGTTATCTCGAAAAACATCTATATCCCAACAAATGTACCAAATGTATTTAGTTTAAGAACTAACAAACAATTAAGTCTTGTAAAGCAAAACATAAGCAAACTTGTGACGCATTTTCATTATTCAACCATCTCATCTTAATCAAAATCCAATATTCTTATCACCTACAATAAAAGTTCATATATTTGTATGAATGAAATAAAATTAAAAAAGCACAAAATAAAGATATTAAAATTTAATTCAAACTAGTGAATATCATACCAAATGTTAAACTGAAAAATTATTTTTTATCCAAATGCACCTAGTAGAAATCTTCCTCATTAACTGTCAACTGCAAATATAATTGATATTGGTTTAAAAAGATACTAACATGACGAACATAACAATAAATACTAGTTAATTGAAAAGTAGAATATCATACCAACTGACAAGGCCATGCTATCATTCCTCCAAGTGTATCCCCAACCTTTTGTAAAAGATCATATGGCCTAATCAAACTCTCTTCCCGTTCTAGGACAACTAGAACTTGTATTTCACACCAATTTGATCCCAACGTCTGTCTTCCTACTTCGATAATTGGATCCATGCTACGAACCACTCCTTTTGCCACAATTTTCGTCGAATCAAATAGACTTTTTATTGAGACAGAACATCCAATCTACGTGAAAGTACAAAAGAGAAGGTTTTGATAAAAACAATTATAAAGTACAATAATCAACAACCATTATGCTAGTGAGTATGTCCAGCTAGCCAGAAAACAAAAAAGCATAAAGAAACATCATTCAAATTAGTTAATTCATGACAGCAAATATACATGTAATATATATTCTCAACCAAAATATACTATCTAAATCAATAAATGGCTAACTTGAGATAATTATAAGCTCACACAAAACATAGTTTACAAAAAAGCAAACTCCAACTCATTATACCACATCAAATAATAAATAATATCAATATAAACAAAAGAAAAACCATTTAGGCATCTAACGCATATTCTTAAACCAAAAAGCCAATGTTGAATCAATAAAGTACTAACTCAATATAATAATAAAGTATTAAAACTAGAAAAAAGACTTTACCTTTAGAGATAATGGACTACTAGAGGATTATGTGTGTTGTATATTGTTGTAATTTGAACAATGGTTTTGGTTTGGTTGATTGCAAATCTTTGATTCCAACATTGCAATGTGTTGGCCTTGTTTTCTAATTTGCTCATCCATTTTTTCTAACTTTTTCTTTTGCTCCATCACTATTCGATTGCTTGTACTACGGCTTGAAACTTCTCCCCATAAATCAGATGGGTTAACACCATCACCAAGCATACGCACTCGGCCTGGTCTATCTGGTCCAATGATTTGAGCAAATACGTCATTTTGACCAATTTGATCATCATCATCTTCAGGAAGTTGATTTTCTAGTTCTTTCATTGCAGCCTTCACCAAAAAATCAAAATCCATAATTTATTCATAATGATTATGAAAACAAATATCTTTGAAAGTAATCTAGCTGAAGTTTATAAAACAACTTACCAATTTTTCTACCACAATGTTGCCTGAGGGACTTCCATTAGCATGAGTGAAACAGGCATGAAATAATTCAACTCTTGATGGAGGTCGCCCTTTTTCTTTTTTCTAATATGTAATTGGTTAAAAGTTTGCAGATTCAAATGCATGTAGAATTATAAGATTAATAAGATAAATTATCAATTTTTGTTGCACTTGAGCGAAAGATCTTCTTCCAGTTGTCTGATTCATTATCTTTTGGTTCCGAGCAATCTTATTTTTTTCACTTCTCTCCTGATACATTAAATTCAACTTGGTACACAAGACAAATGTCTACATTAACATTTTTCTAAACATATTTCATATTGTATACCTTCGATTTTTCTGAGTTCCACTGAGCAACTAGTTTCACATATTGTTCTACAAAAGCTTTTTTTATCTATTTGTTCAAGAAGAACTTGCATTGGCAACTCAGGATCATAATACTTCTTTTTTAGCTCTGACTTCCAGTTTCTCCATTTTGTTGCTATTGAACGTAGCGTCCAACTTTCTGTTCCAGGAGGAAAGTCGTACTTTTTCTACAAAGGCATTTAGACAATTTACCATCATAGTAAAAAATTATTTAATAATAAAATTATTCAATAACATTTCAATTACCTTTATAACATCTAGCATTTTTTTCTTACTATCAAGGGCATTTTATGCCAATCTTCCATGTCAATCGGACAAAATTTACCATTTCTTGCCAAAGTACCCAAAAAATCAATAAATTTATTTCTTCTTGATCCAATAGGACGTCCCATATCATCACATCGAATCTTAATACGTGGCAGCGTGCTAGGTCTACCCCAAATTTCTTTCATAAATGTAGGGCCTCTAGTTTTCTTCTCAGCGTCAAGAGATTCACTTTCGCTATCTACATCTAGATGCAAAAAGGAGAAATAAATGATTGAATAAATAAAGTGAAATGAGTTATTACATTTTTCGTATAGGTTACCTTGATAAGATTCTTCGTCCATAAAATCATTTTCAACATGTGGGTTATTGTTGAATGTGATCCTAGAAGTCAAACTTGTATGTTTTTTATATGGATAAATAAAGGATGAAGTAAGTATTATAACAAGTGATATCTAAATGTAATCATCGGAACTAAAAAACTTTAATTTTATGTCTTTCTATATCTTAAATTTTAGGATGTTACCTTGTAATTCAATGTCATTTTGATTTGAAGCTTCATCTGTGAGACCCCGAGGATAAAATAGTATTGATGACATTTTTGTAAATAAGTTGAAAAATATTCAATTTATTTTGATGGCATTTTGGTAAATAAGTTGAAAAATAATGAATTAATTTTAAGAATAAAATATGACATATTTTGGTCATATGAAGTCCAAATGATTTGAGATTTGGATATAACGTAGAAAACTCAAAGATGTAGAAGTTTTATGTTTTGAGTTTTGGAAAATTTGATCGTTTGACTGGTCCAAATGGATATACCGATATTAAAATATTAAATAGTTTATAATATAATATAATATTAAAAAAAATAAAAAATAAAATAATAATAAAAAAAGATAAGATTGAACTTACGTGAATGAAAGAATTCATTCACAGTAAGCTTCATCAGAAACGTGAGAAGGGAGAAAAGAGGGTTTTCGATTTTCTTTTCGATCGTGCGACTTATCGGTTTATCCAATCGACGAACCGACTTCAAATTTAGGATCGTTGACACGAGGTCTTCGATTTGAGGTATAAATTTCATAGTTTTAGTGATGTTTGAAATTCGTCGATTTTTGGAATAAATCCGATAAATTGTGAAATCATATAGAAATTGAAGATTGTTGAGTAGTGTATGATTTTAACGGAGTAGAGAAGATGATAATGATGTTATTTTGAATTATTCTCAATTTATTATAATTAGGGAATTTTAATCGTATGGTTGAGATTGAATAATTATTTGTCAGTTATCATTAATTCAGATAAATATATGCGGTAGAATAACCGACAAGAAACTAAGTTTCGAAGTCGGAATTGAATTATATTATGATTTGGAGTCGATATAAATTTTTGAAGTTTCAAATGATATTTGAAACTCATATTAATGATTTTGGAGTATGTTATTGATTGGAATGAGTATGTTATAGATGTAGATAAAGTGTAATATCAATATCTTCAGGCTACATCAACTGAAAACGAAGAATTGAGGTATGTTGCGACCGGGTAACATACGACAGGTATTTGTATTATATGATATATGTCGGATTGATTTGATTGATTGGAATGAGAATACATGTCTATATGCCTTATTTGTTGATTGATGTGGCATACATGACATTGAGATTGAGATATCTGGAGGGAGTCACAGTTTGGGCTGAGGTTTTATGTTTTGTCCCAGTATATACATATGTATCTATATACCGGGGCATGTCACGAGGAATTGAGGTGTTTGTATATGATTGGTTTTGATTATGTGTGGGCGAGTTTTATGATATGAGATAAGATACTATTTTTAGTATTCAAATAAAAAGATTTGGGCTCATTGTAAAGAAAATTTTAAACTCGTTTTCCGCTGTAATTAATTAACCCTAATCAGATTGCATTGTAATAACAATTAGGAGCTAAGGGCCCCACACAGTATGGTATCAGAGCATAACTGGGAATGCTCGATTGAGTCTTGTGTACACTTGAATAGGCACAAATGAATTGTGCGTATGTGTTTGATTTATTTGTATTACTTGCTTCTACTTGATTTGGTTTGAGTAAGTATCTGATGAGATTGATGATATGAGATGGTGGTATTATGAAATTGATATTGATTTGTGATATTCATCCTTTGATTTGTAGATGGATCCCACAAATGAAACTGCGAGTAGCAGTACTGAGAGAATAGTTGGACAATTTGAAGGATTGTCCATGGATTTAGTGATGGCTCGATTCCAGGATCTGAAACCACCGAGGTTCTTTGGCACTGAGAGTGCTGAAAGAGCTAAAGGATATCGAGCACTTGTTTAATATTGTGGAGTATTCCAAGGCTCGGAGACTGAAACTTGCTCTCTATCAGCTGAAAGACCGAGCTAAATCTTGTTGGGAAGCCGCTGAGATTGGATTGAAAGAGGCCGGGATTGAAGTCACATGGGATGTCTTCAAGGCCCAGTTTTTGGATCAGTATTCCCCTCCATCTTATTATACTGCTCAGGAGAATGAATTTAATAATCTGCAGCAGGGAACGATGTCTGTTGCGGAGTATGCTTCAAAATTTTCTACTCTGTTGAAGTATGCACCTCACGTAGCTGGGAATGCGAGGGCAAAATATAACAGGTTTGTAAATGGATTGCATCCTGCTATATATACTTATGTTGTTTCTGGATTGCCTACCAGCTACACAGAGGCAGTTGAACGAGCCAAGGCAGTTGAGGCTGGACTTAGGCGAGGAGGTCCACAGTATACTCCTCTACCTCCAATGTCAGATCAGCAGCCTACTTTGCGGCCGAGAGGTAAGAAGTTCAAGAAGACTGGTACTGTTTCTTCGTCTTCTTCGAGTTCGAGTGGATCACAGCGAGGGAGTCCTGTGATTGCTCCCTACTGTAGTCATTGTGGAGGTAAACATACTATCGAGCAGTGTCGAGGTATGTTTGGTACTTTTTATCAGTGTGGGAAGGAAGGCCATTTCTCTCGAGTATGTCCGAACAGGGGTACAACTTCTGCTCAACCCCAACCAGGATTTAGAGGTGGCCCTAGTACTATGATGAGACCTGCTGTTCCTGTTCCATCTTTTCAGCAGTCGAGTGTCCCACGATATCGAGGACCGGGTGGTCAGAGTGCCCAAGTTCCTCCTCAAGTAAGAGTGTATGCCATGACCAAGGATCAGGCGAGAGAAGCTCCTGGTGGCGTGATTGCAGGTATTTGCACGTTTTACGATTATCCTGCACATGTTTTATTTGATACAGGAGCATCTCATTCATTCATATCTCATGCATTTGTTGCATCTCACGATATTGAGTGTACCCCGTTGTATAATACTTTGTCGATAGCCACGCCAGCAGGGAAGATTATTTTGTCTGAGAAAGTTGTGCATAATTGTGTATTGATATATGAGGATAATGTGATATTTCTGAATTTGATTGTCCTCCCAATGCACGACTTTGATTGTATTGTTGGCATGGATATCTTGATGACAAATCGAGCCACTGTTGATTGTTGTCATGGAGTGGTCCGATTTCGACCGATTGATGGAACTAAGTGGAATTTTTATGGCAAGGGTTCCCAAGCCAAAATTCCATTGGTATCCTCTTTGGAAATGTCTCGACTTTTGACTAGCGGAGATGAGAGTTATCTTATCTACGCTATTGATATCTCTAAGAAGGAGCCTTCCTTATTTGAGATTCCTGTTGCGAAAAAATTCCCAGATGTATTTCCCGATGAGATTACTGATTTTCCTCCTCATCGAGAAGTTGAGTTTAGTATTGATCTTGTACCGGGAACTGCGCCTATTTCGAAAGCTCCTTATCGCATGGCACCATTGGAATTGAAAGAATTGAAAGAACAATTACAGGATCTTCTCGAAAAGGGATATATTCGACCGAGTGTATCACCTTGGGGAGCTCCAGTTTTATTTGTTCGAAAGAAAGATGGTACTATGCGAATGTGTATCGACTATAGGCAATTGAATCGGGCTACTGTGAAAAATAAGTATCCACTTCCTCGTATTGATGACTTATTTGATCAGCTTTAGGGTACTTCTGTATACTCGAAGATTGATCTTCGATCTGGGTATCATCAAGTACGAGTTCGAGACGAAGATGTGCCTAAGACTGCTTTTCGTACGAGGTATGGCCACTATGAATTTTTTATTATGCCTTTCGGTCTCACGAATGCTCCTGCTATATTTATGGATTTAATGAATCGTGTCTTCCGAGATTATCTTGACTGATTCGTTATTGTGTTTATTGATGATATTCTTGTATATTCGAAATCGAAAAAGGAGCATGCTGAACATCTGAGACTGGTACTTCAAATTCTTCGTACTAGTCATTCGTATGCTAAATTGTCCAAATGCGAGTTCTGGATGGACAAAGTGGTATTTTTGGGCCACGTCATTTTGAGACATGGCATATCTGTTGATCCTGCTAAGGTCGAAGCTGTATTGAATTGGCCGAGACCTACGAATGTTCCTGAGATCCGTAGCTTCATGGGTTTAGCTGGATATTATCGTCGTTTTATTGAAGGATTTTCGAAGATAGCTAAACCTATTACTCAACTGACAAAGAAGAATCAGCGATTCATTTGGTCAGATGAATGTGAAGCTAGTTTTCTTGAATTGAAGACGAGATTGACCACAGCACCTGTGCTTACTATTCCCTCAGGTACCGGAGGATTTGTGGTGTGTACAGATGCGTCTGGTAAAGGTTTGGGCTGTGTTCTGATGCAACATGGCAAAGTGGTTGCTTATGTGTCTCGTCAATTGAAATCTCATGAAACACGTTATCCTGTTCATGATCTTGAATTGTCCGCCATTGTGTTTGCACTGAAGATTTGGCGCCATTATTTGTACGGAGAAAAGTTTGTTATTTATTCGGACCATAAAAGTCTGAAATACCTCTTTTCTCAATCTGATTTGAATATGAGGCAACGCAGGTGGATGGATCTCCTGAAGGATTTTGATTGTGAGATTCAATATCACCCTGGATCGGTGAATGTTACTGTGGATGCCCTTAGTCGGAAAGTTTATGATTCTGTTTTAGCCTCTGTTTGTGTCGCCAAAGTACACGAGGATATATGTACTTCTAGATGGACTTTTCACTCTAATTGGAATTCTGTCACTGTCTCAGCATTGCAAATTGAGCCGAACTTGATATCGAAAATACGAAAGGCCCAATGAAGCGATGCTCAGATCCAAAAGTCGAAAGAACTTGTATCTGCTGGACATCAGTCTGGATTCCAGATTGATTCTGATGGTTCTTTACGACTTAATGGTCGGATGGTAGTTCATGATGATTCTGATTTGAAATCCGCCCTTCTTCGTGAAGCACATTGTAGCAAATACAGTATCCACACTGGAGGTCGGAAGATGTATTTGACATTGAGACCTCAATTCTGGTGGAAACGTATGAAGAAAGACATTGCTGAGTTTATTTCTAAATGCTTGGTCTGTCAGCAAGTGAAAGCCGAGAGAATGAAACCGGGAGGATTGCTCCATAGTCTTGAAATCCCGAA
Organism: Primulina tabacum; assembly: GCF_025594145.1. Lineage (NCBI taxonomy): Eukaryota > Viridiplantae > Streptophyta > Magnoliopsida > Lamiales > Gesneriaceae > Primulina > Primulina tabacum. The sequence continues at coordinate 8,940,482 of NC_134566.1, forward strand.
ATGGAATTGGGAACATATTGCTATGGATTTTGTGACTCATTTATCTTGTTCGCCCAAGGGCTGTGATGCTATTTGGGTTATTATTGATCGGCTTTCGAAATCTGCACATTTCATTCCGTATGAACGGACTTATCCTTATAAAAGAATGGCCCGTTTATACATCGAGAATATTGTGAGAGTGCACGGTGTTCCAGTCTCGATTGTATCCGATCGTGATCCCAGGTTTGCTTTAAATTCTGGGGTAATTTTCAAGAATCGATGGGTACGCGTTTGGCTATGATTACTGCGTATCATCCTCAAACCGATGGCCAAACCGAGCGTACGATTCAAACATTAGAAGATATGTTACGTTCGATTGTGATGAATTTCAGAATGGGATGGCAATATGCCTTACCATTAGTGGAATTTTCTTACAATAATAGCTTTCAAACGAGTATTGGTATTGCACCGTTTGAAGCTCTATATGGAAGACGATGTAGATCACCGTTATTCTGGGATGAAATTGGTGAGAGACAATTGACTGGACCTGAAATGATACAGGAAATGAATGATAAGGTTCAGTTAATTCGGCAGCGGATGAAAGCTGCTCAGGATCGTCAAACGAGTTATGCGAATAAACGAAGACGACCCTTGGAATTCCAGAAAGGTGACAGAGTATTTTTGAAAATATCTCCCTTTAGAGGCACTGTTCGATTTGGCATGCGAGGGAAATTATCTCCTCGTTATGTTGGTCCATACGAGATTTTGGATCGAGTTGGTGATCTTGCGTATCGATTGGCATTGCCACCAGCTTTATCTGCCATTCATGATGTATTTCATGTTTCTATGTTGAGGAAATATGAACCGGATCCATCACATGTGCTTGCACCTGACGAGGTTGAACTTGATCCTTCTCTTTCCTATGTTGAACAACCTGTTCGCATTATGGATCAAAAGGAAAAGATATTACGTAATAAATCGATTCCACTAGTTCGAGTGCAATGGACACGACATGGTGTGAAGGAGTCAATGTGGGAATTGGAAAGCAAGATGCGAGAATCATATCCGCACTTGTTTGATTCTATTCCATCTGTTCCATTGTATTCGATGTATTCTGATCCTTTTATTGATTTTAGTTTTGATATGTACTATAACTGGTGACATATTATATGTTTGCTAATGTTATGTATATAGAGATATTTGAGATTTCGAGGACGAAATCTTTAAAGTTGGGGAGAAATGTGTGACCCCGAGAATAAAATAGTATTGATGACATTTTTGTAAATAAGTTGAAAAATATTCAATTTATTTTGATGGCATTTTGGTAAATAAGTTGAAAAATAATGAATTAATTTTAAGAATAAAATATGACATATCTTGGTCATATGAAGTCCAAATGATTTGAGATTTGGATATAACGTAGAAAACTCAAAGATGTAGAAGTTTCATGTTTTGAGTTTTGGAAAATTTTACCGATATTAAAATATTAAATAGTTTATATTATATTATATTAATATAATATAATATAATATTAAAAAAAAAAATAATAATAATAAAAAAAGATAAGATTGAACTCACGTGAATGAAAGAATTCATTCACGGTAAGCTTCATCAGAAACGTGAGAAGAGAGAAAAGAGGGTTTTCGATCGTGCGACTTATCGGTTTATCCAATCGACGAATCGACTTCAGATCTAGGATCGTTGACACGAGGTCTTCGATTTGAGGCATAAATTTCATAGTTTTGGTGATGTTTGAAATTCGTCGATTTTTGGAATAAATCCGATAAATTGTGAAATCATACAGAAATTGAAGATTGTTGAGTAGTGTATGATTTTAACGGAGTAGAGAAGATTATAGTGATGTTATTTTGAATTATTCTCAATTTATTATAATTAGAAAATTTTAATCGTATGGTTGAGATTGAATAATTATTTGTCAGTTATCATTAATTCAGATAAATATATGCGGTAGAATAACCGACAAGAAACTAAGTTTCGAAGTCGGAATTGAATTATATTATGATTTGGATTTGATATAAATTTTTGAAGTTTCAAATGATATTTGAAACTCATATTAATGATTTTGGAGTATGTTATTGATTGAAATAAGTATGTTATTGATGTAGATAAAGTGTAATATCAATATCTTCAGGCTACATCAACTGGAAACGAAGAATTGAGGTATGTTGCGACCGGGTAACATACGACAGGTATCTGTATTATATGATATATGTCGGATTGATTTGATTGATTGAAATGAGAATACATGTCTATATGCCTTATTTGTTGATTGATGTGGCATACATGACATTGAGATTGAGATATCGATGTATAAAATAAATGTTTTATTAACACACATCGTTTGATGCATACATCGATACATGGCATGCACGTTGAGCTATGATCCTTGGATACCCTGATATGATTTGATTGGATTCTGGGGTTTGTGAACACAATTGCTATGTTGGTATTATATGACCCGTAACGCATAGACAATTGTGGTCCCGATGATTGGATATGAGATTTGGGATTTGATGGCGCTTTGTCGACGCTATCATACGAGTATCCCTTATTGAGGCCGGTGTGTCAGCTCGAGCATTGATTTGATAGCGATTCGTTTGATTCTGACATGGGCTCAGTGGATGGGCATTTGACCTGATACCTCCAAGACATACATGCATTGCATACCATATATTATTGTTTAGATACTTGTGGTATATATGATGGTTGTTCCATACGGAACTTTGCTCACCCCCAAGGGGGGCTGTTGTTGTCTTTGTGTGTGGACAATAGCAGGTACTCCAGGATATCAGGAGGCCGGAGAGGGTACTTCTGGAGGGAGTCACAGTTTGGGCTGAGGTTTTATGTTTTTGTTCCCAGTATATATATATGTATCTATATACCGGGGCATGTCCCCAGGAATTGAGGTGTTGTATATGATTGGTTTTTATTATGTGTGGGCGAGTTTTATTATATGAGATAAAATACTATTTTTAGTATTCAAATAAAAAGATTTGGGCTCATTGTAAAGAAAATTTTAAACTCGTTTTCCGCAGTAATTAATTAACTCTAATCAGATTGCATTGTAATAACGATTAGAAGCTAAGGGCCCCACATCATCTATTTGGTTTCTTGATGCACCTTGTATGCTTTGACAATCTGCACAAGCATTATTTCAACAAAATATATTCAAATTGAGTTTATAATTATAAAAAAAATTTCTTACCTTTTCCACTAGTTACCACATTCTCAAGTTCTCTTGTATGATAGACTTCAATAAAATATAGAACATGTAAAACAAAAAGGTCAAATAAGAGTTATACACAATACACGACATATTTGTTATGTATAAATAAGATGCTACCTCTTTCTTTTGAATTTCGAGTTGCGTGATTGTCAATCAAAATCGGTGGTTGAGTATTTGTCTCATCTTGAAGTTGAAAATGAGTTTTTCCAACATTTTTATTTTGAAGAGTCATTCCTATTAAAAGCATGTTATATAAGATAATTAAAGCATTAATAAGCATTATACCAAATTATATCAAAATTTAATCTTTTGAAATAAAAAATTCTTAAGTTTCATATATTTTTATATCTAATACCTTGTACATCATTGTGTTGCTGCTTTGAAACTTTATCCATTTGGTTACTTGGCACACCTTGTATGTATTGACATACTGCACAAGTATTAACTCCACCAAAATATAAACAAGTTAAATTTTAATTATAAGCAACAAAGTTCTAACATTTTTCGCTAGCTACCATGTTACCAAGTTCTCCTGCAAGACTGACTTGAACAAAGTATACAACATTCGTACAAATGCAAAAGGTCAAATAAGAGTTATACACACGCAACAAACAGATTGTTTTTGTGTAAAATGCGATGATACCTCTTTTTTTTGATTTTCGAGTTACATGATTGGCAACTATAATATGTGGTTGTGTATCTTCCTCATCTCGAAGTTGAAAATGAGATTTTCCAAAAACTTTACTTTTACGAGTCATTCCTATCAAAAGAAAAGGTTAAAAATTACAAATGCTTTTATATAGAATAAATAAAACATGAAGTAAGCATTATACATATCCAAACTTAATCGTTTCAAATAAAATACTATAAGTTTCATATCTTTTTATATTTAATACCTTGTAAATCATTGTGTTTGTGCTTTGAAACTCCATCCATTTGGTTATTCAACATACCTTGTATGTTTTGAAATTCTGCACAAGTTTTGATACAACTTCAATAAATGGCTAAGTAGAGTTTTTAATTATAAATAAGAAAATGCTAACCTTTTTCGCCAGCTGTCATGCTACCGAGTTTTCTTGTAAGACCAACTTGAACAAAGTACATAAAATTCAGACAAAATCAAAAGGTCCAATAATAGTAATACAAAAGAAGCAAACAGATCCTTGATGTATAAATTTACATGCTACCTCTTTTTGAACTTCGAGCTGCGTGATTGGCAATCATAGTTCGAGATTGTGTATTTGCCTTATCTTGATGTTGAAAATGAGGTTTTCCAACAGTTTTACCCTCACTAGCCATTCCTATCAAGAGCAAAAACCACAACTTGCAGATAAAAATAAAGTTAATTATATCATTTGATATGATAGATAAAAGATCCATAGTGAAAAATGAAATTAAAATATATAATGTTATTATTATTCTAGTATCCAGCAAATCCACTCTACTAGTTTTACTTCATATCATATTAACTAAATATAAAAAATTATATATGCTAGAAAAAATCTCATCATTAACTAAATCTCATCATGCATCAACATCAATTTCAACTCCTGCAACATCATCCCGAACCCAAACGACTTCTTCATGTTCATTCTCGTCTTCAGGATTACAAATACAACTTTGAAGGTTTGTATCAACATCTGCCATAGGTTGCATTTTATACTTTGCTCGTGCATCGGTGGTGATAATTACATGCCAATTACAATCAACTGGATCTTCCACATAAAAAACTTGCAAGGCTTGGGATGCTAATATATAAGGCTCGTTGTGACGCTTCACATTTGTAAAATTGGCCAACATAAAACCATCATCATCCAATTTTAGTCGTTTGCCTTTGGAGACCCAATCACATTTAAATAAAACAACTCTTCGACCTCCCTCATAATCTAACTCAATCACATTTTGCAAAATCCCGTAATAATCAAGTTAACTTGATACTGGATTCTGATCTCTTATACTCGAATAACTTGAAGTGGTAGCCCGAACAATTACACCACAATTCTGAGTTTTTCTCTTGCGTTCCACTTCTTTTGTATGAAACCTAAATCCATTGGAAATGAATTTTTCATATCGTATCCCTATGAAATTTGGGCCTCTGGCAAGTGATTTCAAATCATTTGATACTGGATCATCTTGTGAAGGATTTGTATTTTCAATCTATCACACAAGGAAAAATTGATAAATTATGTATAAAAATCATAATATATAACCTTAATGACAATTACAACAAAAATTTACATGTGTGGCAAACCAAGAGGCAAAAGACTCACTATGCATACGTTCAATTTGGTGTGGTGGAAGACCTGAATGAGTAAGATTCAAAATCTGACGGTGTTCACTACAAATTAAGAACGATGATTTGATAAACATCGATGATTATATATTTAAACACAATGAAATATATAATCACATACTCTATATAATATTGTACGTGATGACAGTTGAATAACACGTATTGATGTGCCTTCTTCAATGTCTCATAATCAAACTTAGTTGCAATGGCCTTTTCAAGTGCATAACCAGAGGCCGTAAACACATTCAATGCGAATGTTAAGCCGATAGTTGTCTCATCATTTCTTATTGATTGATTGAATTTTGTCTCTACATAATCAGCTAAATAAAGAGAACAGAATGTCAAACATTCCTCAGCCAAATACCATTCAACAATGGATCCTTCTGGCCTACTTCTATTTCGAACATACGACTTCAATGTCCCAAGTACCTTTCTGAGGCCCGGGGCCAAAGAGGGCGGAGGGTGATCGCCGGTGCCATCAGTTGCACGGACAATGAGCGGCTCCTGGCAGGCTTCAAGGTGGAGGGAACATGAATGAACCGACCCACACGGGAATGAGAGGGATTCCGAGACTGTTCAATGTAATGGACTGTACAGTTGAAGAGGGCTTAAAAAAGATTTGATTTGTACTACTCATATCATGAAGGTGCATCTTCTTTTCGGTAGCTCATCACATAAGAACTCCAAATTTAAGTGTGCTTGACTTGGGGCAATTTTGGGATGGGTGACCTCCTGGGAAGTTTCCCAAGGTGCGTGTGAGTGAGGACATAAGCACGCTGGAAAGACACGTCTTGGTACAGTGAAGACAGTCGTCAAATCTGGGGCGTTACAGTTGGTATCAGAGCTGACCTCTCTTAGTACGGTGTGGTTCGGGGACGAACCAAGCGGAAGCTGGTGGGCATGTGAGGCCCGGGGCCGAAGAGGGCAGGGGGTGATCGCCGGTGCCATCAGTTGCACGGACAATGAGCGGCTCCTGGCAGGCTTCTAGGTGGAGGGGACATGAATGAACCGACCCAGACGGGAATGAGAGGGATTCCGAGACTGTTCAATGTAATGGACTGTACAGTTGAAGAGGGATTAAAAAAGATTTGATTTTTTCTACTCATATCACGAAGGTGCATCTTCTTTTCGGTACTCATCACATAAGAACTCCAAAGTTAAGCGTGCTTGACTTGGGAAAATTTTGGGATGGGTGACCTCCTTGGAAGTTTCTCAGGGTGCGTGTGAGTGAGGACATAAGGACGTAAGCACGCTGGAAAGACACGTCTTGATACAGTGAGGACAGTCGTCAAATCTGGGGCGTTACAACCTTATACCAAAAACATAATTTTTTATTATTTAGTGAAAATAATAATTTAAATAAAACAATATCAATAATATTTGTTTTTACCTTTCAATTGGATACATCCAACGATAGTAAACTGGTCCAGCAAGTTGTACTTCAGTAGCCAAATGTACAGTCAAATGAATCATTATGTCAAAAAATGAGGGAGGAAAAATCTTCTCCAATTGACAGAGGATCACCACAATATCTTTCCTTAGACGAACCACATCAGTAGGAGAAATTACTTTACAACATAGCTCTCCGAAATACCTACTCAATCTAATCAAAGGAGTTCGAACTGATTTAGACAAAGTTCTACGTAGTGCCACCGGCAACAACTGCTACATCAAAATATGGTTGTCATGGCTTTTTAGACCAATTAATTTTGCCGGTTTCATTTGAACACAACGTGAAATGTTAGAAGCATAGCCATCTGGAACTTTAACTTTTTTCAAAACCTTGCAAAATGTGCCCTTCTCATTTTTGCCCATTGAATAACATGCTGGAGGCAGATAAACTCTACTTGGTCCTTTCTCAATAGGATGAAGTATTGATCTTATTCCAATTTCTTGCAAATCAAGACGTGATTTAATATTATCTTTTGTTTTCCCTTCCATATTCAGCAGTGTCCCACAAATTGATTCGCACACATTCTTCTCAATATGCATAAAATCAAGATTGTGACGTACCACATTATCTTTCCAATATGGTAAATTGAAGAAAATACTCAACTTTTTCCAATTGAATGGTAGTTCTGGATTATCATCAATTGTTTTTCCAAATTTCAAATTAAAATTTTTCAACTCGTTGATCACCGTGTCTCCCGAAAGTATGGGTGATGGTCTTCCATACTCTTCTGTGCCATCAAAATGTTGAGCATCTTTGCGAAACTCATGATCACCGTTCAAAAATTTGCGATGACCGATATAACAATATTTTTTTGCCATTTTTTAACCATCGTGGATGTGTAAATTTGTGGCACACTGGGTATGCAAATTTACCTTTGGTGCCCCATCCAGATAGGGTTGCATATCCAGGAAAATCACTTATAGTCCATAATAATGCGGCATTCAATTGAAAATTCTGCTTGGTTGATGCATTGTATGTCTCCACTCCTACCTCCCACAAATCCTTCAAATCTGCAACAAGGGGCTGCAAGTAGATGTCGATGTTATTTCCAGGAGCAGATGGACCAGGTATTATCAATGATAATATAAAGTATGGTTGTTTCATACACATCCATGGTGGAAGATTATAAGGCACTAAAATGAATGGCCACGTACTATGCGCCACACTCATATTTTTGAATGGATTAAATCCATCTGAAGCTAATCCTAGCCTTATGTTTCGGGGATCCTTTGCGAATTCAGGGTGGTTATGGTCAAATGTTTGCCAATCTGGGGAATCAGCTGGGTGTCGCATGTAACCGTCTTTCGTGCGAGATTCAGAATGCCATCTCATATGGACTGCTGTTTTGCAAGACATGAACAAACGTTGTAACCTAGGCTTTATGGGAAAATACCATAAAACCTTGCGTGCAACTTTCCTCTTGTCACCAATAGGATCATTTTCAGATGTTTCCCATCTAGGCTCGTTGCATGTTTTGCATCGAACTCTTTCTTCGTCCAATCTCCGGTATAAAGTGCAATCATTAGGACAAGCATCGATCTTTTCATAACCAAGTCCTAATTGCTTTATCAATTTCTCTGCTTTATATTATGACTTTGGTAAATCTTTCATGGCATTTGGAAATGCTTCTCTCAACAAATCCAAAAGCATATTGAAGATTTTATTGGTAATTTTTCCAAGACATTTTAAGTGAAGCAATCGAATGATGAATGAAAGTTTTGAGAATTTCTTGCATCTGGAATATAACTCTTTTTGTGAATCATCAATTAGTTTATAGATATTCTCGGCCTCTCCGATTGGAATCTCTTTATCCTTTTCAAGTCCTGCTATATTGATTGTATCACAATAGTTTTGTGGGACCCCAAAAGCATCGTGAACTAATCCCTCCATATCATCTACATCATCACGAGATGGAACAGAACTAGATATTGAAGATGCACTACATGATATCTCTCCATGAGCCACCCAGTGAGTATAACCTTTGATAAATCCATCAACCGTCAAATGTTCACAAGCATCCTCTCTTGAAACACATATGCCAATTTTACATCTTGCACAAGGACATGCAATCATTCCATTTATGTTTGCATTAGAAAATGCAAAATCTAAGAAACTATCAAGTCCTTTCCTATATTCCTTGGTTTGTCTCGGCAAAAACATCCAACTTTTATCCATAACAATTCTGGTAAAAAGATCTATTTAATTATCTATCAAATTATTTTAAGAATATTTTTAATTATTTTTAAAAAAAACAATAATATTGTAGTTATTACTAAACTTTATTTAACATTAACATTCAAAATATTATCGTTATTTTAATTATTAACTCAGAAAACTCTCTCTGCAAATTAAGGAATTCATGGGATAGCTCAATGTATTTTTATTAGGTTTAATGGCAAAAGATGATGTATTTAATAATGAGCTCAGAAAACAATAACTTCACAAGTTGCCACTGAATTGTGATAAAATGAATTGAATAAATGTTTTTGTTTTGCAAATCATCAATATATCTCGTGCGTACCTAGAATGCAACCGTTTTTGGTTTTTTTTAGGCCAAAAGGGTTGATTTGATTGAGATGTGTTTTTTTGTTCTCCTGGGCTACTCTTTTCAAAACCAACCAAGAATAAAGTTATTTAAGTACAACTTTATTTTAACCAACACACCAGTATTCTCATATGCTATTTTCAACAAAGCTTCTCTAAGTGTCCACGACTAAGTATACATGTACTCCAAAAGTAAAAACCATGTGGGAATCTGGGTAGAGAAGCTTCTTCATAAAAATTATATATATTTTATTTTTTTCCTAAATGACATGTATTATTATTATTATTTTATTTTTAATTGAACAATTAACAAGTAGTAGTCAATTAAATCGGCCCTGTGTCCGAGAGAATTTTGTATGCTAAATTTGTAATATTGAGAATAACATCGTTTCAAATAAGCAAGAACTAAACTCATTTTTAACTATATAATCACATGAAGGGATGCAAATGGAACCATTTGTGTCAACAGAAAGAACCAGAGAGTACCTCAATCTAAGCTTTTTATTCCCTTGATAATCACTACAAACAGGGAGGGCTTACTCTCGACTACAACAAACATCCATCCAGTAGATTAAATATTTTCAAAATTCCCACCTCACAATCAGATTTACAAAAACAAGAAAATCTTAAAAAATTTGTACCATGAACCGAAAAGATAAATTAAAATAATACCAACAATTTCTCAACTTTCTCATAATGAATAAGAACAACATAACGTGGTTAATAAAAACAAAAAAACAAAACGAGCAAAATCGAAAAACAATATAAACCTAATAATATGTATGAATCCACAAAAATTCTCGATTGAGAAAAGAAATCATACTTGCGTGAAGCGAGAAGCCACTGAGCTATTGAGTGAACCGAGAAGATCGATGGAGTGAAGTGGAGACGATCGATCGGCTGATTCAGAAATAAAAGCGTGGAGGTGGAGATCAAAAAATAGAAAAGAGAGTGTATTGCGTACAGTGAAAACAGATTAGGGCGCGCTGTTGTGGAAGAATTTGGGAAATTGGCGCAATAAAATTTTGGCCACAAGGGAGGGGGCGTATCTTTTATGGGGGCAGAAGTGAGGTTTGGCCCAGCAGAACAGTTTCCTTAATTATATAATATTTTTTTCATATGGGATATGCATTGAAGATTGAAGGTTATTGTTAATGTTATTTTATATCATAAATTAAAGAGTTGGTCTACTATTTAAATTATATGAATTATTTAACCGATTTAAATTCCTATAAATTTATATCATAAGGTAAAATATTAATTTACTTGATTATATGTAGCTGCATTAGGATATTAAATAATATAATTTTTATTCATCATAAAAAACATAATTATATATTTTATTTACATTTATAACGAGTTTCTATCGATCGCACAACATAATGACTTTGGAATTGAAGCCGCGTGAAGAGAGTTGAAAAATCATGGAGTCAAATATTGGAGGAGGGAAAATAATTGTTTCCCTCCATATAAAAAATGACATCTATTAAAAATGTCAGGCTAACTAATCTAATATGTTTTTTTATTTTACACATTATTAATTTTTTACAAGTGTCATTATTAAGTATTTTTAACAACATTTAATTAAAAGTGTCTACAAAAAAATGTCACCATAAGCATTTATTCTTGTAGTGATTATTTCCTTTGATTTTCGAATTATAGTTGGTTGAGTTATTTTAAAATGGTGTCAAAAATGTTTTATGGTTCGGCCGAACGTTAAGTGAGGTTTTAAAAAAAATTCTAGCACGTTTTAAAAAAACGAATAAGCAGACGTTTCAGTTGGTATCAGAGCAATGGTTCTGTAAAGAGTTGTGCCAGCATCAGTGTCAGGAAGCTCAGTCGTCAAGCCTCAAACTTGTAAGTTTACATACTTTATATGATTTTATGATGTTACGTGCATAATTATATGAATTATATGTTCACGCCATATGTTTAATAGCTTTATGATAATATATGATTTATATGCTTTAGAATTTTTATACGAGATACGATGTGAAATAAGAAATAATTTGATTTCAACGCATGTTGATTTTGTGGTAGAATTGGACTGTGTTAATTTTTGGGTTTTAGTATTGACGTTCTACTTTTGGGCCATAAGTTGATCGTGAATATTATGAATGCTTTTTGGGACACGTAGATTTTTCTAAGAAAATACTCATGGCTCGTGGGTACTAGTTGAGTTAATTTTCGGGAATTTTAATATAAGGAATAATGATTCGAGGATTTGCATTGACTTTGGGAATAAGAAAATGTATATTTTGGGATTTTAAGTTTTATGAAAAGTAAGATTGGTTATAGGAATTGATTTTGGGTAAATAAGTTTAAAATTTTATTGAAATTTTGATATGGGAAAACCTGTAGAATGAAATTAAGAATGCCAAAAATTTATGGGATAATTAAGGAATTTTCGAAATTAAGGACCAATTGGAAAATTTTTGGGAAAATTAAGAATTTATTTTGCAATTTTTAAGGAATTTGGGGGACTAGTTTATCAATAAGTGAGAATTGAATGAGTTAAATGGTAAGAATTTTGAGGATTTAAACTTTTTAAGAATATTTAGAACCTTGGGATATCTTGGTTATGAATGCTATAAGAAATTTTAATTAAGGGTTTTAAGAATGAATCGATATTAGGCTTGAAAATCTAAGCATTAGCGGATGCGTTTGGGATTTTAAGATTGAAATTGATAAGTTGATGAATATTTTGGGTACAAAATAAGGAAAGTAATATACGATAAGTATGGTCATCCATCTTTAATTATTGAGAATTATAAGAAAAGTTGAAATTCGAGGTTATAATAGTAACAGCACTAAGTCATTATGAGCCTTTTTAAGTTGCGAGTTGCAAATAAGGATTTAGAAGGAAAATTTTAATTGGGATCAATGAGATGTAAGGACATTTAGAATTTAAGTTTTATCAGAGTAGCGCAGAGGAAGCGTGGATTTTTGGTATACTAGAACTGAATCTAAACTTTGGGTTATTAAGGATAAGAGAATTTCGAGGACAAAATTCAATTTAAGGGGGGAAGATTGTAACGCTCCGAAAATTTAAAAGTCCACGCAAACTACATGCATGTAATTATTAAATTTCTTGTGTATTTTAATTAAATATTTTAATTGCATGAATTAATTATGTTGTACATATTTGCATTTTTAAAATATATTTTTCTACATGGTTGCATTAAAATGTATTTTTAAAGGTTATTCCAGTTACGATCGATGAACGGAGACCGAGAGCTGAAAAATAAAAAATGTTTTTTATTGGTTAATTTTTTTTAATTATTTAAATTAAGGATGATGCTTTTTCTTATTTTTGAAAATATGGGGTTTTAAGGTGATTTTATACGACGAGACATAATTTTTATCGGTGTTGGATTTTCAACAAAAATACGAACGTTCTGGCAATCCGGCTAATAAATTCACAAACTTATTTAAGCAAAATTATTTTTAAATCTTTTAAATATTTTAATTAAACATTAATGGGCCTAATTAATATCTTAATGGGCCAAGGCTTAATTAGTGTTTAATTAACTATATAATATACTAATCTACCCCTTAATTCACCCCACAATTTTATTTAAAACTAACGCCTCCCTCTACCCCAATGGCATAAGGACTCTTTTCCTCCCAAAATCAGCACACGGCACACACATACAATTTGGTAGAAAATTCGAAAGTTCAAGGAGGAAAAATCAAGCTCAGGCTCCGCGTCATCGTTCTTCAATCGTCAACGGTTTTTCGTGTGTTAAATACGCAAAGGCACGACATATTTCTTTCTTTTAAACATCTATCACACCATAATATTTATTTGATCATGATTTGAAAGAAAACATGACACACAATTTTAATTTCGTAACTACGTGCATATATGTTTCAAACTTGTGTTATTTGATTCCAAAATCATGTTTTATTGTTGTTAAAGGGACTGCCATGAATTAGGATGTTAAGGAGCAAGTTTTACACAAGTTTAGGGGTCTTAGAAAACAGGGAAAACACTGCAAACGAAAAAAGAAATATGCTAGAACCGTGGTTAAGGAATTTAAGTAGGAGCCGTGAGTTTTTTTAAGATTTCATGTGCATGTGTGGTTCAAGGGACTCGATTGTTTGCATGGGGCTTGGGGGTTCGGTCTAGGGCTGGGTTGGGTCCTATGGTGGCTAGGGTTCAAGTTCTAGGCTTGGGGAAGGAGTCCACCCGAAGTGGGACTCCTCCCATATTCACGTGTAGAATCTGTTCGGGAGAGAAGAGGGGCTTGCGGCTCGGTCTAGGGGCAAGCTAGGTCGTTCATCAGGGTCCATGGGTCATGGAAAGGGGTCGGGCTAGGGGCTGGTGCGGCTGGTTCGCTTCTGGCTCGACCAAAACAAGGAAACCGTGAAGGTTGCATCATAGAGCCACGCACAGGCTGTTTCCTCCTTCAGCTGGCTTGTGCGCTGGTCCAGGGGCCTGGTCTGGTTTGTGCGGGGGCTGGTCGTGGTCTAGGGGTGGTCAGGGTCGGCTGGGCTCGGGGGTGGCTCAGCTGGAGGTAACCTAGGATGAATATGAGTCTTCTAGCATGAGTTCTTGGAGAAGGCAGAATTAAGTCAAGTTCAGTAGGCTTTTGAGCGGGTTAGGTTCATGTTTTTTGGCTGGGCTTGGTCAGTAGGGTCCCTAGATGGGTTGGCTAGGTTTTGGCTCAAGGTGGCTTGGGCGTGGCTCGAGTAAATTGGGAGATGGCTCGGTGAGTTCGTTAGGGTGTAAAAAACGAAAATTAAAAGGCTAAAATTGAATCCATGGGTCCACGGGTGTGGCTCATGACTTGGAAGGGTAGTATAAATACTAAAAATGTTATGTTTAAAATTTGGGATCAAAATAACGAGTTTTGGATTTAATCGGGATTTAATCGCCACACGAAACGATAATTAACGAATTAATTGAAAAGCCTAGTTTTAGGCTTTATAAAATTATGAAAAATTATAATTAAGCTTGAATAATTATTAAAAGGCTAAGTTTTTAATTTGGGATGTTTTTATTAAGGTTAGGTTTAATTCGGGATTAAAACATGTTAATATGTCTTATTTAAAGATTAATTTAAAATGTATCGATTTAAGCCAAATAAAAATATGAGAAAATTAATGTAAGCTTAAATAGTTATTTGGGACATGTTAGAGTTAATGAAATTAAGAAAAAGTCAAAAACAGAAAATTTTACGTCTAGGGGTAAAACGATCATCTTACATCTAGAAATTTGTAAACGTCATGTCAGTGTCTTGAATGCTGTTTTATATGCTAATAAGATTATTTTAAATGTTTATGAATTTTTATGACATTGATTTTAAATTTTAACTATTTATTATGTCAAAATGTTATTTTAAAAGGTTATGATTTAATATGTCAAAATGTATTTTAAACGTTGTGAGGTTAAAATATCATTTTAAATGTTTATGGATTTTATATGTTAAAAGGTTTTTTTAAAATATTTATGGATTTTTATGAGGAAATTATAACGTTAAAAGAAATGTTGCATGCTTGTTTTAAAAGGAAAATGATATTAAATGAGTGATTTTATAAAGTGATGTGAATGTAAAACGTTGAAGAAAGTGAAGTAATTGTGACTAATTCAATAATGATCGAGATAACGTGAGGGCGACGGTCCAAGGGAGCCCGACGATCGTATTTTCATTATTATGAATATGAGGATATGAGGATATGAGGTTTGAGGTAAAAATGAGAATATCGTGAGGGGAGAAGGCCCTAGAGAGAGCCCATTTATGGGAAAAGGCCCCAGAGGGAGCCCCGACGATCGTATTTCTATTCGAAAGAGGATAGGGCATGGCCCTGTTGACCGGTGAGAGTGTTGCTGGTGTTCCCCGCTGCTCAGTACTGTGATTACATGTAGATGGATCCATCGATTTTTTGAGGTTTGAGGAAAGTCACAATTAACGATCTGAATTCAACAAAGGAAAAGGAAAAGGAAAAATGTTTATGATCATGATATAAGAACTTATGTTATGAAATGAGGAAAAAAGAAAAGTTGAGGTTTACGTTATGCATGTCATGAAATTGTTTACGAAAATGTTCATGTTTAAAGTTTATGCATCTTCATGAAAACGATATTTTAACTACAAGTATTTTTAACTGTTGCATGTGAATTGTATTACGTATTATTTGTTATCAAGATTATGGTGTGTTGCGTCTTTAGACTCATTAGGTGTGATTGATGCAAATGATTGTTATAATAATGGAGGTCTTGATTGTTGACTTTGCTGGACTGAAGGTGCACATAACCCCAGGACCGACGCTAGTTTTCCGCAGTAGTTATGATTTATAATTTTAAGTGATGGTAAAGATATTTTATGTTAAATTATTTCCTTTGTTTTTCAAATTATTGTTGGTTGAGTTATTTTAAAATGGTGTCAAAAATGTTTTATGGATCGGCCGAACGTTAATTGACGTTTTAAAAAAAAAAATTCTAGCAAGTTTTAAGAAAACGAATGAGCAGACATTTCAAAATTCATTGTTGTTGGGGATTCACCGTTTGCCTATGAATGAAGATATCATATGTGATATGATGAGTTAATAGTGCAAGGAGTCTCTGGCCAAAGCAAGAAATGTGCTTTAGGGAAATGTGTTTTCCTAGTTGCACATATCATGCCACTATTAGTACTCAAAGATAAATCGCATCGTTATCAAATTCATATGCAACTCTCAATATATCAATTATTGCAAATTTGATCATGATATATATGTTGAAGGGAGCTTACTGTATTCTAACCATGACTAAAGGTTCTTCCAGGAGCTATCAGTGATACCTAGGAGATCATAGGGCGATGATACTGTAACGTCCCGAAAATTTAAAGGTCCACGCGAACCACATGTATTTGAATTATTAAATTCTCCTGTATTTTAATTAAATGTTTTAATTGCATGAATTAATTATGTTGTGCATATTTACATGTTTAAAATATATTTTTCTACATGTTGCATTAAAATGGTATTTTTAAGGAATGTTCAAGTGACGAGACGACGTAATCCAACGGCATGGGAATCTAGGAATTTATGAAAAATAAACAATAGTTGATTTTTATTTGCTAATTAATTATGTGACATACTTGTTAATATGCTAAATGAGATTTTATTGTCATCATGCATAAAATTATATTTTTAGGAATATTCAAGTGACGATCGAGGAACGGGGACCAAGGGCTGTAAATGTAAAATGTTTTTGTTAAATAATTATTTTTAATTATTTAAAATAAAGTTAATGGTTTTTCATATTTTTGAAAATAGGGGGTTTAGAGGTGATTTTATACGCCGGGACGTAAATTTTATCGGTGTTGACCTTGCTACACTCACTTGGGCACAATTCAAGACGAAATTCTATGAGAAATACTTTACTGCTGACGTCAGAAGCCGGATAAAGAGGGAATTTATGACTCTCCGTCAGGGAGACATATCTGTTGCTGATTTTGTGAAGAAGTTTGATAGGGGTTGCCACTTTGTACCCCTTATTGCTGGAGATGCGGAAGAAAAGCTTAGGCATTTCATGGATGGCCTACGACCTACCATTGGGGATAAAGTTATGATGATGCGTTCGGAGAACTATGCTATGGCAGTTACTTATGCGTATCAGGCAAAGCAGTCCTTGAAGGACATTGAGTTTGAGATTCAGCGCAAGAGGCAGCACTATCAGAATAACAATCAGCCGAATAAGAAGCCAAATACGGGTCCTCCTAGACCTCAAGGGCCTCAAAAGCCCCAAGGTCAAGTCAAGAAGCCAGCGCCACCAAAGCCACAAATTCCTGGAGCACCAAAGCCTGCTGAGAGACAACCATGCAAATAGTGCAACCGTACACATCTTGGCAAATGTGAATGGGGATCATTTAAATGTTTTTACTGCAAGGAGGATGGACACAAAGCTATCGAGTGTCCAAAGAAGAAAGCAGCTACCACGGCCCGAGCTTATGTTATGAATGCCGAGGAAGCTGAGGAAGAGGCAGACACTACACTCATCATGGGTAACCTAGTCATTTAACATTTTTATATTGCTTATTAATGCATGAAGTGTTAAATTGGTTATTAGAATTGATTTGGGATCAAGATTATTACATGCATGAAGAACATGAAAGATTTTTCAGAATTTTCGTAATCTCATGCTTATGGGTTCTAAAGTGGTGTTCTTAATCTCCAAAATCATGTTTATTGTGTGTTTTAAGGGGCTGCCATGATTAGGACATGTTTAGGCAACGTTTTTCATGAATTACAGAGTCCTAGGTACACCCTCAAACCCTGAAAAACGAAGAAGAGACGGAAACAGGAACCATGATTGAATGGTTGGGAGTTTGGCTCACGGTTTTTGGAAGGGCAGGGCTGGGACCGGTTCGGCTGGGACCAGGGGCTAGCCATGACCGTGGGTGAGTCTAGGGTAGAGTCCTAGCCGGGCTAGGGCTCGCATGAGTGGCCTAGGAGGAGTACTTGCCAATAGGGACTCCTACCCGAGAGCTTAAGGGAGGGCGCCCAGGGTTCAGGGAAAACGTAAGGGTTGTGGCTCGACCTGGGGACTTTGGGCTGGGCTAGGGCGCGACCTTAGAGTCCTTAGTGAGGGTACGTCATGATGGTTCAGGGGTGGCTCGGTTGGTAAGGCCCTAGGCACTAGAAAGTATGAGCCACACGCATAGGAGTTCTCGGCCATCATTTAGGCAGTAGAGGGGGTCTTCGTTTTTGACTTTAGGTGTGATGTATTGGCAAACTTAGGGTCCAGTAGGGTACTTTGGGGTGTTGGGCAAGTTTTGGCTCGACTTGGTTTGGGGGTAACTCCTGAAAATCCAAAGTTGGCTCGGGGTCGAAGTTTAGGTGTCAAATAGGGATTTTAAATAAAGAAAAATTGGAAAACGGCTCACGGGGGTCAAGTCATGGTCCATAAGGGCTAAAATAATATAAAAATACTAAATTTAGAATTTAGGAATTTTATATTGAACTTTGGGATTTTTCGGGATTAAAACACCGTTAAAACAATTATTTAACGATAAATAAAAAAGTCTAAGTTTTAAGACAAATAAAATTATGGGAAAATTAAATTAGGCTTAAATAATTATTTAGGACATGTTAGAGTCATGAAATCAAGAAAAAAATCGAAATCGTAAAATGTCGAGTCTAGGGGTAAAACGGTCTTTTTACACCTAGAAGTTAGTAAAGGTCATGATAGTGCCCTAAATGTTGTTTTTATGGAATTATGATTATTTTTAAATGTTTATGAAATGTTCATGATTAAATTATGATTTTTAATGTTTAAGGGATTTTATGATTTAAGGAACACATTTAAAAGACATGTTGCATGTTTGGTTTCAAAAACAAAATGTTATGTTATGCGTGATTTTTATAAAGTGATGAGAATGTAAATGTTGAAGAAAGTGAAGTGATTGTGACTAATTCGTTAATGTTGGCGACATCGTGAGGGTTATGGTCCCAGTGGGAGCCCGACGATCGTGTTTCCATCATTGCGAATATGTGGTAACGGTTTTGTGGAAACATCGCGAGGGGAAGGCCCCAGAGGAAACCCATTTATGGGAAAAGACCCCGAGGGAACCTCGACGATCGTATTTCTATTCAATCATGATAGGCCAGGGCCCAGTTGACCGGTGAGAGTGTTGCTGGTGTCCCCCGCCGCCCAGTACTGCGGTTTCACGTAGATGGATCCATCGATTTTCATGTCATGTCATGTCAGGAAAGTCACAATTAACGATCTGAATTCAACAAAAGGGAAAAGAAAATGTTTATGATCATGTTAAAAAGGTTTTATGTTATGTCGTGTTGAGGAAAAAGGAAAAGGTTAAGGTTTATGTTATACATGTCATGAAAATGTTTATGCTTAAGGTTGATGCATCATTATGAAAATGTTTCTATTTAAAGTTCATGCATCATAAAAAATTTACGAAAATGTTCATGTTTGAAGTTTATGCATCTTCATGAAAACGATATTTTAAATACAAATATTTTTCACTGTTATATGTTGACTGTATTACGTATTACTTGCTATGAAGATGATGGTGTGTTGAGTCTTTAGACTCACTAGGTGTGATGGATGCAGGTGAGGTTGAGGGAGGTCTTGACGGATTATTTGACTGGACTGATGACGCACACAACCCGAGGACCAGCGCTTCTACTATTTTCGCATTATGTTTTATGATTACTGATTTTAGATAAAGATTTTTAAGACTATTTATTTATGCTTTTGAGAGATTTTTGAGAGGTTTAGTATGAGCTATACTTTTCAAACTTATTGCTTTATTTAGGTTGGGTAAAACAGTTTACGATTTCATTTTATGACTATTGCACTTGATTTTTAAAATGCTAGTTGGTTGAGATTTTATTTTAAAGGGTAATATATTTTATAAAAATATTTTCATGTGTTATTTGTCATGGTCGAAAATCGATTGTTTATAAAAAAAAAATTTAGTACTTTTAAAGCAATAAAAAGGACAGTACGTTTCAGATACTAGACGCTCTTACCATGATCTGATGGGTACAATTAGAAATAAGTTCTGACATTCATGATTAAGGGGCTAGGGTAAGCCCGAATAAGAAAAAATGTTATTCTGAATCACTTGGAGATGTGAACCCACGGCTAGCTGTATCCCAGAACCATTGAGAGTCACACAAGTATCAGACTCTGTGTTCCCGTTAAGAAATTCAAAGTTCAAGGAGTTGAATTTGGCATCTTATAGTTTGATGGAGATCAAACAATAAGCTTATAAATGAGTTTATAAGTTGATTCCATAGGATGGAAAAAATAGAAGTTAGCATAATTGCTAATTAATGAAGGAGATTGGAACTGCCTGTTTTGTGAAGGAGTTCACTAAACTGGCAGTTGCCTAATATGATAAGTGTTAAAATTTTCAATTTTCATTATATGAACAAGAATTGTATCATTGATATATCGGCGCTCTCTGATCGTCGATTGAGGTTATAATGAGTTCAGAATCAATTCTTCAGATAATTTGGAATTTTCTAATTAAATGGTACTAATAGTAGTGTTGACTACTAAGATGTAAATGTTGGGACATCGTATTCTCGCACACAAGACGCAGCGGAAGTTTAAAATTTTTGTTCTTGGGCGTCGTGTGTTTAAAAACATATATAGGATGTTTAGAATTATACCTTTGCGTTCTTAACGCTGGACTCCAAACTATTCCGTTTTTAGGCGGATATAACCCTTCTTGTAAATCCCTACGAACGGCTCTTCAAATTAGATCGCCTAATTAGGTCCACGATCAGAAACTCTGTTCCTCGCTTGGATTGCACTAGAAATCACAAACGATTTGTGCGTTGAGACTGTAGCCTCCGAATTTCCAAAATCCGGTGACGGTGTAGCGTCGAAGGCACGGTGATGGAAGGAAAAATCACTTGGCCAAAAATTTCCCAACCAATTTATTTCATGGCCGAGACTACCATGAGTCTAAATCATGGATTTGGTGTTAATTGATTATTAAACAATCATTAACTAATAATTATTGATTCTTAATCAACAATTAAACAAATCAATTTGCCAAAAATTTCTTCCCACAATTCTATGTGTTGGCCGTGACTTCCAAGGGAGAAAAGGAAGGAATTTTCTTGTGTTTTGTGTGAAGAATAATTCATCATCAAACAATGAGTGTATTTATAGAGTAAGACTCCTAATCTAATTAGGAGTCCTTCTCTAACAAGGACTCTAATAATTTCAATATATTTAAACTCCCATATAATTAATATATAATGAATTTATTAACCTTTAATAATACATGATGTAATAATATCATATACACATATTTTATATCACCATACAAAATATATACATGTACATGTATATTAAATTAAATAACTATTATTTAATTTATAAACTAACGCATTGGTTAATTTAAATTCTAGACTCCTCTAGAATATTTATGGAAATTTGTGCATTTTAGTAGTCACCACTACTAGCACAATAGTTTAATTAGTAAATTATAAATTCACTAAAAAAATGATTCCGAACTCATTATAACCCCGATCGACGATCCGAAAGCGCCGATGTACCAAGGATACAAATCTTGTTCATATATCGAAAATTTCGAAGATCAAAATTTTCATTTACCAAATTTGGAACTTACCATATATGGCAGTTCCCATATTTGGCAGCTGCCAGTTTTAGTGAACTCCTTCACAAAACAGGCAGTTCTACTCTCCAATCTTATTTAGCAATCATGCTAACTTCCACTTCCTCCATCCTATGGAATCAGCTCATAAACTCCTTTATAAGCTTCCTGTTTGATCTCCATCAAACTATAGTCGCCAAATTCCAACTCCTTGAAATTTGACTATCTCAACGGGAACACAGAATCCGATACTTGTGTGACCTTCAATGGTTCAGGGATATAGCTAGCCATGAGTTCACATCTCCATGTTAATCAGAATAACATTTATTCTTATTCGGGGTTACCCTAGTTAACCCCATTCTTTTCATCAACTCCTTGATCAAGAATGTCAGAACTCATTTCTGATTGTACCCATCGGATCATGGTAAGAGCGTCTAGTAGCATCGCCCAATGATCCTCTAGGTATCACTGATAGTGCCTGCAAGAATATTTAGTCATGGTTAGCGTACAGTACGGTCCCTTCAACACATATATCCCGATCGAGTCTGCAACCATTGGAATATCGAGAGTTGCATATGAATTCGATAACTATGTGATTTATCTTTGAGTACTTATAGTGGCATGGCATGTGCAACTAAGAAAACACCTTTCCCTAAAGCACATTTCTTGCTCTGGCCAGAGACTCATTGCACTATTAACTCATCAGATCACATAGGATATCTTCACCTGTAGGCGAACGGTGAATCCCCGACTACAATGCATTTGCTCCTACGTATTTCAAAACTACACCCAACCTCGCCACCTGATGACCCTCGATGGAGTCGGTAAACGGATCAAAGTGCATGCTAGTACGTATAGGCCCTACATTGTCCCGGGTCAAAGGACTAATGGTGTACAACCATAACTGCAGACTATTCCACTCGACAAGTGGGAACCACTTGGATAGTCCGAGGGAGGGTTGTTCAGTGCATCATCATATGATCACCCATCTGTAGGAATGGACATCTCCATGCCCTTGCCAATGAAACATGACGTTTACACCACAAATGCATAGATAAAGTCCTTGAATATACAATAGGTACCACGAGGTCTGCGTCACAACGTAAGATCATGAAACTCATTAGGAAGTGTACCGTATATTCTAAACAAGTTTCTAGTCGAATCAGCCGCCTAAAACAAGGATAAAGGTCGCTCGAGCTTGAGACTAGATAAAGTCCTTGAATTGGCAAGGGCATGGAGATGTCCATTGTCCCTTGAATCTTAGACCCATTGCTTTGCGATGTTTCTCAAACATTGGTCCTGGCATGGGCTTCGTCAGTGGATCAGCAACGTTATCTGCAGAGTCGACTCTCTACTGATATGTCTCCTCTTCCCACAGTGTCCCGGATTATGTGGAACTTCCTCAGTATATGTTTGGATCACTGATGAGACCTCGGTTCCTTCGCTTGCGCTACGGCACCGGAGTTGTCACAGTAGATCTATGGGTAGTTGGCTATTGTATATTCAAGGACTTTATCTATGCATTTGTGGTGTAAACGTCATGTTTCATTGGCAAGGGCATGGAGATGTCCGTTCCTACAGATGGGTGATCATATGATGATGCACTGAACAACCCTCCCTCGGACTATCCAAGTGGTTCCCACTTGTCGAGTGGAATAGTCTACAGTTATGGTTGTACACCATTAGTCCTTTGACCCGGGACAATGTAGGGCCTATACGTACTAGCATGCCCTATAGCCAACTACCCATTGCTTTGCGATGTTTCTCAAACATTGGTCCTGGCATGGGCTTCGTCAGTGGATCAGCAACGTTATCGGCAGAGTCGACTCTCTACTGATATGTCTCCTCTTCCCACAGTGTCCCGGATTATGTGGAACTTCCTCAGTATATGTTTGGATCATTGATGAGACCTCGGTTCCTTCGCTTGCGCTACGGCACCGGAGTTGTCACAGTAGATCGGGACTGGAACAACTATTTGAGTAATGACACCCAACTCTTGGACGAAATTCCTCATCCAAACACTCTCTTTTGCTGCATCCAATGCAGCTATGTATTCGACCTCAGTGGTTGAATCCGCTGTGGTGTCTTGCTTGGAACTCTTCCAAGAGACAGCACCACCATTGAGCTTGAATACAAATCAAGAGGTTGATTTCGAATCATCCACATCTGTTTAGAAGCTAGAATCAATGTAGCCGTCCAATTTTAATTCTCCACTCCTGTATACCAAGAACAAATTCTTAATTCTTCTTAAGTACTTAAGAATGTCCTTCACTGTTTTCCAATGTAGTGGACCGTGATTCGACTGATATCAGCTGGAAACATGCATATGCCACATCAGGTCGAGTAGATATCATACCATACATAATACTGCCTATGGCAGACACATCTGGAATGCGCTCATGGTTTTTATCTCTTCATCAGTCTTAGGGCACATAGACTTGAATAGATTCACACCATGAGACATTGGGAGATATCCTCTCATGGACTCCTCCATAGAGAATCTTCTCAGTATGGTATCGATATATGTGGATTGAATGAGCCCTAGCATCCTTTGAAAGGGGATCAGTTACGGTGATCGGAAGCGCAACGGAAGTTAAAATTTTTGATTTTTTAAAGAATTTCGGCCACCTCATATTATTTCGTGTAGCAAATACAACAAACACCAAAAACATACATAGGGTGTTTTAGAATTTACCTATCAATCTCAAGAGATTGATGAATGGCACCAACCAAGTTGTAAACAACTTGGCTCTTCAAGGATGACAAGTCTACAAGCTCTCCTTCCTTCAAAAATTAGGCCCACCACTTGCTAGGTAAATCCCCTCTTAATTTGCATTAGCAAATTAAGAGGATTTTTCAAGGAGAAGAATATTTCTTCCTCAACACTTGAAGAAGAAAAGAAGAGAAAAACTTGGAGAGAAAATTCCTTCAATATTTCGGCCACCACATGAAAAATGAGAGAGGGAAGACTTGTCTTGGGTGTGGGAAAAGTTGATCCAAAAAGTTGCATGTCATGCAATATTTTAATCAAAAGTATTCACACCCCTTCACCTCCCAAGCATGCAAAACCTAGTGGGCTTGTAACATTTACAAAGGGCCCATGGACTTTTTAATTGTCTCAAACATATCTGAGCCCAATTAAACTTTACTTGATTTTACTCAAGCCCACTAGTTAAATAATTATTTCCAATTGGGCTCTACAAGGCCCAATGTTATTTAATTAATTCAACACTTGAATTAATTTAACTATTTGGACTCTACTAGGCCCACTAGTGTTTTATTAATTCAATACTTGAATTAATTTAATTTAGTCCATAATAATGTTTATGAAAATCTAAATTTTCAAATACATTATTTACTTGGCCTATTTTTAATTTAGGAACACATTCATAAATTAAAAATTACATTTCTCTCATAGAAGTCATACTTCTATTTTTCTCAACGCTTATAAACTCATTTATAAGCCGTTCAACACATTGAATTATTTTTACTTCTCAACGGGATCTAGAAAGCTAGTACTTGTGTGGCCCTCAATGGTTCATTGATACAACTAGCCGTGGGTTCACATCTCCATGTGATTCGGACTAAACATGTCCTTATATGAGCATACCCCAATTGCTCCATTCTTACTTATCAACTTCTTGATAACAAGAACGTCAGAACTCAAGTCTGATAGTACCCAACCAATCATGTTAAACGCCTAGCAGCATCGCTTACATGATTCCCTAGGTATCAAATGATAGTGCCTGCAAGAACCATTCAATTATGATTAGCGTACAGTACGGTCCCTTCAACTCATATATCCCGACCGATTCGACAACCATTGGTTTATCGAGAGTTGTCAATGAATCGATACTATGTGTCATGTTGTAGTTGCATCGATGGTGTAATCTATGAAACCCCTTTCATAATTACCACCATACTCTGATTAGAGATTTCATACTACATACACATAGGATATCCATACCCGAAGGTAAGCGGTGAATCCCCGACTACATTGCATCGACTCCTATATGTTTCGACAAAATACCCAACCTTGCCACCTGATGACCCCTAAAGAGTCGGTAAACAAGTCAAAGTATAATTCTAGCACATAGAGTCTCAATGTTGTCCCGGGTCATAAGGACTAATGGTGTACAACCATAAACTAGGACTTTTCCACTCGATAAGTGAGAACCACTTGGAAAGTCCTTTTATGGAGGGTTGTTCAGTGCACTCTACAAGGAGCACCTATCTGCATGCTCGGACATCACAATGTCCCCTACCAATGAAACATGGTACTCACATCGCAGATACTAGTCTCGAACTCTAGCGGCCTATATCCTTCTTAGCGGCGGCTGAATCGACTAGGAACTGTTTAGAATATACAGTATTCCAAATATGAGTTTCATGATACTCATCATATGAGCATCTCATATTCTTTCTACTATTTGTATATTCAAGGGATTTATCTATGCAACTAGCATAGGTATACAGATAAAGAAGTGCCAAAATAATAAATTCAAATATTATTAAAATAAAGACTGTTTATACATAGAGTTTAATCATGAACCCTCGGCCAACACTTGGCTCGACGGGCACCTACTCTAACATCTTTTTGATCTATCCCTATAGATCTGTATTCCTAATACATATGGTGCTTCACTCATATCCTTCATGGAGAACTTACCAGCTAACCCTACTTTAGTTGACTTCAACATCCCTACATCATTCCCAATGAGTAGTATGTTATCAACATAAAGTACTAGGAATGTCACTGCACTCCCACTAACTTTCTTGTATACACAAGGTTACTCAGGATTTTTGGCAAAATAAAACTCTTTGATAGTGTTTTCAAATCTGAGGTTCCAGCTCCTTGATGCCTGTTTGAGTCCATAAATGGATCTCTGAAGTTTGCATACTTTATGCTCACTTCCTACTGATGTGAATCCTTCAGGTTGAGACATGTAAATCTCTTCCTTAATCTCCCCATGAAGGAATGCTGTCTTCACATCCATTTACCATATTTCATAGTCATACCATGCTGCTATGGCTAGCAGTATCCTAATGGACTTGAACATTGCGACTGGAGAAAAGGTTTCCTCATAGTCAACACCTTGCCTTTGAGTATATCCTTTTGCTACCAATCTAGCTTTGAAGTTCACCACCTTCCCATCCGCTCCAAGTTTTCTTTTGTAAATCCATTTGCATCCTAGGGGAACAATTCCCTCAGGTGGATCTACTAAGGACCATAATTGGTTCGAATACATGGAGTCCATTTCGTACTGCATGGCTTCAAGCCATTTAGATGAATCGGCATTAGACAATGCTTCCTTGAAATTTCTTGGATCACATCCAGGAATGGGCTCACCTTGGCCCTCTTCAAGAAGCAGGCTCAACCTATTAGGCGGGCTCGAGATCCTTTCAGATCTTCTAAGAGCTTGTGTTTCTTTGATTGGCTGTTGGGGTGTGGATTCTACTACTTGTGTAGTGGGTGGTTCTCGAATCTTATCGAGTTCTATCATCCTGCCATTTCTATCTAATAGAAACTCCTTCTCTAAGAAGGTGGCATTCCTTGAAACAAACCCCTTTGTTTCACTAGGATAAATAGAAGTAGTATCCAACAGAGTTATTTGGATATCCGACAAATTAGCACAAATTGTCTCTACTATACAATTTGTCTTCCACTGCCTGCTTAACATAAGCAAGGCATCCCCATATTCTTAGATAAGAATATTTGGGTGGCTTTCTCATCCATATCTTGTTAGAGTAGGTGCCCGTCGAGCCAAGCGTTGGCCGAGTGTTCACAATGAAACTCTATGTATAAACAGTCTTTATTTTAATAATATTTGAATTTATTATTTTGGCACATCTTTATCTGTATACACATGCTAGTTGCATAGATAAAACCCTTGAATATATAAATAGTAGAAAGAATATGAGATGCTCATATGATGAGTATCATGAAACTCATATTTGGAATACTGTATATTCTAAACAGTTCCTAGTCGATTCAGCCGCCACTAAGAAGGATATAGGCCGCTCGAGTTCGAGACTAGTATCTGCGATGTGAGTACCATATTTCATTGGTAGGGGAAATTGTGATGTCCGAGCATGCAGATAGGTGCTCCGGGTAGAGTGCACTGAACAACCCTCCATAAAGGACTTTCCAAGTGGTTCTCACTTATCGAGTGGAAACGTCCTAGTTTATGGTTGTACACCATTAGTCCTTATGACCCGAGACAACATTTAGACTCTATGTGCTAGCACTACACTTTGACTTGTTTACCGACTCTCAAGGGGTCATCAGGTGGCTAGGTTGGGTGTTCTGTCGAAACATATAGGAGTCGATGCATTGTAGTCGGGGATTCACCGCTTACCTTCGGGTATGGATATCCTATGTGTATGTAGTATGAAATCTCTGATCAGAGCATGGTGGTAATTATGAAAGGGGTTTCATAGATTACACCATCGATGCAACTACAACATGACACATAGTATCGTTTCATTGAAAACTCTCGATATACCAATGGTTGTCGAATCGATCGGGATATATGAGTTGAAGGGACCGTACTGTACGCTAACCATAATTGAATGGTTCTTGCAGGCACTATCATTTGATACCTAGGGAATCATGTAAGCGATGCTGCTAGGCGTTTAACATGATTGTTGGGTACTATCAGACTTGAGTTCTGACATTCTTATTATCAAGGAGTTGATAAGTAAGAATGGAGCAATTGAGGTTTGCTCATATAAGGACATGTTTAGTCCGAATCACATGGAGATGTGAACCCACGGCTAGTTGTATCAATGAACCATTGAGGGCCACACAAGTACTAGCTTTCTAGATCCCGTTGAGAAGTAAAAATAGTTCAATATGTTGAACGACTTATAAAGGAGTTTATAAGCTTGAGAAGAAATAGAAGTATGACTTTTATGAGAGAAATGTAACTTTTAATTTATGAATGTGTTTCTAAATTAAAAGTTGGCCAAAAAAATAATGTATTTGAAAATTGTGATTTTCATAAACATTATTATGGACTAAATTAAATTAATTCAAGTGTTGAATTAATTAAACACTAGTGGGCCTAGTAGAGTCCAAATAATTAAATTAATTCGAGTGTTAAATTAATTAAATAACATTGGGCCTTGTAGAACCCAATTAGAAATAATTATTAAACTAGTGGACTTGAGTAAAATCAAGTAAACTTTAAATGAACTCAAATATGTTTGGGACATTTAAATAAAAGTCCATGGGCTTTGTAAATGTTACAAGCCCACTTAAAAAGCATGTTAGGGAGGTGAAGAGTTGGGGATTATTTTTTATTAAAAAATTGCATGGCATGCAAAATGTTGTCTCTACTTTTTCAACAATCAAGAAAAGTCTTCCCTTCCCTCCCACACACACTAGTTGGCCGAAATCTCAAGAGGATTTCTCCTCATTTTTCTCTCCATTTTTGTTCTTCAATTGTTGAGGAATTCATATACTTCTCAAAGAAAATTCCTCATATTTTTCTAGTGCAAAATATGAGGGGATCTACCTAGTTGGTGGTGGGCTTGATTTTGAAGGAAGGACAAGGAGAGCTTGTAGATTTGTCTTGCCTTGAAGAGCCAAGTTGTTTACAACTTGGTTGGAGCCATTACATCAACCTCAAGAGGTTGATAGGTATAATATCTTAACACCCTATGAATGTCATTTTGTGTTTTGCATATGTTACACACTAGTACATGAGGTGCTCGAAAATTTTATTTTAGAAAATGTCATTTTCGAAAATTTTGTTGCTTCCGTTGCGAATTCAGGCACCATAAAATCGATCCCTTTCATATCTCATTATGGAGGTTTATTCACTGCCTTTGTATGGACTTGATTCAACAACCTCGCCGCTGTTTCAAGTGCATATCCTCAAGTGGATGGCGGCAACTCAGTGAATCCCATCATAGATCGGACCATGTCCATCAATGTCTGATTACGACGTTCTGACACACCATACAACTGGGGTGTGGCAGGCGGAGTCCACTGTGAGAGAATCCTATTCTCGTTAAGGTAGTCTTGAAACTTAGTACTCAAGTATTCTCCACCTCGATCTAATCGTAGTGTTTTAATACTCTTTCCTAATTGTTTCTCTACTTCTGCTCTGAATTCTTTGAACTTTTCAAAGGCTTCAGACTTGTATTTAATTAAATACACATACCCAAACCTCGAATGGTCATCGGTAAAAGTAATGAAGTAAATATGGCCAAATTTCGTTCTAACACTTAGCGGGCCATACACATTTGTATGGATCAAATCCAAAAGATCATGTGCACGTTCCATTTTCCGTAGGAAAGGGGCCTTGGTCATTTTTCCTTTTAGACAGGACTCACACATCTCTTAGAGAGTTTATGTCTGACGAGTCAAACATGTCCTCTCCCATTGGCTTGTGGATCCTTCTTTGGGAAATATGTCCTATCCTAACGTGAAACAAATGTGTTTGGTTGAGACTGTCTTGTTTTCTTTTGGTTGTCGTTGAAATCGTGTTTACTTGGACATTCACTTATCATTGTCAAAACATTTTTGGCCCAGATAATTTCTTATGTCCAGGCTTCTAGCAGTGAAACCTACATGTTCTAAATTATCGGGCTTTGTCAAATTTCAGGCCCACCACCTTCTCATTAGGCCCAATCATACTTACACCATGCTCATGGGCAAGAGCCCCATCTTGCATGCGTGTAGTCATGTGTTCCTTGAAAGTGGTGTGCATCATTATGCGAGTTTTATGCACTATGCAACTCTTGCATGTGTATTTGAATGTCAACAGTATTCAAAATTTTCTCAAACTGTCTCTACAGTTCATTTGACATAGAAGCAAGCATATTACACTTCAGCTTGCATCCTATGGTCCTACCATCTTGCATGCTTTGTCAGTTCAACAAGACTGACATTAGTGTGTATGCTAATTTTCTCCGAATTTAGAACAATTTTCTCAGCCAATCTTGAAAATTAGTGTTCGGTTAGCTTGTTTTAATGATAGAAATGGATTACGTGACAAAATCATAAATATACTGATATGGAAACAGAATAAACGTTGCCGACTATTTTAAAATATTTTGTAAGACGTAAAATATGGACTTTTGTTTTTACGAATTGCCTCCCACTATTTTGACATTTTCACCACCATCTGATGACAAACGGGAAATCCAATTTCCTTAGCGAGTATGCAAGGCCCAATTGCGAAATTATGATCCCGAATAATATCAGCCAATCATAACTTCCAAAAGGTAGAGCCCAATTGCAACTCCTTGCAACCCTTACGTAATTTTGGCTCACGTTTGAGGAGGGTCAAATAATATGATCCCCTTTCTCTTCACGTGTCGAGCCCGGCCCATCAATGTTGAACCTTAATGGACGGTCTGTGAGAACCCGCGATCTTCCGATCCAAAGTAAATCAGGTAAGAAAGATACAAGCTTAAAATTTAGCTTAATCTAAGATCAAAAGACTTTCATTCTAATTATAAACTTAAATATGAACTTAGATTTTCAGCTAATATAACTTGAGGAGGTAGTTTCAAAGCTCGGGGACTAGCTCAATAGGAGGCCGAGCTGCAAATAACCGCATCCATCGAAGAGTTGTCACGAGAGGAGTAAAACCCCAGCTCAAAGACACGATCTGTCAGCTCAAAGCAGCTCAACCAAGTTTGTCCTAACAAGACCAAAAAAGGAGCTATAAGTTGAGCCAAGAGTTTGGACGAATTAAATGTGGAAGAATTAACCTTTGCGTTAACCCATGAAGGAGCTGCAGGAGGAGCTAAGGGCTAGGACATATTGATGATGCAGGAAATGACCCTTTAGAAAATCAAGGTGACAATTAAGGAGTGCATGAGATTTTGAGCCACATTCATGACTAATCTAGAACTTAAAGAATGCATGGGATTTTGGAGATTTATGCATGAAATTTTGGACCAACATTATGATTACATTCAAGCCTTTCTTGGTGACCGAGAATTCGGCCAAGGGGTGGCTAGGTGGAACGGTTTTTGTGCCTATAAATACCACTCATCTAGGTTGAGAGAAAGGCACCCCAAAAGCAAGCAAGAGATTCGGTTTTCCCCTTTCCCCTCACCCCACAAGTTTCGGCCAAGTCAAGCAAGGGAAAAGAAGAAAAGTTCGTGCAATCCAGTACAATAACCCCGTACCCAAGTGTTCCCCAATCGAAGAGAGTATTTGTGAAGTTGCGCCGAAGTGCTGCCGAAATTTCAAAGAAGAGATTTGTATAAAAATTCAAGTAAGTGTGCTTTTGTTACATATGAATGTTGTTGTATTTTAAACTTTGATATCAATAATATGACATGCATGAATGTGTGTCCTAAATTTCGAAAATGTCAGTCTACCTTTTAAAATTTTGATCGATTATATGCTTCGTTCGCTCTTCGAATATCTTTGATTCCGCTATGTCTGTCTAAAAATCTGAAATGTTGAACTCTGAGAAATCTGATAAGTCTGTCTGTTGTTTCTTAATTCTGTGTACACTGTTACGACTCAATTTCATATGGGACGAGAATTGTAATTCTGTCTGGCCCCCATTGGTGGGTATAAAACCATGTTCTGTCTGGCCCCCATTGGTGGGTATAAAACCATGTTCTGGCCTCACCCCTTAGAGGACTAACATATTGGGGACAATTTCACCATGGAAATGAGATGATTAACAGTGTTCTGTCTGTTTTGACATGTTCTATTCTGAATTGATCTGTTTCTGAATTGTTCTGAATCATCTGATGAATTCTGTCATTTATTCGATTTGTCTATGTCCTGATAAGCTAAGAATATTAAGTTTTGAAAGTCTGTTAAAAGAACGTTTATAGAAAACTAAGTTCTATATGTATATTTGAAATCGATCGACCCCCACTTGCTGAGTGTTTCCCAAAACATTCACCCCTTACAAATTTCAGATAAAAATGAGGAGCGACTGAATGAGGAAGAGCAAGATGCTTTTTGGGGTTGGTGAACCAGAGATCAAGATCAGAACTCAAGATTTTGCTTTCCTTTCGTTTCCGCTATTTGAAACTCTGATGTATTTCTAATTCTATTGTCAATGTAAAGACAATGTTTAATTTATGAAAAAGACTGGTTTTTGTTATTTTGATACGAGGCTTAATTGTTTTCAAGTAATTGTTAAACAATGCCGGATGTCACCGATGCTTCGGACACGGGGCGTGACATTTAAGTGGTATCAAAGCCGCCAGGTTCATAATCCGGCTGGGATTTTGATAGACAAAATTTGGCGAAGTCGAATTTTGGCAAAAGCCTAGTGTATCCCAATTTGAGTCCAACTTTCATCCGTTCTTGAAGTCTAACTTTCATCTTTTCCTAAATCCCGAATAGACTTCAAAAAAAGCTATTCCTTCGATCATCCCACAAACTCTGAGTATCGAAAATTTTCCACGACAACTTTGTTCCTACATCTGTGCCTTTCTATCCTTTATACAATTCTGATGCTTTACTTTCGATTTTTATCCTAGGAAATGGCTGCTCCACGTACTCACGCTCAGGCTGCCCTTCGCATGCGTCAGCTTACGATTGATAATCAGACTAGGGAGATCGCGACTTTGAAAGCGCAACTAGCCAAGGAAAGATTGGAGAAACAAGAGCTTAGTGAGGTTAGACACATACTTGAGACTGATGTACAGCGATTGACTCATCATCTGGAATTGGTGGAGAGCCAGCTGCTGCAGATACCGACCGATTCCGTTCGCATCACGCGCTTAGTTGCACTTAACAAGGATTTATTGGAAAGAGTGGAGATAGAGCGAGGACGTGCTGCTCAGGCCCGTCAGCGCCAGGAGGAGTACAATGCCAGGCAGGATCGGTACATTTCGAAGCTCCACAGCGCTATGGACAGACTTCAGGATCAGAATAACTACCTACATTTGGTAATAGAGAGCATGGAGGAAGAGGAGGTAGCACCGATGGAGGTGGCCGGAGACGACAGTGCCAGTGACAGCGACGGCGGAGAGATGTTCGATTAGATTAGCATAATAATAAAGAATCTGGATTGTAGTAAATTTGTGACTGAGAAAATAATATGTGTACCAAAATATTTTGAAACTTTCTATTATTGCATATTTAAGAATGGATGAGTATCTTATTTAAATGTTTTTATAGGAAACCAACATGGACTTTCAAAGCATTATAAATGAACTTCAGAAACAACTTCAGGAAAAAGAGTCAGAAATTAAAACACTGAAAGAAAAGAATGATAAACTTGAGAGAGATAACTATCAGTTGGACGGAAATAACGTGTGCATGATGGAGGATCTTCGTGAGGCCCGAGTGGAAGAGAAGAAACTACGCAAAGACGTTAGACGTTACGCGGCTTATCATCTAGAGTCAGAGCGTCAGCACGAGATCACCAAGCAAGAGTTGAAGAAAGCGCAAGATAGGATTTTTACGCTCGAAATTCGGGATAATAGTCTTCTCAAAACCCAACGTCGTCTTCAAGAGCTGATTGAAGAGCAAGAAATCGATGAAAAAGTAAGCCAATCAACAATACAAGAACTATAGGATCAAGTAAACAATCTCGATCACCACAACACACAACTGCAGAATTACAATGAACACCTACAAAATGAGATGGTCAATATGGAAGAACTCATAAAACAACTGGAAGAGAACCCTGTGGAGGAAGAAATTAATGAAGCAGTAGGGGACGGAGAAGTAATAGACGAGTAGGGAGAGAGAGTTCTAGAATAGGCATCGATTGTATCTAGAAATATTTGATTAATCATTTGTTTTGAAAAATATTTGGCTGTATGAAAATTTTTACAATTTAATGAAATTATTCCTTTGATTAAATATTGTGGCAAAAAAATTAATAAAATACATGTTTATAGGAAATGGCAGGCAGACCACCTCGAAACAACCGTAACCCCCGTGGTGCCAACCAAAACGAAAATCCACCACCACCCAGAGTGAATCTCAGTCAAGAGGATATGATGGCAATAGCTACTATCGTAGCTGCAACGTTACAAGGATTCGTCAACCCATTGGCTAACGCCATCCAACCAACACCTGAACCGCAACCGCGTGGGATTAAGTACCATTACGAATCTCTCAGAAGGAATCGAGTTCCAACTTTCGATGGGAACCCAGACCCAGAAGTCAGCCACAACTGGCTCAAGAACATCGAAACACAACTACATTTACTGGAGATACCTGAAGAACTGAGAGTGGAGGTTGTAACACCGTTTTTGGAAGACCGAGCTAGGAAATGGTGGGAAACTGTGTCGCCATCTTTGGCAGAAGTGGAAGAGATCACATGGCAGATTTTTAAGAGAGAATTTTTAAAACAATATTATCCCGCTGAATTTCGACTACAGAAATTGGGTGAATTCGAAAACTTCAAACAGGCTCCGGACATGTCAGTGATGGAATACACTTCACGGTTCAACGATCTGGGAACCTATGTCCCAACGATCATGTCAGATGAAACGTTAAAAATGCATCGATTCAAGAAGGGACTCAACAGTCGAATTCAGTCGGCATTGGCAGTATTCAAGCCGAACAGCTTTGCGGATTTGATGGGCGCTGCAATGAGCGCAGAAACTGATATCAAGCGATGCGAGGAAGAAAACAAGAACAAAAGACTGATGAGCTGTCAATCTACTCAGAATGGTCCCAAGTTTAAGAAACCAAATTATTCAGGTGGGTCTTTCAAAGGAAATTCTGGCAGTGCTGGTAACACCGAAGGAAAGTGGTGTGATACATGTCGACAGAAACATTTTGGAGAATGTCATCGGAAGACAGGCGCTTGTTTTAAGTGCGGAAAGGTGGGTCATAGAATTAAAGATTGTCCTGACAACAAGGACAAAGGGACGGGGCTCAGCAAGCAACATGAAAACAAGACTAGTGCTCGGGTTTATGCAATAACCCAAGAGGAAGCTGATAACACCAATGAAGTGGTGGCAGGTACCATCTTACTCAATAAAATGCCTGCATATGCTTTGTTTGATTGTGGTGCCACACATTCATTTGTGTCTAGAAGATTTTCTAAAAAGCTTAAACTTGAGCATGATATTTTTAGTGAACCGTTAAGAGTAGCAACACCTGCCAGCAAAACAATTGAAACACACAAAGTGTATCGAAACTGTAAAATTTGTATCAGCAATCAAACTTTTGAAGTGGAATTAATTCAACTCAATATGGTTGAGTTTGACATCATCCTTGGAATGGACTGGTTAGCCAAAAACCATGCCATAGTAGACTGTCAAAAGAAAGATATTAGACTTCAAACTCCGACAAAATGGGAAGTCGTATATCACGGAAAATCCAAAGAAAGAAAATCTCTACTATCGGCTTCACAAGCTTGGAAAGCTATAAAGGGAAGAGAAGAAATTTACTTGGCAGTGATCAATGAAATCAAAGAAGAAGAAGTCCGAAAGTTAGAGGATATTCCAATTGTTCAAGAATTTCCAAACGTTTTTCCCGAGGAACTACCGGGAGAGATACCAGATAGGGAAGTAGAATTTGAAATCAATTTGGTCCCTGGTGCTGCACCAAAATCAAAGGCACCATACCGAATGGCTCCAGCTGAATTAAAGGAGCTAAAGGAGCAACTGCAGGAATTACTAGACAAGAAACAGATTCGCCCCAGTGCATCCCCATGGGGAGCCCCAATGCTTTTTTAAAGAAAAAAGACGGAAGCATGAGGCTATGTATTGACTACCTAGAGTTGAACAAGATCATCATAAAGAATAAGTACCCACTCCCAAGACGATCAGTTAAAGGGAGCCAAGGTTTCTCAAAACTAGATATGAGATCTGGTTACCATCAGTTGAAGGTCAAAGCGGAAGACATCCCTAAAACTGCTTTTAGGACAAGATATGGACATTACGAATTCACGGTAATGCCTTTTGGCCTAACAAATGCTCCTGCAGCATTCATGGACTTGATGAATCGGGTATTCAAACCATATCTCTACAAGTTTGTGGTTGTCCTTATAGATGATATCCTTGTGTACTCACGAAGTAAAGAAGAACACAAAGAGCATCTGCGTCTCACTTTGCGGACACTTCGAGAA
Organism: Primulina tabacum; assembly: GCF_025594145.1. Classification (NCBI taxonomy): domain Eukaryota; kingdom Viridiplantae; phylum Streptophyta; class Magnoliopsida; order Lamiales; family Gesneriaceae; genus Primulina; species Primulina tabacum. The sequence goes on from NC_134566.1 coordinate 8,977,116, forward strand.
AAGGAACTATACGCCAAATTCAAGAAATGTGAATTTTGATTAAAAAGTGTGTCGTTCTTAGGACATATAATTTCTGAATTAGGAGTGTCAGTAGACCCTAAGAAGGTAGAGGCAATCAAGGATTGGCCACAACCAAAGACAGTGACTGAAGTCAAGAGTTTTCTGGGTTTAGCAGGCTACTATAGAAAATTTGTGGAAGTATTTTCTTCGATAGCCATTCCACTCACCAAACTTACTCAGAAAGATTCGAAATTCATTTGGAATGAAGAATGTGAAAGAAGCTTTGTAACCCTGAAGACAAAACTCGCATCCACACTAGTACTAGTTCTTCCCGATGATGGTAAGAATTTCACTGTATACAGTGATGCTTCAAAGGGAGGATTAGGGTGTGTGCTTATGCAAGAGGGTCAGGTAATTGCTTATGCCTCACGGCAACTAAAACCATATGAGCAGAATTACCCCACTCATGATTTGGAATTAGCCGCAGTGGTATTTGCGCTTAAAATCTGGAGGCACTACCTTTATGGAGTAAAATACGAAGTTTTTACTGATCACCAGAGCCTCAAGTACATTTTCACTAAAAAAGAATTAAACATGAGGCAAAGAAGGTGGATGGAACTTCTCAAGGACTATGACCTGTCAATTAATTACCATCCGGGTAAGGCAAATAAGGTGGCAGATGCGTTGAGTTGAAGGAACCCTGGGAAGGTGAACTTAAATTCCCTATCAGTGCAACCAAATCTCCGAGAGACCATCAAATTGAAGCAGAGTCAAGACACCTCCATCATTAATATTAAGGAACAAATCCGAGAAGGAAAAGTTCCAAAATTTCAAATTGACGAAAATGAGATACTCTGGATGAAAGGACGATTGTATGTGCCAAACGTCGATTGAATTCGGGAAGAAGTGATGGCCGAGGCATATAAATCGAGATTTTCAGTGCATCCAGGAAGCACCAAGATGTACCGGGATTTGAAAAATAATTACTGGTGGAACGGTATGAAGAAAGATGTAGCTGTCTTTGTTGCTAAGTGTTTAGTCTGTCAACAAGTCAAGGCGGAACATCAAAGGCCTGGAGGACTTTTACAGCCATTGGAGATACCAGAGTGGAAGTGGGATAACATCTCCATGGATTTCGTAGTAGGACTACCACGATCAAGACAGGGTCACGATGGGATCTGGGTGATCATTGACAGATTGACCAATTCTGCCCATTTCTTGCCAGTACGAATGAATTATAATTTGGATAAATTAGCCACTTTGTATTGTGGACAACATAGTAAGGCTACATGGAGTTCCAGCGAGTATTCTGTCTGACAGAGATCCAAGATTTGTATCAAGATTTTGGAAAAGTTTCCAAAAGGCTATGGGAACCAATGTTACTCTCAGCACGGCCTATCATCCCCAGAGTGATGGCCAAACCGAAAGGACAATTCAAACCCTCGAAGATATGCTGAGGGCATGTGCACTAGATTTTTTTGGAAATTGGAGTGTACAGTTACCCTTGATCGAATTTTCCTATAACAACAGCTATCACAGTATCATCGAGATGGCTCCGTATGAGGCATTGTATGGAAGGAAGTGTAGGTCGCCTCTATATTGGGATGAGGTCGGAGAAAAAGCTGTTACCGGACCAGAACTTATTCAGTTAACCGTTGATAAAGTAGTCATAATCAAGGAGAAACTCAAGGCGAAGAGCTGGGCCGATCTGAAGGGAAGACCCTTACAATTGGAAATTGGTGAGAAAGCTTACGTTAAGGTCTCTCCCATGAAAGGAGTAGTTAGATTCAGTAAATCCGGAAAGTTGAATCCGAGATATGTGGGACCATTCGAAATACTGGAGAAGGTAGGAACCTTAGCCTACCGTCTAGCTTTACCGCTTGATATGTCTAGGATACATAATGTCTTCCACATCTCGCAGCTGAGGAAATACGTCGCAATCCCTAGTCACGTACTCAAAGTTGCACCACTAATGATTGAAGGAAACCTCAATGAAGAACTTCAATACAAAGAAGTCCCTATCCGAATAGTGGACACAAAAGACCAAGTGTTGAGAAATCGAACAATACCTTATGTCAAGGTACAGTGGTCAAATCATACTGAAAGAGAGGCAACATGGGAACTCGAAGAGAAAATGCGATCACAATACCCTCACCTATTCGGAAGATCAAGCTAATGCAAGTTTCGAGGACGAAACTTTTAATAAGGAGGGAGGGATGTGAGAACCCGGGATTTTCCGATCCAAAGTAAATCAGGTAAGAAAGATACAAGCTTAAAATTTAGCTTGATCTAAGATCAAAACACTTTCATTCTAATTATCAACTTAAATATGAACTTAGATTTTCAGCTAATATAACTTGAGGAGGTAGTTTCAAAGCTCGGGGATTAGCTCAATAGGAGGCCGAGCTGCAAATAACCGCATCCATCGAAGAGTTTTCACGAGAGGAGTAAAACCCCAGCTCAAAGACACGATATGTCAGCTCAAAGCAGATCAACCAAGTTTGTCCTAACAAGACCAAAAAGGGAGCTATAAGTTGAGCCAAAAGTTTGGACAAATTAAATGTGCAAGAATTAACCTTTGCGTTAACCCATGAAGGAGCTGCGGGAGGAGCTAAGGGCTAGGGCATATTGATGATACAGGAAATGACCCTTTAGAAAATCAAGGTGACAATTAAGGAGTGCATGAGATTTTGAGCCACATTCATGACTAATCTAGAACTTGAAGAATGCATGGGATTTTGGAGATTTATGCATGAAATTTCGGACCACCATTATGATTACATTCAAGCCTTTCTTGGTGACCAAGAATTCGGCCAAGGGGTGGCTAGGTGGAAGGGTTTTTGTGCCTATAAATACCACTCATCTAGGTTGAGAGAAAGGCACCCCAAAAGCAAGCAAGAGATTCGGTTTTCCCCTTTCCCCTCACCCCACAAGTTTCGGCCAAGTCAAGCAAGGGAAAAGAAGGAAAGTTCGTGCAGTCCAGTACAATAACCCCGTACCCAAGTGTTCCCCGATCGAAGACAGTATTTGTGAAGTTGCGCCGAAGTGCTGCCGAAATTTCAAAGAAGAGATTTGTATAAAAATTCAAGTAAGTGGGCTTTTGTTACATATGAATGTTGTTGTATTTTAAACTTTGATATCAATAATATGACATGCATGAATGTGTGTCCTAAATTTCGAAAATGTCAGTCTACCTTTTAAAATTTCGATCGATTATATGCTTCGTTCGCTCTTCGAATATCTTTGATTCCGCTGTGTCTGTCTAAAAATCTGAAATGTTGAACTCTGAGAAATCTGATAAGTCTGTCTGTTGTTTCTGAATTCTGTGTACACTGTTACGACTCAATTTCATATGGGACGAGAATTGTAATTCTGTCTGGCCCCCATTGGTGGGTATAAAACCATGTTCTGTCTGGCCCCCATTGGTGGGTATAAAACCATGTTCTGTTCTGGCCCCCATTGGTGGGTATAAAACCATGTTCTGGCCTCACCCCTTAGAGGACTAACATATTGGGGACAATTTCACCATGGAAATGAGATGAGTAACAGTGTTATGTCTGTTCTGATATGTTCTGTTCTGAATTGATCTGTTTCTGAATTGTTCTGAATCATCTGATGAATTCTGTCATTTATTCGATTTGTCTCTGTCCTGATAAGCTAAGAATATTAAGTTTTGAAAGTCTGTTAAAAGAACGTTTTAAGAAAACTAAGTTCTATATGTATCTTTGGAATCGATCGACCCCCACTTGCTGAGTGTTTCCCAAAACACTCACCCCTTACAAATTTCAGATAAAAATGAGGTGCAACTGAATGAGGAAGAGCAAGATGCTTTCTGTTGTTGGTGAACCGGAGATCAAGATCAGAAGTCAAGATTTTGCTTTCCTATCGTTTTCGCTATTTGAAACTCTGATGTATTTCTAATCTTATTGTCAATGTAAAGAAAATGTTTAATTTATGAAAAAGACTGGTTTTTTGCATTTTGATACGAGGCTTAATTGTTTCAAGTAATTGTTAAACAATGCCGGATGTCACCGACGCTTCGGACTCGGGGCGTGACACGGTCGCCATGAGATCCCCCAATAATATGAGCCAAAGTCATGGGAGTTCCACGTAGTTCACATCAAATATTTCAGTGGAAGTCACAGCTTTCCGGCATCCAGGCCTCCCCAATAATATGAGCCAGACATTGACCGCGGGTAGCGTTCATCATGCAACCACCGTTGATGGAAGGCAAGGATTTATTAAACTTTCTTTTAATTATCCTTTTAATGGGCTTGATTTAAATTTTGGATCTCATCCAAAATGAGGGATTTTAATTTTAAAAATTTGTCTTATCATTAATTTTTACAACTCGTGCCATGATTGTTTGTATGATTGCCGGATTCATGCAACTCTTGTCATTATATTAATAATAACGCACATACTGATTATTTATAATATATCACATACATCATAAATAATAAAGGATGATCGATAACCGAGAGCTAATTGATCCGTACGAGCCACATACGGATCCATGTCCATAACCTAGGTAAATGCAGGGATGCAAATACAATATTACTTAAGCTTCCAATATTTTACATGTCTTCGATCTTCAAAACTCCTTCCGAGGATCGGGCCCACTGTCTTCAAATCTTGATCTCCCAATAACTCTAATATTTACATAAAATATTCATGGCACATTGGGAAAAAAATTTAGGGGGTGGGAACGGACCATAAACCAGGTTCACTTTTAATAATCAAATAATCAAAAAATCACAACACGTAAAATATCATAACATACACCTAGCACATTGGTCATGACTCTCGATCATCCTTATAACATATAATATCATATATTATATAAATCCGATAATATCAGATATTATCAATAAATCGGGTATCTCGTAAATTATCACTAACCTCCATAATTATAAAATTAAATAAACAGTTTTATTTAATTTCAAATAATTAAATTTCTTGTAAAACACTTTTTTACCATAAATAATTAAAATCATATTTCAATTATTTATTTTGTAAGAAATTGATTTTATAAAAATTATTGTAGGGGTAAAATCGTCCGTATTTTCAAAAAATATCAATTTAACCAAAAATTTTAAAAAATCATAAAATCACCCCTGGCCCGAACAATTCAAGCCCACGACCCAGCGCGGTGCCCGAGACGTTCCTGGGTACCTGCCTGCGCCGTCCGCCTGCTGCCCGATCTGATCGGGTGCTGGCGGGCGCACTGTGTGCAGGCCGTGTGCACAGGCGCGCAGTCCGTGCGCGCGCCGCGCGCGCTGTGCGCCTGTCGTGCGGCGCCTGGCGCGCGCGCTGCGCACCTGCTGTGTGGCGCCTGCGTGTGCGCCATGCAGCACCGTGCGCGCACTGTACGCACGCCGCGCGGTTGCTGCCCGCGCGTCTGCCCGGAACAGTTCCGGGCAGACCCTAAATTAAATTTATTTTTTTTTTCTTTCAAAATACAGATTTTTCAAAAATAATTTTTAGGGGCGTTTTTCATAAAAATTCTTACGCGGTTAGAAATAATAAACTCAACACAATTTAATTAAAACACACGATTGAGAATAATAAACTCAACACAATTTAATTAAAATACACGATTAGGACATCGTATTCTCGCACCCAAGACGCAGCGAAAGTTTAAAATTTTTGTTCTTGGGCGTCGTGTGTTTAAAAACATACATAGGATGTTTAGAATTATACCTTTGCGTTCTTAACGCTGGACTCCAAACTATTCCGTTTTTAGGCGGATATAGTCCTTCTTGTAAATCTCTACGAACGGCTCTTCAAATTAGATCGCCTAATTAGTCCTTCTTGTAAATCCCTACGAACGGCTCTTCAGACTGTAGCCTCCGAATTTCCAAAATCTGGTGACGGTGTAGCGTCGGCGGCCTGGTGATGGAAGGAAAAATCACTTGGCCAAAAATTTCCCAACCAATTTATTTAATGGCCGAGACTATCGTGATTCTAAATCATGGATTTGGTGTTAATTGATTATTAAACAATCATTAACTAATAATTATTGATTCTTAATCAACAATTAAACAAATCAATTTGCCAAAAATTCCTTCCCACAATTCTATGTGTTGGCCGTGACTTCCAAGGGAGAAAAGGAAGGAATTTTCTTGTGTTTTGTGTGAAGAATAATTCATCATCAAACAATGAGCCCTAATAGTGTATTTATAGAGTAAGACTCCTAATCTAATTAGGAGTCCTTCTCTAACAAGGACTCTAATAATTTCATTATATTTAAACTCCCATATAATTAATATATAATGTATTTATTAACCTTTAATAATACATGATATAATAATATCTTATACACATATTTTATATCACCATACAAAATATATACATGTATATGTATATTAAATTAAAAAATTATTATTTAATTTATAAATTAACGCATTGGTTAATTTAAATTCTAGACTCTTCTATAATATTTATGAAAATTTGTGCATTTTAGTAGTCACAACTACTAGCACAATAGTTTAATTAGTAAATTCTAAATTCACTAAAAAAATGATTCCGAACTCATTATAAGCCCGATCGACGATCCGAAAGCGCCGATGTACCAAGGATACAAATCTTGTTCATATAATGAAAATCGAAAATTTCGAAGATCAAAATTTTCATTTACCAAATTTGGAACTTACTATATATGGCAGTTCCCATATTTGGCAGCTGCCAGTTTTAGTGAACTCCTTCACAAAACAGGCAGTTCTACTCTCCAATCTTATTTAGCAATCATGCTAACTTCCACTTCCTCCATCCTATGGAATCAGCTCATAAACTCCTTTATAAGCTTTCTGTTTGATCTCCATCAAACTATAGTCGCCAAATTCCAACTCCTTGAAATTTGACTATCTCGACGGGAACACAGAATCCGATACTTGTGTGACCTTCAATGGTTCAGGGATACAACTACCCGTGAGTTTACATCTCCATGTGATTCAGAATAACATTTATTCTTATTCGGGTTTACCCTAGTTAACCCCATTCTTTTCATCAACTCCTTGATCAAGAATGTCATAACTCATTTTTGATTGTACCCATCGGATCATGGTAAGAGCGTCTAGTAGCATCGCCCCATGATCCCCTAGGTATCACTGATAGTGCCTGCAAGAACCTTTAGTCATGGTTAGCGTACAGTACGGTCCCTTCAAAACATATATACCGATCGAATTTGCAACCATTGGTATATCGAGAGTTGCATATGAATTCGATAACTATGTGATTTATCTTTGAGTACTTATAGTGGCATGGCATGTGCAACTAAGAAAACAACTTTTCCTAAAGCACATTTCTTGCTCTGGCCAGAGACTCCTTGCACTATTAATTAAGCAGATCACATAGGATATCTTCACCCGTAGGCGAACGGTGAATCCCCAACTACAATGCATTTGCTCCTACGTATTTCGAAACTACACCCAATCTCGCCACCTGATGACCCTCAATGGAGTCGATAAACGGATCAAAGTGCATGCTAGTATGTATAGCCCCTACATTGTCCCGGGTGAAAGGACTAATGGTGTACAACCATAACTACGGACTATTCCACTCGAAAAGTGGAAACCACTTGGATAGTCCGAGGGAGGGTTGTTCAGTGCATCATCATATGATCACCCATCTGTGTGAATGGACATCTCCATGCCCTTGCCAATGAAACATGGCGTTTACACCACAAATGCTAGTCTCAATCTCGAGCGACCTTTATCCTTGTTTTAGGCGGCTAATTCAACTAGGAACTTGTTTAGAATATACGGTACCCTTCCTAATGAGTTTCATGATCTTACGTTGTGACGCAAACCTCATGGTATCTATTGTATATTCAAGGACTTTATCTATGCAGCTTGCATGGGTATACAGATAAAGTTTAATGCCACAATCAAATAAAATCATATTATTAAAATAAAGATTGTTTTACATTAGAGTCAATAAAGCCCAAGCCACAAGTTGGCTTGCCGGGCACCTACTCTAAAAGTAAAAATATCCATAAATATTCTAGATGAGTCTAGCTAAAATTAAATTAACGAAATATTTGATTTTATAAATTAAATAATGCTATATACATATATGTTTTATATTGTGATATAAAATATGTGTATGTATATGTATAGTATTAATATATCATGTATTATCAAAAGTTATTAAATATAACATATATATTAATAATATGGGAATTTAAACATAATGGAATAATAGAGTTCTAATAGAATTTAAACTTCTGTTGCGTCTTGGGTGCGAGAATTCGATGCATCAACAATTTATTCACAAACAACACATCAAAAAAATAATCATTGTTTGGACACAAATAATTTGACCAACTTATATTGCATAATTTTGAACAAATCCGAATAATTTAATATATTTCTTCTGCTAAACTAGATATCAATTAAAAAATATATGCATTAAAATTCTAATCCCCATCAATCTAATTATACCATTAGATATATTTTCAAACTTTGAATGTTTACTACTTACAATTAAAAAAAAAACAAATCAATGATAAAAATCATTTAATTTTTGTCAGGAAAAAAGATTAACATAAAAAAAATATTCTGCAGTTTACACTATAAGAAACGATACATGATTTTTCCATACATAACTTAACAGTTACAACTATAATATTTATAGCATTGAAAAAATTCCTAAGAAAAAACGACCTTATACATGATTTTTCCATACATAAACTTTCAGACCAAACCTTGAATCTTTGACTGAAGATATCTATGCGCTGACAGAAGTGATACGACTGCAAATTTTTTGCTCAAAGCATCTGCCACAACATTAGCTTTCCTTGGATGGTAGCTAATTTCAACATTGTAGTCTTTTACTAACTCCAATCACCGTCTTTGTCTCATGTTAAGTGTTAGAGTAGGTGCCCGTCGAGCCAAGTGTTGGCCGAGGGTTCGTGTTGAAACTCTATGTATAAACAATATTTATTTTAATAATATTTGAAATTATTATTTTGGCACATCTTATTCTGTGTATCCATGCTAGTTGCATAGATAAAGTCCTTGAATATACAAATAGTAGAAAGAATATGAGATGCTCATATGATGAGTATCATGAAACTCATATTTGCAATATTGTATATTCTAAACAGTTCCTAGTCGATTCAGCTGCCACTAAGAAGGATATAGGCCGCTCGAGTTCGAGACTAGTATCTGCGATGTGAGTACCATGTTTCATTGATAGGGGACATTGTGATGTTCGAACATGCAGATATGTGCTCCTTGTAGAGTGCACTGAACAACCTTCCATAAAGGACTTTCCAAGTGGTTCTCACTTATCGAGTGGAAACGTCCTAGTTTATGGTTGTACACCATTAGTCCTTATGACCCGGGACAATATTGAGACTCTATGTGCTAGCATTGCACTTTGACTTGTTTACCGACTCTCATGGTGTCATCAGATGACAAAGTTGGGTGTTTTGTCGAAACATATAGGAGTCGATACATTGTGGTCGGGGATTCACTGCTTAACTTCGGGTATGGATATCCTATGTGATCTCATGTATAAGTAGTATGAAATATCTGATCAGATTATAGTGGTAATTATGAAAGGGGTTTCATAGATTACACTATCGATGCAACTACAACATGACACATAGTATCGATTCTTTGACAACTCTCGATATAACAATAGTTGTCGAATCTGTCGGGATATATGAGATGAAGGGACCGTACTAGACACTAACCATAATAGAATGGTTCTTGCAGGCACTATCATCTGATACCTAGAGAATCATGTAAGCGATGGTGGTAGGCGTTTAACATGATTGGTTGGGTACTATCAGACTTGAGTTCTGACGTTCTTATTATCAAGGAGTTGATAATTAAGAATGGAGCAATTGGGGTATGCTCGTAAAAGGACATGTTTAGTCCCGAATCACATGGAGATGTGAACCCACGGCTAGTTGTATCAATGAACCATTGAGGGGCACACAAATGCTAAATTTCTAGATCCCGTTGAGAAGGAAAAATAGTTCAATGTGTTGAACGGCTTATAAAGGAGTTTATAAGCGCAAGGAAAATTAGAAGTATGACTTCTATAAGAGAATGTTAATTTTAATTTGAGGAAGTGTTCCTAAAATAAAAGATGATGAAACAAATAATGTATTTGAAAATTGTGATTTTTATAAACATTACTATGGACTAAATTAAATTAATTCAAGTGTTGAATTAATTAAACACTAGTGGACCTAGTAGAGTCCAAATAATTAAATTAATTCAAGTGTTGAATTAATTAAATAAAATTGGGCCTTGTAGAGCGCAATTAGAAATAATTATTCAATTAGTGGGCTTGGGTAAACTCAAGTAATGTTTAATTGGTCTCAAATTTGTTTGAGACATTTAAATAAAAGTCCATGGGCTTTGTAATTGTTACAAGCCCAAGTAAAAAGCATGCAAGGGAGGTGTAGGGTTGGAAGCAACTTTTTCATAAAACAATGCATGGCATGCTCATGCACTTTATCACTTTTTCGAACACCAAGAAAAGTCTTCCAACCCCTTTTCTCTCCCCTCTTTGGCCAAAATTTTAGAGTTTATTCCCTTCAATTTTGCTTAATCAATTGTTGATTAAAAAGCATACACTTCTCAAAGAAAATGCCTTACATTTTCTAGTGCAAGTGTAAGGTGGATCTTCCTTGTTAGTGGTGTGCTTAATTTTGAGCAAGGTGTGCTCTTGGAAGCTTGAAGATTGGTCTTGCCATTCAAGAGCTAAGGTGTTTACATCTTAGTTGGAGCCATCATCAATCTATTGAGATTGATAAGTAATTTTCTAAAACACCCTATGAATGTCATATTGTGTTTTATTGTATTTGCCACACACTATAGGGTTTAGGGTGCTCGTTTTCTTGTGAGAAAAATAATTTTGAAACTTCCGTTGCGCAAGCGGGCACCTTAAATGATCCCCTTTCAAGTGGTATCATGAGCTATTGTTACTATTTTGTGTAGAATATACATGATATAATATTGAGGTCGATTTCTAACCACATGTGATAATTTGCGAACGAAATCAAGGCCGGTTTGGGGTTAATTTTGGGTTACAATTTGCTGCCCATTTCGGGCAGCTCGAACAGCCCCTTTGGAAAAAAAAATTAAGCTGGCCGGAATCCGGCGACGACGATGGCGACTAGGGTTTCCAAAAGTGTTTTGGAATATCAAAGTGTCATGGGTCTTGAAGTTGTTGGACTATTAGATGGTTAATACAATTTGTTAATTTAAATGGCCCAAAATATTTTTGGTGAAAATGACTTTTTGGGCCCTTAAGTTTAAATCCACAAAAGTTGTACATATTATCTCATAAAATAAATAATTGAATTTGGACTTTAATTATTTATAGTAAATGGTGATTTACAAGAAATTTGGTTATGAATAAATTAATTAGAAAGTAGACAAAGGAGTTTGTATACTTTGTTAATTTAGTTTATAATCATGGCGGTTAGTGATTGGATCAAGATATATAATATTGGATCAATTGATTATTGTGATAATTAATTGATGGTGTATGATATGTGATATTATGCATGAAGGATTATCAAAAGCCCAAGCCCAATTTTCTAGGTGTATGCTAGGATATTTTATGTTGAATGATTGTAATAATTATCAAATTTCAAGTGGGCTTGGTTTATGGGCCCGTTCCCATCCCATGAGATGTATCCCTATTTGCCATGGATATTTATTTGTAAATATTAGTATAGTGGAAGATTAAGATTGGAAGATGGTGGCCTTGATGATTATGAAGATCGAAGACATGTAAATATTGGAAGCTTATGTAAAAGTTGCATTTGCATCCCATGCATTTACCAAGAATTGGAGCTAGGCCTGTGCTTAGCTCACACGGGCCATTAATATTGAGGCAATTAATCATCCTTATTTTGTTTATTGTTTATAATATATGCATGATATGTTATAAATAATGAGTATGTACATTATTATTATGATAATAACAAAGTTGCATGAATCCGGCAAACATACGATCAAAAATGGCGAGCTTTTAAACAAAATTAATGATGAGACCTTTCAAAATTAAAAACCCTCATTTTGAATAAGATTCAAAATTAATATCAAGCCTTAAAGGGGAATTATAAAGGTGTTTATAATTTCCACGTCTTCCATTGACAATGGGTGCATGATGAACGCTACCTGTGTTCGGGGCTCGGCTCATATTATTGGGGGGCCCTGTACACCGGAAAGCTGTGACATCCATTGACATTTTGATGTGAACTACGTGGAACTCCCATGATTTGGCTCATATTATTGAGGGAACTCATGGCGACCGTCCATTAAAGTTCAACATCGATGGGTAAGGCTTGACACGTAAAGATGAACGACGTCATATTATTGGGTCCTAATCAAACGTGAGACAAAAATTTACGTAAATGGTTGCATAGAGATGCAATTGGAAACTACCTTTTAGGAATTATGATTGGCTGATATTATTCGGGATCATAATTTGCTAATTGGACCTTACGTACCTACTGAGGAAAGGAGTTTCCCGTTTTCACTAGAGGGTAGTGAAAAATGTCAAAAACAGTGAGAGTGAAAATTTATGAAGTAAAATTCCATACTTTATATCTTACTAAATATTTTAAAATAGTCATTGACATTTTTCTGTTTTACTTTTCCGTACAAATTTGACAATGACTTTGATTCGCAACCCATTATCCGCAATACTCGACAAACACATATTAACCAGACCTAATTATCTCAATTGGATAAGAAATCTGAAAATCGTCTTGAATTCGGAAATGATAGCATATACACTGACTGATCGCCCCCTGTTGAGGCTCATACTGACTGCACTCCTGAGTAATTGCAGACTTACAAGGAATGGTGTGACCATGACTTGAAAGCCAAGTGTTATATGCAGGCTTCTATGAATGATGAGCTGCAGAGGCGTTTTGAGGATGCAAAGAGTGCTGCTGACATTCATTTGCATCTTAATGAGCTCTTTGGTGAGCAGACTCGACCTTTTAGGCATGCTACCGTCAAGGAGCGAATCTCTTTACGCATGCGAGATGGGGCCTCGGTCCATGAGCATGGCCTAAAGATGATTGGGCTCGTGGACAAGCTCGTTGGCATGGATCTTACGTTGTCTTTGGAGTTGACCACCGAAGTGTTGTTCTTGTCGCTACCTAGCTCATTTGATCCTTTTGTGGTGAATTTCAACATGAACAAGCTAGAGCCTACCCTTGAGGAGTTGGTGAATATGCTTGTTACGTTTGAACCCACCATCAAGAAAGAGAAGTTGGCTCTTTATGTGGGCTCTTCATCTGGTACGAAGACTGGTCCACCTGAGAAGGGAAAGAAGCGTTCTTTCCAACATCCCAAGAAGAACGTACCCTTGAAGAGGCAATCTCCGAGTCCCGCTGTGGCAGCCATAACAGTGAAGGCTAACAAGACTTCTGATATTTGTCATCACTGCAAGAAGCCTGGACATTGGAGGCATAACTGAAGAGAATATCTTGCTCAGAAGAATTCTGGAAACAGTATGTACTATATTGAAGTAAAAATTTCAATTAACTCTACTTTTGGTAATTGGATACCGGCTGTGTGGGGACCCGAACCTAATTCGTCTTCTTAAATCATCTTTGGGATTAAAGGGATCAATTAATTGTACTAGGTCTAATTTATTTTTTTAAAAGGCGGAATACGTCATAATCAAGTGTACAAGATATTACAACAAGTTATGCTTCATTTATTTAATTTACAAGATCAAGATTGAAATCTACAATATGATCCCGAAGTACAAGTCTTGTACAATTAAAATCATAACATACTAGGTTTCAACCACTACATATCAAGTGATGAAAATCAACTCTACCTCTAAGTCCGGATCTCCACTCTAATCTCGATCTCTCATCCTCTTCTTGACTCTGATCCTATCCCACCTGTTGTCATGCACAAATACAAACACAACAACAGCCGGATAACTCCGGCGAGAAATATATTCCCAGTATACATGCATTTCATATAGACATATATAAAGCATAGAAAAGTTATCAATAACATGTATCAAAATATGAAAACATGAATCGATATAAAACTGTAAATCAAATTCTTTGACTCTTAATCTTTGACTCTACTCTTATCTAGGGATCTCGGTTTGAATAAGAACATAACAGTCTCCCACCTACTCTTCCCAGCTAGATGGTTGTACGTTCTTATTCCCAGACTTTGGCCACTATATCGAATCTCTACAATAGCAGTCGATCTACTCCTAAGCACATCGATATAAACCAAATGTCCAGTGACTTGGCACCTCTGCCAAAGACTAGGCACCACTGCCCAAGACTCTTTCTCGATATCTATCTTCTGTTTTCTGCTTTTCTATAAATCAATAGAACAAGCACATCAATTCAAGGAATTCGAATATATCAAACAATAACAATTAAGTATGTGGTTTTGGGAAACTCAAGTTGTATCTTACTCGAGTCGTATCTCCCGATTTAACATTGATTTATACCTTTCTTTTCGTAGTTCTGGGTTGAATCAAATCTCAATCTGACTCTGTTCGTTCTTCGAAGTCTTCAATACCAAATCTGGAATAACATAGTTGAGAAGCATAACATCCATATACAACTCAACACAAGAAATCTCAATCTAGTACGTTTCGACGGCATAACGGTACAATCTCGAGTTACCAGCGATACAACCAGCCAATATCAACAGCTCATAATCAATCAATAACCATAATTCCAATACCAAATCTGTATATTCTCAATCAAATCAAATCTGAAAATTGATAACAATTACATACGGTGTCTGTTCTTCAATCTGATTTCGAATATACGATGACAACAATCTCAGGAATACATAATATAGATCAAATCATGATTCCCCCAACAATATATTTTCGAACCATGCTGAAAAGTAATAAAACTTACATCTTGTCGAAGCCTTTGACGAGAGAAACACGGAATTAAACTCGGATCGAAATTCTAACGAGCGGATCTCAAAAAATCACAATTCTACTATATGAATAAAACTTGAGGAGGTGGCCATGGAAATCTCAATTCTCGGCTGCTTAATCCGAATGAAAATGAAGAAATTTACTATTTAAGTGCATGGCCAAGACATGTGGCTCAATCTTCATACTGCACGTCTCGCACATATGCGCGACCATCACCGACGCATATGCGCGAGACTTTCTGTCCCGGCACTTCTGCATTCCAACATCTCGCGCATATGCGCGAGACCTACTGTCTCTGCGCTTGTACTAACATCTTGCTCGAGCATATGCGCGTCGCGTCCTTGCGCATATGCGCGAGACCTTCAGTCTCGGCACTTAGAGATTTCAAATGCTCGCGCATATGCACATCCAGTCTCGCACATATGCGCGCGGTCTTCTGCCTCGGCATATAACAGCTCGAGCACATGCGCGCCTCATCTCCGCGCATATGCGCGAGACCTTCTGGTCTCACACCACACAATACTTATGCTATTCCAATTCTTGTCTCGGAGTGATCCGTCTAATCACATCAATTCATAAAACAATAATTTCGGATTAACAGGATATAAATCTCGGGCATTACAAT
The DNA here is from genome assembly GCF_025594145.1 of Primulina tabacum. NCBI lineage: Eukaryota > Viridiplantae > Streptophyta > Magnoliopsida > Lamiales > Gesneriaceae > Primulina > Primulina tabacum. The sequence continues at coordinate 8,992,663 of NC_134566.1, forward strand.
TCCCCTCGTCTAAGATCTGATTTCGTCCTCGAAATCACAAACAATTAATCACATATCAAATAAGAAATGTATATAACAGAATTAAACAGGAAACTCATATCAATGAAATAACTCTGGAAATTTCTGCCTCATGTTTGATTCAGTCTCCCAAGTAGCTTTTTCAATGCCATTAAGACTCCACTGAACTTTCACAAGCGGAATAGTCTTTGTTTTGAGCTGCTTTTCTTTACGATCTAAAATCTGGATCGGTTTTTCAAAATAACTCAGAGTTTCATCAAGTTCGGCCTCGTCAGGCTGAATAACATGAGAAGCATCAGGAAGATATTTCCGTAATAAAGATACATGAAAGACATCATGTATTCCAGATAAAGACGGAGGTAGAGCAAGTCGATAGGCACGATAACCTATCTTTTCCAGAATCTCGTACGGCCCAATATAGCGTGGAGATAATTTCCCTTTCTTGCCAAATCTGACAACGCCTCTGAAAGGAGAAATCTTCAGAAATACTCTATCTCATGCCTCAAATACTAACGGTCGACGTCGAATATTCGCATATTTGGCCTGTCTATCTTGTGTTGTCTTCATTCACTGCCGAATCTGTTTCACTTTCTCCGTCATATCTCGAATCATATCAGATCCAAATTTAGGTACCTCAGAGATATCATCCCAATAAAGACGGGATCTGCACTTCTTTCCATACAACGCTTCAAATGGAGCCATCTCTATACTCGTCTGATAGCTATTGTTGTACGAAAATTCACAAAATGGCAAAGAATCTTTCCAACTAGTGCAAAAATCTAGCACTACAGCTCTAAGCATATCCTCTAATGTCTGGATAGTCTGCTCTGACTGTCCATCAGTCTGAGGATGATATGCAGTACTCAAATGTAACTTCATACCTAGAGCTTGTTGCAAATTGTGCCAGAAGTGTGAAGTAAATCGAGGATCATGATCTGATATGATAGACTTCGGCACTCCATGCAATCTGACCACTTCTCTGATATAAATCTCTGCCATCTGGTCGTGTCTATAGGTCATTTTGTACGGAATAAAACACGCTGATTTGGTTAATCTGTCAATCATGACCCAAATCGCATCACAACCTCGGGAGGATCGTGGAAGCTTCGTTACAAAATCCATAGAAATGTGATCCCATTTCCATTCTGGAATGGATAAACTATGTAATAGACCTCCTGATTTCTTTCTTTCAGCTTTCACCTGTTGGCAATTCAAATATCTGGACACAAATTCTGCAATATCTGCTTTCATCTGTTTCCACTAAAACTGTTTCTTCAAATCATTATACATCTTTCTGCCACCAGGATGAATACAAAAACGACTACTGTGCGCTTTTGTCAAAATCTGTTTTTTCAAGTCTGAAACATCTGGCACAACTAGACGATTAGTCACATATAACACATCATCACGAACTTGATATTCTGATTGATGCCCTGCTCTGACCATCAAAATCGAGTTCTAAATATTCTGATCAACTTTCTGTGCTTCTTTAATTTTCAAAATCAGTTCTGGTTCAACTTGAACAGCAAAAAGCGTCAGAGGTTGACAATCTGTCTTAAATATTAATCCAGAAAGACAGCAATTTTCAATCAAATTCGAAATACCAATCGTCGATAAGGATAAAGAACATACCTTTCGACTCAGTGCATCAGCTGTTGCATTTGACTTTCCCGGATAATATTTGATTTCACAATCAAAATCTTTCAATAAATCAAGCCATCTACATTGCCTCATATTCAGTTCTGACTGTGAAAATAGATATTTCAAACTCTTATGATCAGAATAAATCTCAAACTTCTCACCATAAAGATAGTGTCGCCAGATCTTCAATGCAAAAACGATAGCAGCCAATTCAAGATCATGAATCGGGTAGCGAGTCTCATGTGATTTCAATTGTCTCGAGGTATAAGCAATAACATGTCCTCGCTGCATCAAAACACAACCTAGTCCTCTGTGAGAAGCATCACAATAAACAACAAAATCACCAGTACCTAACGGAATAGTCAACACTGGAGCACTTGTTAATCTATTCTTCAACTCTAGGAAACTGAATTCACACGCTTCTGACCAAACAAATGGGACATTCTTCTGAGTCAGTTGCGTAATCGGCTTAGCAATACTAGAAAAATCTTGAATGAATCGTCGATAATAACCTGCTAAACCCGTAAAACTGCGTATCTCTGGCACTGATGTCGGTCTAGGCCAGTTGATCACGGCCTCAACCTTACTAGGATCGACAGAAATACCATCTCCAGATACAGTGTGTCCCAAAAATACAACTTTTTCAACAAAAATTCACAGTTTGATAATTTGGCATAGATTTTCTCAGTTCTCAGAGTTCTCAACACAATTCTCAGATGTTCAGCATGATAAGTCATATTCTTCGAGTAAATCAGAATATCATCAATAAAGATAATTACAAAATCTTCAAGATATTTCAAAAATATACGGTTCATCAAACCCATAAACACAGCTGGAGCGTTCGTTAAACCAAACGGCATGACTATAAACTCGTAATGGCCATACCTGGTTCTGAAAGCTGTTTTCTATATATCAGAATCTCTGACTCTCAGCTGATGATATCCAGATCTCAGATCGATCTTGGAATAAACAGAAGAACCCTACAACTGATCAAATAAATCATCAATATGAGGCAAAGGATATTTATTCTTTATCGTAGCCTTGTTCAGTTGCCGATAGTCAATGCAAAGTCTCATTGAACCATCTTTCTTTCTGACAAACAGTACTGGAGCACCCCAAGGAGAAACACTCGGTATGATGTAACCCTTGACCAGTAAATCTTCTAACTGATCTTTTAATTCTTTCAATTCAATTGGTGCCATCTGTAAAGAGCTCTAGAAATAGGAACAGTACCTGGTATCAATTCAATGCTGAAGTCTATCTCTCGGACTGGAGGTAAACCCGGAATCTCATCTGGAAAGAATCAGCAAACTCACATACTACTGGCAAATCAGCCAATGATGGGCTCGATTTCAGTAAGTCAACTAAATATACAAGGAATCCCTCTACTTCTTTCTGTATTAATCGAGTCATAGACATAGCAGATATCAAAGGAATTCTTGATCTAGAACCCTTACCGTAAAATTTCCATTCATCAGCCATCTCAGGCCTGAATCTTACAATTTTCTGGAAACAATCTACGGTAGCTCTGTACTTGGTCAGCATATCAATACTGATAATGCAGTCAAAATCAAATAAACCGAGTACAATACAGTCTAATTCTATCTCATGACCATCATACTGCAGCATACAATGTCTAACATACGTCACTGATACAAGACCTCTCCCCAAAGGTGAGGAAACAGATAATATAGTAGATAATGATTCAACAGGCAAAGCATATCAATGCAAATCGATCAGAGTTAAAAGTATGAGATGCACCCGTATCAATCAATACATAAGCAGGGTAATCACAAAGAGAACAGTTACCTGCAACTACATCATCAGGTGCTTCCTGGGCCTGTTTCTCAGTCAATGCAAATACTCTGGCCTGCTATCTCGGAGGTCTGCTAACAGTCTGGCTTCGTCCTGGCCTCGGCTGTGACTGGGCAGGCGCTTGCTGGAATGAGTGAATAGCAGATGATCATCTATCAGGCTGAGCCACTGATCCGGATGATTCTACTCCCTGGGATCGTTGAGAACCTTTCTGTGGACAGACTCTGGCAAAAATGTCCATGCTGTCTGCAAATATTGCAACTACCAAACACTCCTTGGCATTGCTCTATGAGATGTCTTCCTCCACAAGTTCTACAATAGACCCCAGTATAACTCTGTCGTGAACCACTGGAGCTAGATGAACAACTCCCTGACTTCTTAAACTGTTTCCCTCTGGCTTTTAGATTATTCTTTCTCCCACTACTGCTACTGCTACTATCAAATCTGGGAGGTGGTTGGTGGAATTGAGGGAAAGGTGGTTGCTGTTTCGGTGCTGGAGCAACATACAAAGCTCCTTTCTGCCTAATCAGGCCCGCTTCTGCTCCTTTGGCTCTGTTCAAAGCATCACCAAAATTATTTGGTCTTCCAGTATTTACCAGTGTAAAGATCTCAGGATTCAGCCCATTAATGAATTGATCAGCGACGGCTTCGTCATTTTCAGTAACATGCGGAGCAAAACGCAACAAGGTAGAGAACTTGGCTACATATTCTTCAATATTCAACTGACCCTGTTTCAGGTTGGCGAACTCTGCACCCTTGTCTTTTCTGTACGATACTGGGAAAAATCTTTGATAAAATTCAGTCTTAAAGATTTTCCAAGTAATAACTGTACCTCGATGCTCCAAAGCTCTCTTGGTCATAAGCCACCAATTCTGTAACATCCCGAGAATTTGAAGGTTCATGTAAACCACATGGATGCAAGTTATTAAATATCTTTGGTATTTTATTAAATTCTTTTAAAGCAAAAAATGCATATTTATTTTATTAATTTGTGTTTAATTATTTTTTTATGCATTACTATTGCATGATAGAATTTATTTCACGAAATTTTAAAAGTTTATGTATTAAAGATTTTTAAGTTTTATTTCGCGCTCGAACGAGGATCGGAGACCGGAGAATTTTCGGGAAAATTATTTTTATTACATGATTGATTTTTATTAATTAACTTAAGATGTTTTTAAGTGTATTTTTCAAAAATGAGATTTTTGGGGTATTTTACCTGCAGGATTTTAATTTTTAATGGTGCCCAAATTTTAGTGAATCGGGGAACTTTTTGAGGGTTCAGCTAATATTTTCAAAAACTTTCCAAAACGAAACATCTGTCGAGATTGTGTTTGGATTTAATGGGCCTATTTTTAAGATTATTGGGCTTAAAACCATTTTTATTTTAATTGAGGCTGATTAGTGCACATTTTAATTAACCTAAACTACAATTAAATTAAACCTAAACATACCCTACACCAATTATTATACCATCAATCGACACTACCTTTCATTACCACCTTGCCCTCTTGTTTCAACATTTAATCCCCCAGCTAAGGTCTCGGATCTTGCTTGTCTTGGAATAAAGAATTCCTCCGGCTTTCGGCTCGATTTCCTCCCGCATTTGCATCATTCAAGCACGCCATGTACATTATTTCAGCATCTTATACTCCATAATACATGCTGATATGTGTGCCTTTCATGTTGTTTTCAATTCATGCATCGTTTTTACGGGTATGCTTCGGTTGAGCATGAAATGTATATTTGCTTTGCATTCACTCACGTTTTCTGGAATTGTGCAAAGGGACTGCTATTTTGTTGATGTTAAGGGAACTTTCAGGAGAGCATAGCGAGGTTGTGAAGCTGGTGTAAGGTTTGGTGGGGTTAGAGTGAAGGCTGAGAGGGTAGAGGGCTAGGGGTTCCTTGTTTTCTTTGGTTAGATCGGGGTGTAGGCGAGGGCCGGTGATGCAAGGTTGAGTCTAGACCTTGGACAGACTCTGGTGGGTCTGAACCATGGTCTGGAAAGGAACGAATGCTGCTGGTCCTGTCCTAGAAGCCGCAAGAGAGAGTTGGGCTAGTTGGGTTCGAATTGTGTGTTTTGGTGAGAGTAGAGATCGGGCGAGTTGTGCTTCATGCATGGGGCTGGTTGCGTGGGTTCAGTAGGTCCCTAGTAGGTGAGTTTGTGGCTGGTGCAAGCTGGTGCGAGCCAAGGAGCGCTAGGATGCGAGTGGTTCTTTGCGGATTGGAGAAAGGAAGTAGCAGATATTTTTCAGCAGCAGTTCAGGGATCTGACTGATAGCTTAAAGGCCTAATTTTGAGATCTTTAGGACCTTTTAGATGTTCATTAAGTGTGGTAAAAATTTCGGAAAGTTTTGGTTAGGTTTCGGTTCGATTCGTATTAAAACCGAGACTCCGTTTTAAATTTTAAAATGAATTGATTAAGTTCTGTTGTGGGCTCTAGTTTATGTCTAAAAATGCTTTTAAATATATTTTGGGATATTTTTAGGAGTTTGGTAAGCTTCGGATCAAAATAATGAGTTTTGGAATTATCCGTGATTTAGTCACCGCACGAAACGTTAATTAAAAGATTAATTGAAACGCCTAGATTTAAGCTTAATAAAATTATGGAAATTATATTTAAGCTCAAATAATTATTAGAAGTCTAAGTTTTTAATTTGAGAATTTTATGCTCATGTTTGGTTTAATTCGTGATTAAAACGCATTAATATGTTATAGTTAAAGATTATTTTAAAAATCATCGATTTATACAAAATAAAAATATGAGAAAATTATTGTAGGCTTAAATAATTATTTGGGACATGTTATAGTCAATGGAATTAAGAAAATGTAAAAAACGTGGAATTAGAGGTCAGGGGTTAAACAATAACTTTTGGGTTCGAGGGGCAAAATGGTCATTTTGCCTCCAGGATGAGATTTTGGTCAAGGCAGCGCCCTGAGCACATTTTATCATGTTTTAAATGTTTATGCATCATGTTCATGATTTTTATGTAATTACGATAAATATGTTGGATGCTTGGTTTAAATGAAAATTACGTATATGCATGTTTTATTAAGTGGGGAATATGATGATTTTTGAAGGATGGGAATTGGTTGTGACTGACGATGTATATGTATACGATGATATGATTGGAGATATCGTGAGGGAAAAGGCCCCAGAGAGAGCCCGTTTACGGGAGAAGGCTCAGAGGGAGCCCGACGATCGTATTTCCATTGACATGACACGAGATATTATGAGATGAGGCCCGGGCTCAGTGGACGGGTAATGCTGTCCCTAATGTCCCTCGCCTCCCGGTACCGTGGTTACACGTAGATGGATTCTTCGATAGAGCTGATACGAAAGTCACAACTAATAAACTGAATTCAATTAAAAAGAAAATGTATATGTATTTGATGACATGAGATGACATGCTTTAATACAATATGATTTTACACGACACGTTTATGTATATGATGACATGAGATGACATGCTTTGAGACGATATGATTTTACACAACACGTTTACGTTATGCTTTTAAGTTCATGAAAGATATGTTGAGTATGATATTTTTCATTGATGTGTGCTATGTATATGTACTTGTTATTCCTGGTACAGGTGTGTTGAGTCTTTAGACTCACTAGGCGTGTGTGATGCAGGTGAGCTAAATGTTGAGGAGACTGGAGGTGTCGAACTTTGAGTAGGCAGACCTGGTGCGGTGACACGACCCGAGGACCACATGTTTTTCCGCATTACAATTTATGAGATTGAGAGGAGATGAATATTTTCCTACGTTGACGATTTTAAGATTTTTATGAAAGGAGATCGATTAAGGTGTCTGAATGAGCAACGGAAGTTTCAAAAAAATTTTTCAACAAGAAAACAAAACCGAGCACCCTAAGCCTATAGTGTGTAGCAAATACAAAAACACAAAATGACATTAATAGGGTGTTAAGAAATTTTTACATATCAATCTCTTGAGATTGATGTAATGGCTCCAACTTAGTTGATAAACAACTAAGCTCTTCAAGGATGACAATCTACAAGCTTCACCTTTCTTTTGGACTTCTTTCTTCAAATTAGGTTTACCGCTAATAAGGTAGATCCACCCTAATTTTGCACTAGAAAAATTAGGGCATTTTTCTTTGAGAAGTGTGTGCTTTCATTAACAAGTGAAGAAGCAAAAAAATGGAGAGAAAACATCACAAATTTTGGCCATAGCATGTCCAGGGAGTGAAGGGGAGACTTTTCTTGGTTTTGCAAAAAGTTGTAGTGTCCCAAAAGCATGCCATGCCTTGGACATTGAAAAAGTTGTCTCACAACTCTTCACCTCCCCATGCACATTCTATTTGGGCTTGTAACAATTACAAGGCCCATGGACTTTAAATTTAAATGTCCCAAACACATTTGAGACCATTTAACCATCACTTGATTTTACTCAAGCCCACTAGTTTAATAATTATTTCTAATTGGGCTCTACGAGGCCCAATGTTGTTTAATTAATCCAACACTTGAATTAATTTAATTATTTGGACTCTACTAGGTCCACACTAGTGTTTAATTAATTCAACACTTGAATTAATTTTATTTAATCCATAATAATGTTTATTAATATCACAATTGTCAAATACATTATTTGTTTGGCCAACTTTTAATTTAAGAACATTTCCTCAAATTAAAAGTTACATTCTCCTTATAGAAGTCATACTTCTATTTTTCCTTACGCTTATAAACTCCTTTATAAGCCGTTCAACACATTGAACTATTTTACTTCTCAACGGGATCTAAAAAGTTAGCACTTGTGAGACCCTCAATAGTTCAATGATACAACTAGTCGTGGGTTCACATCTCCATGTGATTCAAACTAAACATGTCCTTATACGAGCATACCCCAATTGCTCCATTCTTACTTATCAACTCCTTGATAATAAAAATGTCAGAACTCAAGTCTGATAGTACCCAACCCATCATGTTAAACGCCTAGAAGCATCGCTTACATGATTTCCTAGGTATCAAATGATAGTGCCTGCAAGAACCATTCAATTATGGTTAGCGTACAGTACGGTCCCTTCAACTCATATATCCCGACCGATTCGACAATCATTGGTATATCGAGAGTTGTCAATGAATCGATTCTATGTGTCATGTCGTAGTTGCATCGATGGTGTAATCTATGAAACCCCTTTCATAATTACCACCATACTCTGATCACAGATTTCATACTACATATACATGTGATCACATAGGATATCCATACCCGAAGGTAAGCGGTGAATCCCCGACTACAATGCATCGACTCTTATATGTTTCGACAAAGCACCCAACCTTGCCACCTGATGACCCCATGAGAGTCAGTAAACAAGTCAAAGTGCAATGCTAGCATATAGAGTCTCAATGTTGTCCCGGGTCATAAAGACTAATAGTGTACAACCATAAACTAGGACGTTTCCACTCGATAAGTGAGAACCACTTGGAAAGTCCTTTATGGAGGGTTGTTCAGTGCACTCTACAAGGAGCATCTATCTGCATGTTCGGACATCACAATGTCCCCTACCAATGAAACATGTTACTCACATCGCAGATACTAGTCTCAAACTCGAGCGGCCTATATCCTTCTTAGCGGCGGCTGAATCGACTAGGAACTGTTTAGAATATACAGTATTCCAAATATGAGTTTCATGATACTCATCATATGAGCATCTCATATTCTTTCTACTATTTGTATATTCAAGGACTTTATCTATGCAACTAGCATAGGTATACAGATAAAGATGTGCCAAAAAAATAATTTCAAATATTATTAAAATAAAGATTGTTTATACATAGAGTTTAAACATGAACCCTCGGCCAACACTTGGCTCGGCGGGCACCTACTCTAACATTTTATAAATTTATGTTTACGTATGATTTAAAAAAAATATTACGCACTTTTAAAACGGGTAGACGTTTCAGTTGGTATCAGAGCAAGGTTCCTGTATAGGGTTGTGCCACCATCAGCTTCTGCTGGTCAGTCTCCAAGCCTCAAGTCTGTAAGCTTTTATGATTTAAATGTTTTAAATGATTTACTCTTATCACCTGCATGTTAAATGATTTACGCTTTATGATGATCTACGGTATATGTATAATTGTTTTTATGATTTAAAAATTTTCTGTTTTAAAAAATAGATTAAATTGCATGTTGGTTACGTTTGGAATTGGACATGTCTAAGAATTCGAATATTGGGCTTTATGAGAGGTTGATAATGATTTGATTATATTGATTTTTAGGGTAGTACTGATGTTCTACTCTTTGGGGTATTAAGTTAATCTTGAAAATTATGAATGCTTTTGGACTTGTAGAATTTCTAAGAAATTACTGATGGTTCGTGTTTGCTAGTTGAATTAAATTTTGAGGATTCCATGTAAGGTCTAATGATTCGAAAACTACAACGATCTTTGGAAGTATAAAAACGTAGAATTTATTTAGGAAGCATGCTTTACCTAGTGGGACCTAAGGATTGAATTGCATGGATTGAGAATTTAAGGACATAACTGTATTAACCAATAATTTGAGGACCTAAGTGCAACAATAAAATTCTAAGGGACTATTTCGAATTTACCAAACTTTGGTATTAAATTTTTAGTTTTGAGAATTTTAAGGTTTAATGAGGCCAAATCGAAAATTTTATGGGGAAAAAATGCAAATTTTGAGGAGTCGTAGGGATAAAATTGTAATCTTCGAGAACTTTAAGGACCAAATTGCCAATTCCGAAATTTTTGAGGATTAAATTCGAACTTTTGAGGAACACTTGGGTAAAATCATTAATTTGTCGAGGTTATGGGAATTGATTTTTGGTTTAATAAGCTTAAATTTTTTGAACTTTGTTTTAAGAGGAACCAATAAAATGGAATTAAGAACGCCAATAACTTATGGGTAATTGTGAAATTTTCAAAATTTAGAACAAATTGAGTAATATTTGAGGAAAGTCAGAACTAATTTTGCTATTTTTAAGAAATTTGGGGGACTAGTCTAGCAGTAAGTGAGAATCGAATTGTTTAAAGAATGTGAATTTTCGATGATTTAGGCTTGAAGGATATTTAGAACCATTAGATATTTGGGTTATAATGTTATAAGGAATGGTAAACAAGGACATTGTAGGATGAATCAATATTGGGCATGGAAATTTAAGCACGATTGAATTAATGTTGTGGCAAATTAAGAAATTAAAGTGATGACAATTTAAGGTAAAGTTGATCGGTTAGCGAAGTTATAAGAATAGACATGGAGTTAGAAAATTTTTGGGAATTTAAGTTTGATGTAGCATAAATTTTAATCATGACCTTAAAAGTAAAAAAAAAAAAAATTTTACCTGTGTCAGGGCTAAAATTATTTTTTTGGTATGACTGATGGCTATGGTACTTGTTAGACGAATGTAAGATGTGAGGTAGACACATTTTCTTGAGGAATTTTGAAAGTCGTTAAGAAACTTGTGACTAAGCGAATATGTATGTTGGGATTATACTATCTAATACTACTTGTGTTGCGTAAGCTTGAATTTTTAAGTTTATGAGATATGCGTTAATAAAAAATTTTTTAGGTGAAATAAAAATAAAAGGGAATTAGTTGTGTTCAGCATAAGTTACCAAGGAACGAATGTTAAGATTTTTGTCGAGTAAGTAATCTAAAATCGTGATATGCGAATTCTAGAACTCTATGGGCTATAAGCGAAGTTGATTTATTAGAGTTGGCCTAAGGCTATCATGGGATAACTTTTTAAGTTTTATACGCTAGGATTAATTAAGAATTAAGAATACGTAAGAATGCGACATTTGTTCCAATGAGTAAAGTCCAGAGTCTTAGGCCTCCACTATATTGTAAATGGAGAGGAAACAGTTTAAGCATGTAATTGGGACTTGAAGGGATTTAAAATATAGGTAGAAGATCGATATTGTATATTTGGGTTTCATTGATTTACGTTACTCGAGGATTAAGATTTGCAACAATTTTATATTGGGATGTACTTGTAAATAGTTAAGTTACGAAAGTTTGGTGCCGTAAGATAAATATTCGATTCAAGGATCTTAGACTAATATTATTATGGGATTGAGATAAAGTTTAAATTTTGAGTGTATTATCGAACCTAGGAATCGATCAGTAAATTTTGGTGCTAAGATTTCTTAGGGTGAGTTGCATAAATACAAATGTAATAGATCAATGAACATTACGGGTACAGTATTAGAAAAGTAAGACGCAATAAAAATTCGGACTGCCATTTCTAATATTGGGAAGTTTGAGAAAAGTCAGAATTCGAGGTCTGAGTAGAATAGAACTAAGTCGCCACAAGTCGTTCTAGGTTGCGATTCGCAAATAAGGATTTCAATAGGCAAAATAATTAGAATTGAGGAGACGTAAGGACAACTTAACACTTAATTTATCAGAGTAGCGCAGCGGAAGCGTGAATTATTGGAATATTAGAATTAAGAGTCTAAACTTTTGTTTATCGAGGATAAGCGAATTTCAAGGACGAGATTCAATTAAGGGGGGAAGATTGTAACGTCCCGAAAATTTGAAGGTTAACGTAAACCACATGGATGCAAGTTATTAAATTTATTTGGTATTTTATTAAATTCTTTTAAGGCATAAAATGCATATTTATTTTATTAATTTGTGTTTAATTATTTTTTTATGCATTTTACGCATTACTATTGCATGATAGAATTTATTTAACGAAATTTTAAAAGTTTATGCATTAAAGATTTTTAAGTTTCATTTCGCGTTCGAACGAGGATCGGAGACCGGAGAATTTTCAGGAAAATTATTTTTATTACATGATTAGTTTTTATTAATTAACTTAAGATGTTTTTAAGTATATTTTTCAAAAATGAGATTTTTGGGATATTTTACCTGAATGATTTTTATTTTTAACGGTGCCCAAATATTAGCGAATCGGGGAATTATTTGAGGGTTCGGCTAATATTTTCAAAAATTTTTCAAAACGAAATATCTGTCGAGATTGTGTTTGGATTTAATGGACCTATTTTTAAGATTATTGGGCTTAAAACCATTTTTATTTTAATTGAGGCTCATTAGTGCACATTTTAATTAACCTAAACTACAATTAAATTAAACCTAAACCTTCCCTACACCAATTATTATACCATCAACCGACACTCCCTTTCATTGCCACCTTGCCCTCTTGTTTAAGCATTTAATCCCCCAGCTAAGGTCTCGTATCTTGCTTGTCTTGGAATAAAGAAATTCCTCCGGCTTTCGGCTCGATTTCCTCCCGCATTTGCATCATTCAGGCATGCCATGTACATTATTTCTGCATCTTATACGCCATATTTCATGCTGATATGTGTGCCATTCATGTTGTTTTCAATTCATGCATCGTTTTTACGGGTATGCTTCGGTTGAGCATGAAATGTATATTTGCTTTGCATTCACTCACGTTTTCTGGAATATTGCAAAGGGACTGCTGTTTTGTTGATGTTAAGGGAACGTTCAGGAGAGCATAGCGAGGTTGTGAAGCTGGTGTAAGGTTTGGTGGGGTTAGAGTGAAGGCCGAGAGGGTAGAGGGCTAGGGGTTCCTTGTTTTCTTTTGTTAGATCGGGGTGTATGCGAGGGCCGGTGGTGAAAGGTTGACTCTAGACCTTGGACAGACTCTGGTGGGTGTGAAACATGGTCTGGAAAGGCACGAATGCTGCTGCTCCTGTCCTAGAAGCCGCAAGAGAGAGTTGGGCTAGTTGGGTTCGAATTGTGTGTTTTGGTGAGAGTAGAGATCGGGCGAGCTGTGCTTCATGCATGGGGCTGGTTGCGTGGGTTCAGTAGGTCCCTTAGGGTCTGGTCTTGGTCACTAGTAGGTGAGTTCGTGGCTGGTGCAAGCTGGTGCGAGCCAAGGAGCGCTAGGATGCGAGTGGTTCTTTGCGGATTGGAGAAATTAGGAAGTAACAGATTTTTTTCAGCAGCTGTTCATGGGTCTGACCGATAGCTTAAAGGCCTAATTTTGAGATTTTTAGGACCTTTTAGATGTTCATTAAGTGTGGTAAAAATTTGGGAAAGTTTTAGTTAAGTTTCGGTTCGATTCGGATTAAAACCGAGACTCCATTCTAAGTTTTAAAATGAATTGGTTAAGTTCTGTATGGGGCTCTAGTTTACGTCTAAGAATGCTTTTAATTATGTTTTGGGATATTTTTAGGAGTTTGGTAAGCTTCGGATCAAAATAATGAGTTTTGGAATTATCCGTGATTTAGTCACCGCACGAAACGTTAATTAAAAGATTAATTGAAACGCCTAGATTTTAGCTTAATAAAATTATGGAAATTATATTTAAGCTCAAATAATTATTAGAAGTCTAAGTTTTTAATTTGAGAATTTTATGCTAATGTTTGGTTTAATTCGGGATTAAAACGCATTAATATGTTATAGTTAAAGATTAAATTAAAAATCATCGATTTAAACCAAATAAAAATATGAGAAAATTATTGTAGGCTTAAATAATTATTTGGGACATTTTGGAGTCAATGGAATTAAGAAAATGTCAAAAACGTGGAATTAGAGGTCAGGGGTTAAATGATAATTTTTGGGTTCGAGGGGCAAAATGGTCATTTTGCACCCGGGGTGAGATTTTGTCAAGACAGCGCCCTGATCACATTTTATCATGTTTTAAATGTTTTTGCATCATTTTTATGATTTTTATGTAATTACGATAAATATGTTGCATGCTTGGTTTAAATGAAAAATTATATATATGCATGTTTTATTAAGTAGTGAATATGATGATTTTTTAAGGATGGGAATTGGTTGTGACTGACGATGTATATGTATACGATGATATGATTGGAGATATCGTGAGGGAAAAGGCCCCAGAGGGAGCCTGTTTATGGGAGAAGGCCCAGAGGGAGCTCGACGATCGTATTTCCATTGACATGACACGAGATATGATGAGCTGAGGCCCGGGCTCAGTGGACGGGTAATGCTCTCGCTGATGTCCCTCGCCGCCCGGTACCGTTGTTATACGTAGATGGATCCATCGATAGAGCTGATACAATAGAGCTGATACGAAAGTCACAACTAATGAATGAATTCAATTAAAAAGAAAATGCATACGTATATGATGACATGAGATGACATGCTTTATTACGATATGATTTTACACGACACGTTTACGTATATGATGACATGAGATGACATGCTTTGAGACTATATGATTTTACACAACACGTTTACGTTATGCTTTTAAGTTCATGAAAAATATGTTGAGTATGATATTTTTCACTGATGTGTTCTCTGTATATGTACTTGTTATTCCTGGTACAGGTGTGTTGAGTCTTTAGACTCACTAGGCGTGTGTGATGCAGGTGAGCTAAATGTTGAGGAGACTGGAGGTGCCGAACTCTGAGTAGGCAGACCTGGTGCGGTGACACGACCCGAGGACCACATGTTTTTCCGCATTAAAATTTATGAGATTAAGAGGAGATGAATATTTTCCTGACGATTTTAAGATTTTTATACGTTTATGTTTACATATGATTTTAAAAAAAATATTCCGCACTTTTAAAACGGGTAGACGTTTCAAATTCTTCGCAACATCATGCAACTGGCACCCAATCAGTCGGACTCTGCGCTCATCTGTATAATCAAGGGAGTCAAACAACATCTCAATATCATCAAGCCAACTCTCATAGTCAACTCAAGTCTCAGTGCCCTTCAAAGTCGGCGGTTTAAAGGACTGAAATCTCTTCAACAATGTTTCCATGGGTGTCGCTGTAACATCCATCGGATTATTTGAGGTACTACTCTGTTCGGAGATTCTTCGAGGAGGCATATATGATTATCAAAATGGTTAGTAATCAAATCTAACAAATCAGTCTCAGTCCTCCTCTGATCATCATCCCTATGATCAAGAATTGGTTCTGATTCATTTCTCAAATAACACACATTTCCAATCAAATCAGATAATCAGGTCACATGTATTTTACAAAGCAGTAAAACATGCTAGCATTGCAAAAGCAAGGAAGAAAATTCAATCTACCCCGCTCACTCGCTTCTATCCAAGTCTAAGGACATACAGCTCTGATACCACCTGGTGTGGGGACCCGAACCTAATTCTTCTTCTTAAATCATCTCCGCCCAGCAGTGTCGCCAATCTAACGGGGGGCTAAGGATACCTCCAAATAATAAATAATCAAGCAAAGATAAGAAAACAACGCTAATAATTGAATTTTCAAACAAAAATATTAGTAAAACTAAAGATTAAAGGGATCAATTAGTTGTACTGGGTCTAATTTTTTTCAAAAAAAGGCGAAAAACGTCTTTATAAAGTGTACAAGATATTACAACAAGTTATGCTTCATTTATTTAATTTACAAGATCAGGATTGATATCTACAATATGATCCAGAAGTACAAGTCTTGTACAGTTAAAATCAGAACATACTAGGTTTCAACCACTACATATCAAGTGATTAAAACCAACTCTACTTCTAAGTCCGGATCTCTACTCTAATCTCGATCTCTCATCCTCTTCTTGGCTCTGATCCTGTCCCACCTGTTGTCATGCACACATACAAACGCAACAACAGCCGGATAACTCCGGTGAAAAATATATTCCCAGTATAAACAATGTATACATGCACTTCATATAGGCATATATAAAGCATAGAACAGTTATCAATAACATGTATCAAAATCTGAAAACATGAATCGATATAAAACTGTAAATCAAACTCTTTGACTCTTAATCTTTGACTCAACTCCTATCTAGGGATCTCGGTTTGAATAAGAACGTAACAGTCTCCCACCTACTCTTCCCAGCTAGATGGTTGTATGTTCTTATTCCCAGACTTTTGCCACTATATCGAATCTCTACAATAGAGTCGATCTACTCCTAAGCACATCGATATAAACCAAATGTCCAGTGACTTGGTACCTCTGCCAAAGACTAGGCACCTCTGCCCAAGACTCTTTCGATATCTATCTTCTGTTTTCTGCTTTTCTATAAATCAATAGAACAAGCACATCAATTCAAGGAATTCGAATATATCAAACAATAACAATTAAGTATGTGGTTTTGGGAAACTCAAGTTGTATCTTACTCGAGTCGTATCTCCCGGTTTAACATTGATTTATACCTTTTTTTCGTAGTTCTGGGTTGAATCAAATCTCAATCCGACTCTGTTAGTTTTTCGAAGCCTTCAATACCAAATCTGGAATAACATAGTTGAGAAGCATAACATCAATATACAACTCAACACAAGAAATCTCAATCTAGTACGTTTCGACGGCATAACGGTACAATCTCGAGATATCGACGATACAAACAACAACCAGCCAATCTCAACAGCTCATAATCAATCAATAACCACAATTACAATACCAAATCTATATATTCTCAATCAAATCAAATCTGAAAATTGATAACAATTACATACGGTGTCTGTTATTCAATCTGATTTCGATTATACGATGACAACAATCTCAGGAATACATAATATAGATCAAATCATAATCCCCCCAACAATATATTTTTGAACCATGCTGAAAATAATAAAACTTACATCTTGTCGAAGCCTTTGACGAGAGAAACACGGAATTAAACTCTGATCGAAATTCTGACGAGCGGATCTCACAAAATCACAATTGTACTATATGAAGAAAACTTGAGGAGGTGGCCATGGAAATCTCAATTCTCGGCTGCTTAATCCGAATGAAAATGAAGCAATTTACTATTTAAGTCCATGGCCAAGACATGTGGCTCAATCTTCATACTGCACGTCTCGCACATATGCGCGACCATCACCGGCGCATATGCGCGAGACTCTCTGTCCCGGCACTTATGCATTCCAACATCTCGCGCATATGCGTGCCTCGTCTCGCGCATATGTGCGAGACCTACAGTCTCTGCGCTTGTACTAACATCTTGCTCGCGCATATGCACGTCCCATCCTCGCGCATATGCGCGAGACCTACTGTCTCGGCACTTAGAGATTTCACATGCTCGCGTATATGCGCGTCCAGTCTCGTGCATATGCCCGAGGTCTTCTGCCTCGGCATATAACAGCTTGCGCATATGCGCGCCTCATCTCCGCGCATATGCGTACCTCATCTCCACGCATATGCGCGAGACCTTCGGGTCTCATACCACACAATACTTATGCTATTCCAATTATTTTCTCATAGTGGTCCGTCTGATCACATCAATTCATAAAACAATAATTTCGGATTAACAGGATATAAATCTCGGGCATTACAAGCTGTGGCTCACATCTCTGTAATGATTTGCAGGTGATGAGAAGAAGTAGGAGATTAAGGGAAGGTGAGACCATTTTGAGGATGTGCAATGGAGCAAGAGTTGCTGCCAAGGCCATAGGAGATGTTTACTTATTATTGAACAATGATTTTAAGTTGATTTTAAGAGATGTTTTATTTGTACCTGACTTGGTTAAAAACATTGTTTCCATTTCTATGCTTGATAAAGATGGATATTCTTGTTTATTTAGGAAATGTGTTTGCAACATTTACAAGAATGAATGTTTGATTGGTACTTGAGAACTTGAAAACGATCTTTATAACTTAAAATTGAAAGATATTCTACTAAACAATGTCCAAGAAATAAAAACAAGAAACAAGCAAAAACAAGATACTCTAAATTTGGCACAGTTATGGCATGCTCGATTAGGACATATTTTCCTAAGAAGGATGAACAAGTTAGTGGGAGTGGGCATGTTTGATATGTCTGATATTAATTCTCTCCCAACTTGTGAATCATGTCTCAAAGGAAAGATGAACAAAATTCCCTTTAAGGGCCATGTGGAGCAAGCCAAAGGGTTATTGGATTTCATCCATACCGATGTGTGCGGTCCGCTTAGCATCACTACTAAGCATGGACATGCCTACTTTATCACCTTTACCGATGATTTTTCAAGGTATGGGTATGTGTATTTGATGAAATACAAGTCTGAAGCCTTTGAAAGGTTCAAATGGATCGAGGTGGTGTTTAATTGAGTGCCGAGTTCCGAGAGTATCTTAGGAAGAATGAGATTCTTTCACAGTGGACTCCTCCTGCTACACCACAGTTGAATGGTGTTTCGGAGCATCGTAACCGGACTTTGATGGACATGGTTCGGTCTATGATGGGGTTCACGGAGTTGCCACCATCCTTTTGGGGATATGCACTTGAGACAGCGGCACTTTTGTTGAACAATGTCCATTCAAAGGCAGTTGATAAGACAACATATGAGATATGGATGGGTAAGCCTCCCAAATATTCTTATCTTAGAATATGGGGATGCCCTGCTTATGTGAAGCAGATACTGGGAGATAAATTTGATAGTAGATCCATTTTATGTTACTTTGTGGGATATCCAAGGAATTCAGTTGGATACTATTTCTATCATCCCCAAGAAATAAAAGTGTTTCTTTCTAGGAATGCCACCTTTTTGGAAAAGAAATTTCTATTGGATAGAAAAGGGGAGATGATAGAACTCGAATAGGTTCGAGAGACACCCACAATTGAAGAACCCACACCCGAGGAGCCAAGAGAGGAGATACAAGCTCCTAGAAGATCCGAGAGAGTCTCGAGACCACCTATGAGGTATTGTCTACTTCTTGAAGAGGGCCATGATGAGCCTAACCATGGATGTGATCCAAGAACCTTCAAGGAAGCGTTATCTGATGCCGATTTATACAAGTGACTTGAAGCAATGGAATCTGAGATGAATTCCATGCATTCGAACCAAGTATGGAATCTCGTGGATCCACCTGAGGGAATTGTTTCCATATGGTGTAAATGGATTTACAAGAGGAAACTTGGGGCGGATGGCAAGGTATTGACCTTCAAGGCGCGATTGGTGGCAAAAAGATATACTCAAAGACAAGCAGTTGACTTTGAGGAAAATTTTTCCCCAGTTGCAATGTTCAAGTCAATATGGATATTACTAGCTATAGCTGCATGATATGACTATGAAATATGACAGATGGATGTCAAGACAGCCTTTCTTAATGGGGATATTAAAGAAAAGATTTACATATCTCAACCTGAATGGTTTACATCTGTCGGAAGTGAGCATATGGTATGCAAACTTCAGAGATCTATTTATGGTCTAAATCAGGCATCTAGGAGTTGGAACCTTAGATTCGATAGTACAATCAAAGAGTTAGGTTTTACTAAGAATCCTAGGAACCCTGTGTGTATAAGAAGGATAGTGGGAGTGCTGTGACATTCTTGGTGCTTTATGTTGATGACATTCTACTCATTGGGAATGATGTAGAAATGTTGCAATCAACTAAAATATAGTTAGCGAGTAAGTTCTCGATGCAGGACTTAGGTGAAGTATCTCTTGTATTGGGAATACAGATCTATAGAGATAGATCGAGAAGATTGCTTGGTCTTACCCAGTCCACATACATTTATACCATTGTTAAGCGGTTCTCGATGGATGAGTCCAAGAGAGGACATCTACAAATGTGTCATGGCGTGTCCTTATCCAAGTCTATGTCTCCCAAGACTGATGCAGAGATAGCGGCGATGACATGCATTCCGTATGCTTCCGCAATTGGTAGCATCATGTATAGGATGATATATACACGTCCTAATGAGGCTTTTGCACTAAGTGTAGTGAGTAGATATCAATCGAACCCTGGTCTTCCACGCTGGAAAGCTTTGAAAGACATCTTCAAGTATTTGAGAAGGACCAATAAGTTGTTCTTGGTCTATGGGGGTGGAGAACTGAAATTAGAAGGCTATACTGACTCTAGCTTCCAAATCAATATCGATGACTCGAATCAACCTCTGGGTTCATATTCATGCTCAATGGTGATGCTGTCTCTTGGAAGAGTTCCAAGCAAGACAGTACTGCGGATTCCACCACTGAGGCAGAATACATTGCTGCGTCAGCTGCAGCAAAGGAGGCTGTTTGGATAAGGAATTTCGTCCAAGACTTGGGCGTCATTCCTAATGGAGTTGCTTCTGTCCCAGTGTTTTGTGACACACGGGAGCTATAGCTCAAGCAAAGAGCCAAGGTCACATCAGAAATCCAAACACGTATTGAGAAAGTACCACATCCTCCGAGAGATTGTGGAAAGAGGAGAAGTGTTGATTGACAAAATAGGCTCCCAGATAATGTTGCTGATCCGCTAACTAAGCCTTTAGCTGGACCATTATTCGAGAATCATCGCGAATCGATGGGTTTGAAGCATATGGGTAGTTGGCTCTAGTGCAAGTGGGAGATTGTTAGAGTAGGTGCCCGTCGAGCCAAGTGTTGGTCGAGGGTTCATGTTGAAACTCTATGTATAAACAATCTTTATTTTAATAATATTTGAAATTATTGTTTTGGCACATCTTTATCTGTATACCCATGCTAGTTGCATAGATAAAGTTCTTGAATATACAAATCGTAGAAAGAATATGAGATGCTCATATGATGAGTATCATGAAAGTCATATTTGCAATATTGTATATTCTAAACAGTTCCTAGTCGATTCAGCCGCCGCTAAGAAGGATATAGGCCGCTCGAGTTCGAGACTAGTATCTGCGATGTGAATACCATGTTTCATTGGTAGGGGACATTGTGATGTTCGAACATGCAGATAGGTGCTCCTTGTAGAGTGCACTGAACAACCCTCCATAAAAGACTTTCCAAGTGGTTCTCACTTATCGAGTGAAAACGTCCTAGTTTATGGTTATACACCATTAGTTCTTATGGGCCGGGACTACATTGAGACTCTATGTGATAGCATTGCACTTTGACTTGTTTACCGACTCTCATGGGGTCATCAGGTGACAAAGTTGGGTGTTTTGTCGAAACATAGGAGTCGATGCATTGTGATCGGGGATTCACCGCTTACCTTCGGGTATGGATATCCAATGTGATCTCATGTATATGTAGTATGAAATCTCTGATCAGAGTATGGTGGTAATTATGAAAGGGGTTTCATAGATTACACCATCGATGCAACTACAACATGACACATATTATCGATTCTTTGACAGCTCTCGATATACCAATAGTTGTCGATGCACTATCATTTGATACCGAGGGAATCATGTAAACGATGCTCCTAGGCGTTTAACATGATTGGTTAGGTACTATCAGACTTGAGTTCTGACGTTCTTATTGTTCGAGTAGATGCCCTGCAAGCCAACTGTTGGCTAGGGATTTTACTGACTCAAGTGTAATAAACAATCTTTATTTTAATATAATTCATTATTTCATGACTTGTTATTTCTTTATCTGTATACCCATGTTATCAAACATAGATAAAGACTTTGATTATACTTTAATACAAATGAATCGTAATTCGATGTTGAAACTCATTTGTAAACACTGTATGATCTAAATTCGTTCCTAGTCGATTAAGCTGCCTAAAACATGGATAAAGGTCGCTTGAGCTCGAGACTAGCATCTGTGATGTTGTGTACTGCGTTTCTTGGTAAGGGCATAGAGATGTCCAAACATGCATATAGATAGTCATATGATAATTATACCGAATAACCCTCCCTCGGACTTTCCAAGTGGTTATCATTCATCGAGAAGATAATTTCGTGGTTATGATTGTATACCATTAGTCCTTACGACCCGGGACAACACTGAGGCTCTATATGCTAGGGCTGTGCTTTGACTTGTTTACCGGCTCAAGGAGAGTCATCAGGTGGAGAGGTTGGACACAGTAGCGACACATATAGGAGCCAGTGCATTGTAGTCGGGGATTCACCGCTCACCTACGGGTGTGGATATCCTATCTGATCTAATGAAATAATAATGCATGGAATATCTGGCCAGAGTATGAGATGTACATTGGAGAAGGAGTTCTCCAATGGTACATGCGATGTCACTATTTATATGTATCACACCGTTATCGAATTATTATGCAACCCTCGATAACCAATAGTTGCATATTAAATCGGGATATATGAGATGAAGGGACCGTACTGTACGCTAATCATAATCGACTGGTTCTTGCAGGCATTATCACTGATACCTAGGGGATCATGGGACGATGCTACTAGACGATCTTACCATGATCCGATGGGTGCAATCATAAATGAGTTCTGACATTCTTGATCAAGGTGTTGACGAAAAGAATGGGGCTAACTAGTGTAAGCCCGAATAAGAATAAATATTATTCTGAATCACAAAGAGTTGTGAACCCACAGCTAGCTGTATCCCTGAACCATTGAGGGTCATACAAGTATTGGATCATTTGTTCCCGTTGAGAAAATACATTCAAGGAGTTGAATTTATATTATGATATAATAAATTCAAGGAGTTTAATTTTTAAAATTTGAGAATTTAATTTATTAAACTCAAAAGTTGGGTTTATTATATATAAAATTTTGGAGCTGATAAATTCAAGGAGTTGAATTTATAATTTAAATATTAAATTCAAATGTTGAATTTATAATTTATTTAATTTATTAAACTCAAAAGTTGAGTTTATTAAATATTAAATTCAATATAGTGAGAAGTGTGTTTAATGGGCTTGTAAGAGTACAAATCCAACATACTAAATAATTAAAATTTTAATGGACTTTGATTAATTAATTAAACTAGTTGGACTAGTCAAATTAATTAATCAAGCCCATTAATGTTAATTAAATAGGCCCAATTATTATATTATGGTAATTATGTCATGGAGGTTTTATTTAAGTAAGAGACTTAACCCTAGCCTCCATAACACATTGGAATTTTCAAAATTCCTTCTCCTCATCCTCTCCATATTTCGGCCACTTCTCTTTGGAGAAACGTTTGATCCGTCTCTCATACTTTGATCTCAAACGTTAAAACTTCTTCCAAATTTTCTAGTGCAATTTGGAAGAGGATCAAATCTTCTAGTCGTGGACCTGATTAGAAGAATAAAGAAAGGATTATGAAGATCGTTCGTAGGGATTCATCAAGAGCTAGATCCGCCTATACCGAATTAGTTGGAGCCAAATGATTTAATTCACCAAAGGTATAAAATTCTAACGCCCTATGAATGTTTATTCATAAAACCATACGAGTGCTCAAACATATATATTTTGATTGTCAAAATAAATTAAATATTTTTAACTTCCGCTGCGTTTTGAGCACGAGAAAACCGAGATCCAACACTTATTATCAAGAAGCTGATAATTAAGAATGGAGCAATTGTGGTATGCTCATATAAGGACATGTTTAGTCCCGAATCACATTAAGATGTGAACCCACGGCTAGTTGTATCAATGAACCATTGAGGGCCACACAAGTGTTAACTTTTTAGATCCCGTTGAGAAGGAAAACTAGTTCAATGTGTTGAACGACTTATAAAGGAGTTTATAAGCGCAAGTAAAATTAGAAGTATGACTTCTATAAGAGGAATGTGACTTTTAATTTGAGGAAGTGTTACTCAATTAAAAGTTGGTCAAACAAATAATGTATTTGAAAATTGTGATTTTCATAAACATTATTATGGACTAAATTAAATTAATTCAAGTGTTGAATTAATTAAACACTAGTGGACCTAGTAGAGTCCAAAAAATTAAATTAATTCAAGTGTTGAATTAATTAAATAACATTGGGCCTTGTAGAGCCAAATTAGAAATAATTATTCAACTAGTGGGCTTGGATAAATTCAAGTAAGGTTTAATTGGTCTCAAATTTGTTTAAGATATTTAAATAAAAGTCCATGGGCCTTATAATTGTTACAAGCCCAAGTAAAAAGCATGCAAGGGAGGTGAAGGGTTGGAGGCAACTTTTTCATAAAACAATGCATGGCATGCTCATGCACTTTATCACTTTTTCAAACACCAAGAAAAGTCTTCCAACCCCTTTTCTCTCCCCCCTTTGGCCGAAATTTTAGAGTTTATTCCCTTCAATTTTGCTTCATTAATTGTTGATTAAAAAGCATACACTTCTCAAAGAAAATGCCTTACATTTTCTAGTGCAAGTGTAAGGTGGATCTTCCTTGTTGGTGGTGTGCTTAATTTTGAGCAAGGTGTGCTCTTGGAAGCTTGAAGATTGGTCTTGCCATTCAAGAGTTAAGGTGTTTACATCTTAGTTGGAGCCATCATCAATCTCTTGAGATTGATAGGTAATTTTCTAAAACACCCTATGAATGTCATATTGTGTTTTATTGTATTTGCTACACACTATAGTGTTTAGTGTGCTCGTTTTCTTGTGAGAAAAATAATTTTGAAACTTCCGTTGCGCAAACGGGCACCTTAAACGAACCTCTTTCATTAGGTTCTTTCTGTGTAAAAAATACTTGAGACTCTTGTGATCAGTGAATATTTGGCATTTCTCTCCGTACAAATAATGTCTCCATATCTTCAAAGCAAAGACAAGGGCAACTAACTCGAGATCATGAGTCGGGTAGTTCTTCTCATGCACTTTCAACTGTCTGGAGGCATAAGCTATAACCCGATCGTGATGCATCAATAATGCGCCTAACCCGAGCTTAGAAGCATCAGTGTATAGCACAAAATTGCCTTGCCCTGCTGGCATGGCTAACAATGGCGCTGTGATAAGAACTTGCTTCAAAGTATCAAAGCTCTTCTGACATCCTTCACTCCATACAAATTTATCATTCTTCTTGGTTAATGAAGTGAGTGGCACTGCAATCGAGGAAACCCCCTGAATAAATTTCCTGTACTATCCTTTCAAGCCTAGGAAACTACGGATCTCTGATGTTTTTTCGGCTCAACCCAATCTTTAACTGCTGCCACTTTAGCTGGATCCACCTCAATGCCACTGCTAGATATTATATGACCCAAAAAATGCTACTTTCTCCAACTAGAGTTCAAACTTACTGTATTTTGCAAACAACTTGCGACTCTGCAAGACCTGCAAAACTGTACCCAAATGCTGACTATGCTCTTCATGGCTCTTCGAGTAGATAAGAATGTCGTCAATGAACACTATGACGAACTGATCTAGGTAGGGCTGAAATAAACAATTCATGAGGTCCATAAAAATCGCTGGAGCATTCGTCAATCCAAACGGCATCACTAAGGACTCGTAGTGCCCATATCTGGTTATGAAGGCTGTCCTATGAACATCTGTATCTTTTACCTTCAATTGATGATACGCAGATCGTAGATCTATCTTAGAGAACATTGTAGCTCCCTGCAACTGATCGAACAAGTCCTCGATCCTTGGTAGTGGATATTTATTCTTAATCGTTACCTTGTTCAGTTCTCGGTAATCGATACACAACCTCATGCTCTCATCTTTCTTCTTTACGAAGAGCACCGGTTCGCCCCATGGTGAGAAACTAGGGCGGATGAAATTTTTTTCTAGGAGCTCCTGAATTTGCTGTTTGAGCTCTAACATCTCAGCTGGAGCTAAACGGTACGGTGCCTTAGAGATTAGCATAGTACCTGGCACAAGGTTACTGGAAAACTCCACCTCTCTCTCTGGTGGAAGTCCTGTGACGTCATCAGGAATAACGTCAGGAAAATCTCGGACTACTGGTACATCGGATATTGATGGAGTGTGTACGTTAGGTGCGGAAATAATACTGGCCAAAAAAGCCCGATACCCCTTGTGAATAAGTTTCCGCGCCTGCATGCAAGAGATCATGCAAGGGAAAATTCTCCATCTCTCTGGCTCAAAAATAAACTGCTCCATGCCCAACGGTCTTACCAACACTGACTTTTTCTGAAAGTCAATAATAATTCTGTTCTTTGTCAGTCATTCCATTCCCAAGATAATATCAAATTCTGGCATCGGCAACACAATCAAATCGGCATACACTAGGTGGCCCTACAGTTCAAAGTCAATGTCTCTGACCACGCTAGTAACTGATAATTCCTCCCCTGATGGGACTGTCACTGAGTAGTTCACATCGAGTCCAATGGACTTGAAATCCAGGTGATTAGCGAACGTCTCCAAGATAAAAGAGTGAGTGGCCCCAGAATCTATCAAGGCCTTCGTAGCGACTCTCTTTATGATGATATTTCCTAAGAGACGTTAGCACAACACACAAAAATTTATATCCCAAATACAAACCTTAACCTCATGCATAGTTGGAAATTTCTATCCTAAGTCACCAAAAATAAAAAACAGCACACTAATAATCCCAAATAAAATTCGAAACATGCATAGAAAAAATAATACGGTGTTAATTAAATAAGTTACCAGTCAGAAGATTCGTGTGTGGGTTCTCCTCCTCAGCCTGCATGGCGAACACTCTCCCCTAGGTCGGCTGCCTCCACTGCGGCAGTCCTACAGTATATGATCGGTGGCTCCACACTTGAAGCATTTGCATGATCCCCATAACATGGTCCCGCATGCTGGCGGTTGCACTTTGAGCACACCGGGTACTCACCAAGCCTCTGAAGAGTCTTCTTCTACGGAATAGGACCCTTGTCTTTCGGCGGTCCCTGAAACGGCCTCTTCCCTTGCTGCCCCTGGAAATGCCTCTTAAACTGCTGCTGCTGCTGAGGTTCCTGATAGGGCCTCTTGCCCTGTCGGTCATTCTCGATGTCTCTCTGGTCCTGGTCTGCCGCCAGATATCTCGACACGACGATGGCATAAGTGATAGGACCACCAACTCTCACATCACAGCGAAAGATCGGCCGCAACCCTTCAATAAAATGCCTCAGCTTCTCCCATGAATCATTTGCAATCAGGGGCACGAAGTGACATCCTCTCTCAAATTTCATGACAAATTCTGCCACACTTTTGTCTCCCTGTCGAAACGTCATGAACTCCCTGGTCAGGTGGGAGCGTACTTCCTCAGTGAAGTACTTGGAGTAGAATACCTCCTTGAAACCAATCCAAGTCAGTGTTTGCAATTTCACTGACACAGATGCGCTCTCCCATCACAGTCTGGCGTCTCTTGTTAGCAGAAAAGTGGCACATATGACTCTGTCTGCATCCTGCAGCTCCATGAAAGCAAAAATCACCTCGATTGACTTAATCCATCCCTCATCTATCATCAGGTCTGTAGTCCCTGAGAACTCCTTCGGTCCATCCTCCTGAACATCTCATAAACCACCTCTGGTCTGGGCGTCGCCCCTGTATCTACGGTAGCATTGTTCCCCGCAAACTGTGCGAAGAACTGAGTCATACCTGCAAGCATCTGAGCCTCCATATCCGGAGGTGGACAAGGAAGAGTGGCCCTCTCCCCATCTCAAGCCTCTCTATCCTCATCGCCTGCTCCACACACAATCCTACGTCTAGGAGGCACACTGTTCCAAAATTTACCCACACGTAAACCAACATGCAATAACATAATATCAATATCATAAGATGCACGTAATTTGACTTTAAACATGTACATGCTGAAATCATGACTTGATGTTTACTACATGAAAGAATTTAAAACTTTAAAACTTAAAGACTTGAGCTGTGACTTTGTGAGCTTTTTGCAACCGGTAGTAGGCATAATCTTTTACAAGAACACCGCTCTGATACCAATTGTAACGTACCGTACATTTAAAAATACTTAAAATTTGCGGAAAAATAAAAATTTCTTAAATAACTAATCATCTTTCAAATTGCGATACAAAATAAATGTTTGACAAAATATTTGAAATGTAAAGCAACATAAAAATTTTTTCTTAAAAATCAGAGTAAATGAAATAACATGCATAAAAATCCTTGAAATTAAGCGGTCCT
Organism: Primulina tabacum; assembly: GCF_025594145.1. Lineage (NCBI taxonomy): Eukaryota > Viridiplantae > Streptophyta > Magnoliopsida > Lamiales > Gesneriaceae > Primulina > Primulina tabacum. The sequence continues at coordinate 9,020,678 of NC_134566.1, forward strand.
CGGGTTAGTACACTGCACAGTCCGAGCCAGCTCACTGATCCCCCGCCTCTCGTCTCTTCAAACTCGTCCTCACCTGCATTGATCAAGTCTAGTGGGTCTGAAAACTCAACATGTATAAACTGGGAATAGCAAGTAACGTATAATAAAGCCACATGCATTTTAAAGTAGCACATACGTATCTTAACTTTGAACATACTTACATAAACATAGACGTGCCATCGATTCATAAACTTACTTGCATCATACATACTTAAACATGCATATCATCATTATTTTACGTAGAGATATGTTTTAACACAAGTGACCCATACATATCGCGCCTGATCAGACTAAACCACAATACTAGGCTGGCAGGGATGTCCACTACCACATGCATAAGATCACCGATCATACTTTACTGGGAGGATTGGTCACTGGTCATAATTTGCCGTTTTCCAATCCTGATAAAAACCTGGTCATATTTTATCGGGCTGGAGAGGTCATCGGACACGTTCTCCGGCTTCCAAACCCGTTCATAGTTGGTCACAAAACATTTAGCATAGCTCAAAAATAAAATATTTTCTTTTGCATGTCGAACACACTTAAAAACGTCGAGGGATTCGTTGGAACGCTCTGGACATGCTGCCCTAACCACAACAGCAAAGATTCAGGAGATCCCAACAAAGCCTGCAACCAAAACATGAGAAAACATGAAGAATATGCACAAATTTTCACAGCTTGATCGGTTTTACGATAAAAATCATATCTCTCTCATTGCTTATCAAAAAATGAAGAATTTTCTATTGAATCTAAGATAAGACAGAGTACTACAAATCTTATGTTGAAATAATTTCCAAAACCCAACTTATACGTCGCATTATTCAAAATAAGAGAGGGTGACAGGTTTTGTGTAACAGAAATTTCACAGCTTGAGCGATTTTACGATAAAAATCATATCTCCCTCGTTTCTTATCATAAAATTACTAATTTGCTATCAAAACGAAGATAACACGGAGTAGTACAAATCATATGTTGAAAATATTTCCAGAAAACCAACCTATAAGTCGTAGAATTCAAAATAACATAGGGTGACGGGTTTTGCGACACAAAAATTTCACAGCTTGTGGGATTTTACGATACAAATCATATCTCCCTCGTTTCATATTAGAAAATTACGAATTTACTGTCAAACAGAAGGTATCAAAGAGTACTGCATTTTATATGTCGAATGTTTTTCCATAAAGTCGACTGAAAATTCACAGTACTCGATGACAGCAAACTCGGTTTTGAGATCTAAAATTTTGATCTAAAATCGTTTTAAATATTTTTGCTCAAACGTTTGTATAACATACACAAATTTTTCATATAATATACTTCAAAATACTTACTACGACAAGATCGATGCAAAAATAAAAGAATATACATGCTTTTGATGATTAAACTCACGACACGACGGATAAAAACGGGATAGAATGCGAGACTCGATCTAGGACGACATGTGACACAATTTTTTTTGCTAAAATCGGACGAGAGTTTGCTAGAAGTTTTTGAAGGGGAAGGGTGGCTGCTGGTGTAGCTCAAGAACCCTAGCTATTCCTCTCAAAAATGAAATGTGAGTGCGTGTGTTTGTGAGAGGCATGGGTGTGTGTATGTGTGTTAGGTGAAAATTTGCTTAATTAATTAATTAACTAACTAATTAGGGCTAAAAGTGCTAAATTAAATAATTAGTAATAAAAATAATACTACTCTAATTATTCAATATTACACAAAGATTAAATAAAATAATTGAGTACCAAGTTTTAAGATTAAAATCTCCAAATTTTCAAATTGGTATTTGAAAAGCTTAAAATCTTAAAATCATATAATAAATTAAATTAGGCTATAAAATGTGCAAAATTTCATAAATCATTTAAAATACTAATTTTCTTGACTTGAAACAAAATACCTCATTTTCAAAAATCGCCTAAATCGTCATCGGTCTCTTTTCCCGATCCCACATCTAATATTCGTCTGAAACAAAAAACTCAAGAAAATATTTTAATGTGCATCACAATAACATATAATAATTTAAAATCATGCAAAATAATAAATCATGCCTCGCTAAATTCATTTTAAAATAATAATTTAACAATTTAAATAAATGCAAGGGTTTACGTGTACTGATTTTCGGCTCTACAGGATATGTGGCTACAACTGAAATAAATATCTTTTCTGCGAGAAAGCATACCATCAAATCCGGTCGTGTTGAAACTTAAGGAATTTCTATCGTTAATTACCCAAAATTCTCGAAAATCTCCATTTTATTCCTAGAAATTCTTCGAAAAATACACCATTTGACCCTAATAGTTTTTGAAAATTTCATTTCAACCCTACAATTTCGAATTTTCTTCAATTTGGTCTTTTATTTCTCGAAAATTTGCATTCTAGCCCCCAAAAAAATTCGAATCCAATCAATTAGGCTCTAAAATCTCGAAAAATCGTTATTTTGATCCTTAAAATTTCAAAAAATGCGAAATCCCCATTGATCGACAATTTGCAAAAATCCCCTAAAATTTTTAAAATTTTCAATTTAGTCCCTGTATTTTCAAAAATTCCGGAATTTGCCCTTGAACTTTCGGTTCCCTCAAATTTAGTCTTTGGACTCTTGAAAATTTCAGTTCAGCCCTTGGATTCTCGGCACTATGCAATGTCCCTTAAATTCTCGATTTTGCATTATAGCCCCCATACTTTCTGTTATTGTAATTTAACCCTTAAGATTCTTAATTAAGTCAATTCAACCCTTAATCCCACCTATGAGAGCATGCAACCTATTTTATACTAAGTTCTCGATCCCAAAGGTAATTTACTTAATCAAATTAACATTTCATACAATCGAAGCGAATAAAAATTTTAAACAAGAATGTTACCAGTGATCCGTGTCGAGTCTGGCTCCACCTACGCCTTCGCCTCCTTGGCATGCATAACGTAGGCTCTACCAGTAGTAGGGCACTTGTTACTAGGGCAGTCTGCAGCTTTGTGGCCCTCCTCCTTGTAGATAAAACACTTGAATGTCACAAGCACTTACCGAAATCGAACCGGTTGCATTGCTTGCAGGGTTGTCTCTCTTTTGGCTTGGGGGCCTCTGGAGCCTGCGTTGGCATGATGAAACTTATAATTAATAATTTATTATATATTAAAACTTGTATTTTAAATTTAAGTTTCATTTAAATAAAAAATTATGTTATTTTAGTATTGTTTGTTTATATTTAAATGTGTAAGGTTCAGGAATTTAATTCACATAACGTGAATGCATGCAATCTAGAATTTTATTTAATTATGTGTTTAATTATTTCATGCATTTTATGCATAATTATTGCATGATATGATTTATTTCATTAAATTTTAAAAGTTCATGCGCTATGATTTTTAAGGTGCATTTCGCGCTCGAACGAGGAACGGAGACCAGAGAATTATCAGGAAAATTATTCTTATTACATGATTAATTTTTATTAATTAATATAAGATGTTTTAAATGTATATTTTCAAAAAATGGGCTTTTTTGGGTATTTTTGCCCGCCATAGTATATCTTTTAGAGGTATGCAAATTTTATCGAAACGATGGATTTTTTGAGGGTTCGGGTAATATTTTAAAAAATTTACCAAAACAAAATATTTTTCGAGAGTGTGTTTGGGCTTGATGAGCCAATTTTTGAGCTTAGTGGTCTCGAAACTCTTTTCAAACTTTTTAAATGATATCTAATGGCCCATTAGAGTTTATTATACCATTTTATTATTCCCCTAAACTCCCCTAAACCTTAACCTAAATGTAACAGCCGACACTCCCCTTGCCCTATCAGCTTTCTCTCGGTTTTCAGCACCTCCCTCAGCAGAAGGCTTCGTCTATAGCCATTTTCTTTCAAGAAAATTCTCCGGCGCTTCCCCGACACTCGTTCTTCGACGTTCTTGCATAGAATTCATCAAGGCATGCTTTATATCACTTCTTTACTCATCACTCACATTTTATATGCTGCTGAATGAGTATATAAATGAAAAACTTTCGATCCAGCCTTGTGCACGTTGTTCATGTATTTCTTGCATTTCCTTGATCGTTGCTCACGATTTTCTGGTTTTTTTGTGTAAGCGGCTGATGTATTGTGTCGACAGGGAGCTGTTAATTTCGAGAGTGATGAGGTTTAGATGCTGGAGTCGAAGCTTGATCGAGTTAGTCGAGAATGTTTGAGGGCCGATCGGGGTTGATGCTTGTTTGGACTCGATGTGGCTAAGCCGTAGTTTGAGGTACATCGGCGGTGAAAGGGTCGATCCAAGGCTTAGACCGGACTATGTGGGGTTAATTCATGGCTAGGGAAGGCCTGAACACTGCTGGTCCTATCCTAGAAGCCGCAAGGGAGAGTTGAGTGAGTTTGGCTCGATTGGTGTGTTTTGGGAGAGTAGCGATCGTGCGTGACATGTAGGCTGCATGGGGCTGTGACCGCAGCTCAAGTAGGTCAAGTAGGGTCTAATCTAGGTCTAGGACAGGCTGTTTCATGGCTGGAACCGTCGGGAGTAGGCTAGCACCGTGATTTTGGAAAGTGAGCAAATTAGGGTGCGATTTAGGAAGACCGTAACTCCATCAGCTTTTTGAGGCTGATTTGATGGCTTGTTGGTCCAGTCTTGGTGATTTTAGGGCCTTCTAGATGTTTTTAAGGAGTGGTAAAAATTTGGGAAAAATTCAGTCAAGTTTCGGGTCGATTCGTGCTAAAACCGGGACCCCGGTCCAAGTTTTAAAACGAATCGATTAAGTTTTGAAACGGGCTCGAGTTTACGTCTAAGAAATACTTTTAAAATGTTTTAAGATGATTTAATGATTTTTGTAATCTTTGGGTCGAAATTTTTTAGGTACAGGGGTAAAATGGTCATTTTGGGTTTCTAGGGGCAAAATGGTCATTTTGCACCCAAGTCGAGATTTTTTCCTGGCAGCACCCTGAGCACATTTTATCATGTTTTAAATGTTTACGCATCACATTTATGATTTTTGTGAAATTACGATAAATACGGTGCATGCTTGGTTTTAAGAAAAAAGTTACGTATATGCATGTTTTTATTAAGTGATGAATATGATGATGTTTTTGAAGGATGAAAATAGGTTGTGACTGATTATATATATGTACACGATGACATGAGATATGATGAGCTGAGGCCAAGGCTCAGTGGACGGGTAATGCAGTCGCTGATGTCCCCGCCGCCCGGTACCGTTGTTTTACGCAGATGGATCCATCAAATAGAGCTGATACGATAGATCTGATACGAAAGTAATAACTAATGAACTGAATTCAATTAAAAAGAAAATGTATACCTATATGATGACATGATGAGTTATGCTTTGACATGTTTGAGCTAATACGACATGTTTATGTTCATGTTTTTAATTTCACGAAGTATATGTTGATTATGGTATTTTTCACTGTTGTGTGCCATGTATATGTACTTGTTATTCTTGGTACAGGTGTGTTGAGTCTTTAGAATCACTAGGCGTGTGTTGTGGGGACCCGGACGCTAATTCATCTTTTTAATCATTATTACGATCAAATGTAACTATTAAGTAAATTGGGTCATAATTTTTTTTTTAAATACATGAGTGCGCAACATATGAAATAAATCTTATTTCATATACAATGATCAACATCAAGATCAAAAGTACAAGTCTTGTATAAAAGTAAATCATAACAAACGATTGTTTATCAACTACATATCAAGTGATGAAACAAATCTACTTCTGGGTCCGAATCTCCACGCTAATCTCAATCTCTCATCCTCTTCTCGACCATGATCCTGTCTCACCTGTTGTCATACACACATACAAACACAACAACAGCCGGATAACTCCGGTGAGAAATATATTCCCAGTATAAACAACGTATACATGCAATCATATAAACCGACATAAAAGCATGGAACAGTTATCAATAACATGCATCACAATCTGAAAGACATGAATCGATATAAAACTGTAAATCAAACTCTTGACTCATAATCTCTGACTCGACTTTTCTCTAATCTAGGGATCCCGGTCGAATAAGAACGCAACCGTCTCCCACCTACTCTCCCAGCTAGATGGTTGTACGTTCTTATTCCCAGACTTTGGCATTCTGTACCGAATCTCTGCAATAAGAGTCGATCTACTCCTAAGCACATCGATACACCAAAAGTCCAGTGACTTGGCGGTTCTGCCAAAGACTAGGCACATCTGCCCAAGACTCTAACTCATGCTTTGCTATAACTCAATAGACTAAGCATATCAATCTCATGAATTGCAAATATCAATGCAATAAAATAAATTATGTGGTTTTGGGAAACTCCAGTCAGATCTAACTCGAGTCGTATCTTCCCGGTTTAACATTGATTTATACCTTTCTTTTCGTAGATCAATATGATCAATGAAATCAAATATCAGTCTGGCTCTGATCATTCTTCGAAGTCTTCAATACCAACTCTGGAAAATCATACGAGAAGCATAATATCATTATACAACTAAATACAAATCTGTATTTGATCAATCTCAATCTAATTCTGTTTCGACGGCATAACATCACAATCTCGATATATCCCGCAATACAAATATCAACAGATACCAATCTCAACTCAAATCAATTAATAACACAATCTGATACCAAATCTGTATAATCTCAATCAAATCAAATCTGAAAATGATAACAATTTCATACAGTATCCGTTCTTCAATCCGATTTCGATTATACGATTACAACAAACTCAGGAACAGATAATATCAGTCATATCATGATTCTCCCAACATCAAATTTCGAACCATATCAAAAAGTAATAAAACTTACGTCCTGTTGAAGTTCTTGTCGAGAGGAGCACGGTACTGAAATTGAATTGAAAATCGGACAGACGGATTTTGCGTAAACCCGATTCAACAATATGTAAGCTTGAAGATTCTCAGGAGCTTTTCTCGTTTCTTCCTCTGTCCAAACTGAAGGAAATGAGAGGATTTACATATAAATTGCATGGCCAGGACACATGGCTTATTCTTCTTGTATCTCAGGCGGCGCTCGGGCGGTTGCAAATTACTGCTCTGGCGCGGAACATTCTGTCCGAGCACTTTACTTGTTGTACACTGGCGCTCGGGGGGTCATTTTCTACCGCTCGGGTGCCAGACGTTCTGTCCATGTACTAAACTTATGGTGCACTGGCGCTCGGCTTCTCCATTCACATCTTACTTTCGATCCGGAAATCTCAATTCTTTCAATTAATTAATATATGATTACAGTGATAAAATCTCGGGCATTACATTTCTGCCCCTCTAAGACACGATTTCATCCCCGAAATCACAGGCAATCAAATCACATATCAAAGAAGAGGTATACAGAGCTAAATAAGAAGACTCACATCAATAAAATAACTCAGAGAATTTCTATCTCATGTCTGATTCAGTCTCCGAGGTAGCTTCTTCAATTCCATGACGACTCCACTGAACTTTTACAAGAGGAATAGTCTTCGTTCTGAGTTGTTTTTCTTTACGATCTTGAATCTGGATCGGCTTTTCAAAATAACCCAGGGTCTCATCGAGTTCGGCCTCGCTTGGCTGAAGAATATGAGAAGCATCAGGAAAATATTTTCGCAATAAAGATACATGAAAGACATCATGTATTCCAGATAGAGAAGGAGGTAAGGCGAGTCGATAGGCACGATCTCCTATCTTCTCGATAATCTCATAAGGACCGATATATCGTGGAGACAACTTACCTTTCTTGCCAAATCTGACAATGCCTCTGAAAGGAGAAATCTTCAGAAATACTCTGTCTCCTGCGTCAAATACCAACATTCGACGACGAACATTGGCATATATGGTCTGTCTGTCTTGAGCTGTCTTCATTCTCTTCTGAATCAGCTTCACTTTCGCTGTCATATCTCGGATCATATCAGGCCCAATCTCAGGTACACCTCAGAAATATCGTCCCAATAAAGAGGGGATCTGCACTTCTTGCCATACAACGCTTCAAACGGAGCCATCTCTATACTCGTCTAATAACTGTTGTTGTAGGAGAATTCACAAAGTGGCAAAGAATCTTGCCAACTAGTGCCAAAATCTAGCACTACAGCTCTCAGCATATCCTCCAATGTCTGGATAGTCTGCTTTGACTATTCGTCAGTCTGTGGATGATATGCGGTACTCAAGTGCAATTTAGTACCTAGAGCTTGCTGCAAACTGTGCCAAAAGTGCGAAGTAAACCAAGGATCACGATCTGATACAATCGATTTCGGCACACCATGCAATCTGACAACTTCTCGGACATAAATCTCTGCCCTGGTCATGTCTGTACGTTGTCTTGTACGGAATAAAACATACTGATTTGGTCAATCTGTCAATCACGACCCAAATCGCATCACAACCTCGGGAGGATCGTGGTAGCTTCGTCACAAAATCCATGAAAATGTGATCCTATTTCCATTCTGGAATAGATAAGCTATGCAACAGACCTCCTGGTTTCTTTCTTTCTGCTTTTACATGTTGGCAATTCAGACACTTGGATACAAATTCAACAATATCAGCTTTCATCTGTTTCCACCAAAACTATCTTTTCAAATCATTGTACATTTTCCTGCCACCAGGACAAATATTGAATCGACTGCTATGCGCTTCTGACAATATCTGTTGTTTAAAATATGAAACATCTGGCACAACAAGACGATTATTTACATACAGTACATCATCACGTACCTGACATTCTGATCGATGACCTGCTCTGACCATAGAAATCGAGTTCTGAATACTCTGATCAACTCTCTGTGCTTCTTTAATTCTCAAAAGCAGCTCTGGTTCGACTTGAATATCATATAATCTCAGAGGTTGACAATCTGTCTCAAATCTCAATCCAGAAAGACAACAATCTTCAATTAAATTTGAAACACCAATCTTCGATAAGGATAAAGAACATACCTTTTGACTCAGTGCATCAGCTGCTGCATTCGACTTTTCCGAATAATATTTGATCTCGCAATCAAAATCTTTCAATAAATCAAGCCACCTTTGTTGTCTCATATTCAATTCTGACTGTGAAAATAGATACTTCAGACTCTTGTTATCAGAATAAATCTCAAACTTCTCACCGTATAGATAGTGTCGCCAAATCTTTAGTGAAAATACGATGGCAGCCAATTCAAGATCATGAATTGGGTAGCGAGACTCATGTGGCTTCAGTTGTCTCGAGGCATAAGCAATCACATGTCCTCGCTGCATCAAAACACAACCCAATCCTCTGTGAGAAGCATCACAATAAACAACAAAATCACCAGTACCTGAAAAAATAGTCAATATAGGAGCATTGGTTAATCTCTTCTTCAATTCTAAGAAACGGGATTCATACTCCTCTGACCAAACAAATGGTGCATTCTTCTGAGTCAACTGAGTAATCGGTTTAGCAATACTGGAAAAATCTTTGATGTTGGTCTAGGCCAATTAATCACTGCCTCTACTTTGCTAGGATCCACAGAAATACCATCTCCAGATATGATATGACCCAGAAATACAAATTGCTTCAACCAAAATTCACATTTCGAAAGTTTTGCATATAATTTCTCAGTTCTCAGAATTCTCAATACAGTTCTCAAATGCTCAGCATGATCAATCATATTCTTCGAATAAATTAGAATATCATCAATAAATATAATTAAAAAATCATCGAGATATCTCTGGAATATGCGGTTCATCAAACCCATAAATACGGTTGGAGCATTTGTTGAACCAAACGGCATGACTATAAACTCGTAATGGCCATACCTTGTTCTGAAAGCTGTCTTCGAGATATCAGAATATCTGACTCTCAGCTGATGATATCCAGATCTCATATCGATCTTGGAATAAACAGAAGAACCCTGCAACTGATCAAATAAATAATCTATACGAGGCAAAGGATATTTGTTCTTTATCATAGCCTTGTTCAGTTGCCGATAGTCAATGCAGAGTCTCATTGAACAATCTTTCTTTCTCACAAACAATACTGGAGCACCCCAAGGAGAAACACTTGGTCTGATGTAACCCTTGGCCAGAAAATCTTCTAACTGATCTTTCAATTCTATCGTTGCCATTCTATACGAAGCTCTAGAAATCGGAACTGTACCTGGTACCAATTCAATGCTGAAGTCTATTTCTCGGATAGGAGGTAAACCCGAAATCTCATCTGGAAAGATATCAGCAAACTCACATACCACTGGCAAATTTGCCAATGACGGGATTGGTTTCAGTACATCTACTGAATATACAAGGAATCCCTATGCTCTTTTCTGTAATAATCGAGTCATAGATAGTGCAGATATCAAAGGAATTCTAGATCTAGAACCCTTACCGTAAAATTTCCATTCATCAGCCATTTCAGGTCTGAATCTTACAATCTTCTAGAAACAATCTACTGTAGCTCTGTACTTGGTCAGCATATCAATACCGATAATGCAGTCAAAATTAGACAACCAAGTACAATACAATCTAACTCAATCTCAAGCCCGTCATACTGTAGCATACATTGTTTCACAGAATTTACTGATGTAAGACCTCTCCCCAAAGGTGAAGAGACAGATACTACAGCAGATAATGACTCAACAGGCAATGCATGAATCAATGCAAATCGTTCAGAAATAAATGTATGGGATGCACCAGTATCAATCAATACATAAGCAGGATAACCACAAAGAGAACAGTTACCTTCAACAACATCATCTGGTGCTTCCTGTGCCTGTTCTTCAGTCAAAGCGAATACTCTGGCCTGTTGTCTCGGAGGTTGGCTAACAATCTGGCTTCCTCCTGGCCTCTGCTGTGATTGAGTAGTAGGTGGTGGCTGGAAAGAGTGAACAGCTGATGATCGTTTATCAGTCTGAGCCACTGATCCAGATGATTCTGCTCCCTGGGATCTTTGAGAACTTCGCTGAGGACAGACTCTAGCAAAGTGTCCCTGCTGTCTACATATGTTGCAACTACCAGATACTCTTTGGCATTGCTCTGTGGGATGTCTCCCTCCGCAAGTTCTGCAAAAAGCTCCGGTATAACTCTGTGTGGAACCATTGGAGCTAGAGGAACTTCTCCCTGACTTCTTAAACTGTCCTCCTATGGATTTCAAATAATCTTTCTTTCCACTGCTGCTACTGCCACTCTCGAATTTGGGAGAGGGTTGTTGGAACTGAGTGGGAGGTTATTGCTGTTTCGGTGCTGGGGCAACATACGAAGCTCTTTTCTGCCTAATCGGGCCTGCTTCTGCTCCTTTGGCTCAGTTCAAAGCATCAAGAAAGTTATTTGGTCTCCCAGCATTCACCAGTGTAAAGATCTCAGGATTCAGCCGATTAATGAACTGATCAGCAACAGATTCTCAGCAACATGTGGAGAAAATCGTAACAAGGTAGAGAACTTGGCCACATATTCTTCATTGTTCAGTTGACCCTGTCTCAGATTAGCAAACTCTGCACCCTTGTCTTTCCTGTACGATACTGGGAAAAATCTTTGATAAAATTCAGTCTTAAAGATCTTCCAAGTAATAACCGTAACTCGATGCTCCAAAGCCCTCTTGGTCGTAAGCCACCAATTCTTTGCAACATCATGCAATTGGTTCCCAATCAGTCTGACTCGTCGCTCATCTGTATAATCCAATGAATCAAATAACATCTCAATGTCATCTAACCAACTCTTACAGTCAACTGAAGTCTCAGTGCCCTTCAGAGTCGGCGGTTTAAATGACTGAAATCTCTTCAGCAGTGTTTCCATCGGTGTCGCTGTGATATCCATCGGATTAGTAGAGGTACTACCCTGTTCTAGGATTCTTAGAGGATGCATATCTGATCGAGAATCGATTCTGATTCATTCCTCAATAGTACACGTTTACAATCAAATCAGATAATCAGGTAAACATGTATTTCAAAGCAATAAAACATGCTATCATTGCAAAAGCAGGAAAGAAAACTCAATCTACCCCACTCACTCTTTTCTAGGTCGGTCTAAGGAACCTACTGCTCTGATACCACCTGCTGTGGGGACCCGGACGCTAATTCATCTTCTTAATCATTATTAGGATCAAATGTAACTATTAAGCAAATTGGGTCATAAATTTATTTTTTTTAAAACACATGAGTGCGCAACATATGAAATAAATCTTATTTCATTTAAAATGATCAACATCAAGATCAAAAGTACAAGTCTTGTATAAATGTAAATCATAACAAACGATTGTTTATCCACTACATATCAAGTGATGAAACAAATCTACTTTTGGGTCCGAATCTCCACGCTAATCTCAATCTCTCATCCTCTTCTCGACCCTGATCTTGTCTCACCTATTGTCATGCCCACATACAAACACAACAACGGGCGGATAACTCCGGTGAGAAATATATTCCCAGTATAAACAACGTATACATTCAATCATATAAACCGATATAAAAGCATGGAATAGTTATCAATAACAATCATCACAATCTGAAAGACATGAATCGATATAAAACTGTAAATCAAACTCTTGACTCATAATCTCTGACTCGACTATTCTCTAATCTAGGAATCCCGGTCGAATAAGAACGAAACCGTCTCCCACCTACTCTCCCAGCTAGATGGTCGTACGTTCTTATTCCCAGACTTTGGAATTCTGTACCGAATCTCTGCAATAAGAGTTGATCTACTCCTAAGCGCATCTATACACCAAAAGTCAAGTGACTTGGCGGTTCTGCCAAAGACTAGGCACATCTGCCCAAGACTCTAACTCATGCTTTGCTGTAACTCAATAGACTAAGCATATCAATCTCATGAATTGCAAATATCAATGTAATAAAATAAAGTATGTGGTTTTGGAAAACTCCAGTTAGATCTAACTCGAGTCGTATCTTTCCGGTTTAACATTGATTTATACCTTTCTTTTCGTAGATCAATCTGATCAATGAAATCAAATATCATTCTGGCTCTGATCGTTCTTCGAAGTCTTCAATACCAACTCTGGAATATCATACGAGAAGCATAATATCATTATACAACGCAATACAAGTCTGTATTTGATCAATCTCAATCTAATTATGTTTCGACGGCATAACATCACAATCTCGATATATCCCGCAATACAAATATCAACAGATATCAATCTCAACTCAAATCAATAACACAATCTGATACCAAATCTGTATAATCTCAATCAAATCATATATGAAAATGATAACAATTTCATACAGTTTCCGTTCTTCAATCTGATTTCGATTATACGATTACAACAAACTCAGGAATAGATAATATTAGTCATATCATGATTCTCCCAACATCAAATTTCGAACCATATCAGAAAGTAATAAAACTTACGTCCTGTTGAAGTTCTTGTCGAGAGGAGCACGGTACTGAAATCGGATTGAAAATCGGACAGGCGGATTTTTCGTAAACTCGATTTTACAATATGAAAGCTTGAAGATTCTCAGGAGCTTTTCTCGTTTTTTCCTCTGTCCAAACTGAAGGAAATGAGAGGATTTACATATAAATTGCATGGCTAGGACACATGGCTTATTCTTCTTGTATCTCAGGCGGCTCTCAGGCGGTTGCAAATTACCGCTCGGGCGCGGAACATTCTGTCCGAGCACTTTACTTGTTGTACACTGGTGCTCGGACGGTCATTTTCTACCACTCAGGCGCCAGACGTTCTGTCCAAGTACTAAACTTATGGTGCACTGGCGCTCGGCTTCTCCATTCACATCTTACTTTCGCTCCTGAAATCTCAATTCTGTCAATTAATTAATGTCTGATTATAGTGATAAAATCTCGGGCATTACATGTGTGATGCAAGTGAGCTTGATGATGAGGGACTGGAGGTGCCGAACTCCGAGTAGGTAGACCTGGTGCTGTGACACGACTCGAGGACCGCATGTTTTTCGCATTATGATTTATGAGATTTGAGAGGATATGAACATTTTTATACGTTGATAATTTTAAGATTTTTGTTCGTTTATGTTTATGTATAATTTGGATGAGTTTGCTTATTTTTAAACTGCACTAGTTTTACCGTCAAATATTGAAGATCATTTTTAAAATGTTAGATTTTTCAGTACGGCGCATGCATGCAAAACATTTGAGTATTTTTCGAACATGTGAGCTTTAAAAATAAAATTTATGCACTTTTAAATGAGTAGACGTTACAAAATATCTTACTAAATATGTTTTATTTTCAAATTTTTTACATGTTGGTAAAATAATGATAATTCAAGATATAAAATTCAAATGAAGGTGATTCAAACTTGTTTGGAATCCTTGAGGAAATATCTACAACTTTGCAAAAGACATGAATACCTTAACAATTCATTAAGATGATCAAATTGTGCAAATATCAAAAGGATGACAGATTTACTTTTACTATGACCGGCTTATAGTAAACAAATCATAACTATTTAAATATTTAACCATATGAGGTGAATCAAAGGTCAAATTCATCTACGAAAAATTCCCTACATGTTTTGAGCAAAGACAAATTTTTAGATTAAAATCGTGGATCATAGCACTCAAAAAAAGGCCATGTAATTGAAGTTGGAGGAGACAAAAACTACTATTACAACTACATGGCATTAATAAATTTTTGACATTTTCTCTTATTTGGCCTATAAATAGAGGCCTTGTGTTAGCTTGAGAAGTATTCTATCTCATTGTAAAATAAAGTATGTGTGTGTGTACTAGTGTGGAAATAAAAGTTTCAAGTTCCAATATATTTTCTTTCACTTTCCCAACTATGAGTAATGATTTTAGTTTTGATCAAAAGTAAGTTCTTGGCAAGCTAAATCTAATATGTCAAAGTGAAAATGATTATTTTTGGTGAAGTAAGATTTTTTATATTTTGTCTATTCTTTCTATATTTCTTTTTATTTAGCTAATTTTTTTTTATTGTAGGTATAAAAATGTATTATTTGTTGTTATCAATTTACATCAAATGCTTGGTACCATTGAAGTGGTTATCTTGATTCATTGTTTAATTTTGATACAATAAACATTTCATCAATTATTATTATTATTATATAATTAAAATATATATTTCATTTAGATGATAGCGTGACTCTGTCAGTTGTTCTAAATGCAATATTATGATTTAATAGTATCATCTAACAATCTAACATTTACTTTATTGCAACTAACATTTACCTTATTGCAACTAACTTTTACTTTCCGCATCTAACTTATATTTTTCGCATCTAACTTTTAATTTACCGCAACTAACTTATTAAACCATATATTTCATTTGGGCAAAAGCGTGGCTGAACGTTTGAAGATTACAGAACTAATCAACTCAACTGAACGTAACTAAACTGAAATGACTTGAACTGAAGTTGCCAGACTGATAATTAATGTGCTACACAATCAAAGGCAATTGAACTGATTAAAGCTAACTGAAGCTGTGTAGCGAACTGAATTATCAGTTAAGACTGATCAATTACACAGTTAGTTCATCGAATCGGTTATAGAGTCAACTGATAAATCAGCTTGACACGTCATCATTTAAAGAGCGTAGCCAACAATTGACAATTCGTACAAGAGCAGACTGCAACTTGTAGTGGGGGCACCGCATATCAGAATGCCACAGTGTACGATTGTTAGAAGAATGATGACATGTCTACTCAGGACAAATCAACATATATATGACATTTAAACGCATTCAATATTACCTTTGGGAGCAAAGCCTATAAATAGCCGAAAAGATCAGGTGAGAAGAGAGTAATAGTTAAGAGTGACAGTTACCGAGTTAGCTAAAACAAGAACAAGCAAATCCTTCTCAGTTACAAAAAGCTCACACTTTATCAGATATATTCGTAGCTTTCAGGCAATATTTCAAGCATTATCACAAGCACTTATTGTTACTATATTCGATCTTTTTAGATCAATTATGCGTAGAAAAATATTTCACTTGCGTACTGAAAAAATTGTAAAGATACTAAGAGTTTCAGTTTGGCAGTTTTTAAGACCAAACTGAAGTGGGTTATTACAGCTTCTGTAATTAATCAAAGTCTTTTAGTGAAAATCATATCCTTGAGATAGAAGGGGAGACGTAGGAGCATTTGAAGTCTCCGAACATCCATAAATATTTGTGTTATTTATTTCTCAAGTATTCAATATTTCTTTTAGTTTATTTTCCCACTTTAAGTTAACTGATTCACATTGACAACAATATTATCGAATTTAGTTTATCACTAAACTGATTCACCCCATCGAAAATATTTGAAATTCGTAAAGTGTTTATTCAACCCCCCTTTCTAAACACTTTTACTCACCCAATCAATTCATAACAAATGGTATCAGAGCCCTGTCAATCTTGTTTCTGAATACTTTCTATCTTTACAATCTGATTACCATGACTTCTTTCAATAAGATCCCCATGTTTTCAAGAGAAGAATTTGATGAGTGGAATATCATAATGCAGGCTCATAGCATTCAGTAAGATCAAAAGATGTGCAGAACAGCAAAAGAAATTTGGAAGAAACTGATCCATTTATGCAAAGGAAATGAGCAAACTAAATAGAAAAAACTCTCAGTCGCGGTACAGAAATTAGACAACATCAAAATGAAGACTGGGGAAACAATGAATGAGTACAACAAACGAGTAAGCAGCATTATCAATGAAGTGAAAGTTTATTCAAATAAAGAAGTTGCGTTGAAGGTGGTTCGAGGTCTTCCCAAAGAATGTGATGTAAAGAAGATGGCTATGAGAGAATCCAAAGACCTGAATAAGGTAGAATTACATGATTTATTTGCTGACTCAAACCTTATGAGTTAGAATTGCAGACAAGAGAAGGAGAACCTTCAACACCAACAGTCACAACTGCTCTAAGTGCCATCAAACTAGAACCAAATGGTTCAGTTGAGAAGACTGCAGAACAACTGAGTAATGACGCGATGTCATTATTTATCAAGAAATTTGGAAAATTTATGAAAGAAAATCAAAGTTCTTTCCAGCGACAATATCAGAAGAAAAATTCAAAGGAAGAGCCAAATTCTTGCTACAACTGTGGCAAGACAGGGCATTTCATTGGTGAATGTCCTAAACTAAAGAAGGACAGTCGAAATTTCACTAAAAAAACGGAAAGAACTCAGTTGAGTTCAGAAGACGAGACAAGAATGATAAAAGATCATTCAAGAAGAAACCTGAGGTCCTGCTAGCTGAAGAAAGCAAATCCAAATTGGCAGAGACTGACAGTGAAGAGTCAGAGTCTGAGAGCTTGAGCAGCTCCAGCGATGAAGATGAAGTAAAACGCTTAGAACATATATTTGATTTCAGTTCAACTTATTTTACAGGAGAAGAACTCATTTATACAAAGCATGACATGGTCAATGAGTATCACAAGCTTGCTATTTCATTTGAGAAATACAAAGCTAAGCAAACTGATCCTCAAGACAACAAAACTGAAACTGATGAGTCAGTTGAATTGTTGAGTCTAATAAGAGAGATTGCGAAGTAGAAAGCTGGAATGATTGAGAACCAATCTTTGATTCAGCGGTTGAAAAATGAAATTTCAAAACAAACTGATCTGATTCAAGCATGGAACAAGTCATCAGTCACGCTGACTGAAATGCAAGGTTTACAAAAATCAGTTACTGACAAAACTTGTTTAGGATTTAACATCAATGATGAAACCTCTGCAAGTGATACAATGCCAAAGTTGAATTAGTACAAAGGAAAGTATATTAACTTTGTGAAATCAACTGTGGTAAACGAATTCTCAGAACCAAGTAAACCTACTGTCCAACTGATGGAAAACAAGAACAAGGCTAAACGGTATGGAATTGGATATAGCCCCAAGAGTTCAACTGATTCGCGAAGATGGTGACATAAATGGTTCAGCTATGAAAATCAGTACTCTAAGGATGACTATTACAATTATTACAACTGTAAGCCAGCCCAGAAGAGATATCGGATGAACAATCAGTTGAAAAATGTTAAAAATCATATTGTTTCTTCTGCACACCAAACACACACAAGTCGTGAAAAATCATTTGGAACAAAGCAACTGAAAAGTCAGTCAGACGGATCCAAGTTTGGGTTCCCAATGGACTAATCAGATTAGGATCCAAATAAATTAGGGTACCAAAATCATTCATTGTGTGTGATTGCAGGTGACAGGTACATCAGCAAAAGAATCAATTTGATACTTAGATAGTGGATGATCGCGACACAAGACAGGGGATGCTGATTTGCTATCCCAACTGATCAAATACTCAGGTCCAAACATCAGCTTTGAAGATAACTCTAAAGGTAGAACTTTGGGTAAGGATATTTATGCTTATCCATGGTAACATTATTATTAATGATGTCTTACTTGTTGCTAATTTGAAGTATAACATTATTAGCATCAGTCAGCTATGCGACAATAATTTTTCAGTTCAGTTCAACAAACACACGTGCACCGTTAAGAACTCAAATGATAACATCATTTTAACTGTTAATCATTGTGGTAACACCTACAAGGTGAGTTGGACTAATAAACCAAATGCACCAGTTTGTTTTGTAGCTTCAAAATATTCTAAAAATTTGTTGTGGCATAAAAGGTTGAACCATTTGAATTTCAAATCCATAGATCATCTGAGTAATCATGATCTTGTAACTGATCTGCCTAAAATTGATTTCTCAAAAGATAAAATTTGTCCAGAATGTTAGTTTGGTAAACAAGTAAGATTTTCATTCAAAAACAAGGGTAGTAGATCTTCCTCCAGGTGCTTAGAACTGCTGCATATGGATCTTTTTGGTCCTATACCAGTAATGAGTTTAGGGGAATTAAATACATCTTGGTAATCGTAGATGATTTTTCAAGATTTACTAGGGTTATTTTTCTCAAATCAAAAGACCAAACTTCTGCACAACTGATTAAGCATTTCAAAAGATTATTAAATGAAAAATCAGTTGTAATTGACAGAATAAGGTCTTATCTAGGGACTGAATTTATTAATCAAAATCGTTCTCAATTTTTAGAAAATACTAGAATTAAGCATGAGTTCTCATGTAAAGTCTAGGAAATTCGAACTACATAA
This sequence comes from Primulina tabacum, assembly GCF_025594145.1. Taxonomy (NCBI): domain Eukaryota; kingdom Viridiplantae; phylum Streptophyta; class Magnoliopsida; order Lamiales; family Gesneriaceae; genus Primulina; species Primulina tabacum. The sequence continues at coordinate 9,039,666 of NC_134566.1, forward strand.
CCTGAATGCATGCAATTTAGGATTTTATTTAAAATATTGGTGAGTACTTCTCATCATGGCTATCGAGGAGCAGGAGCCGACAGCAAGCTAGCGAGGCGAGCACATGATCGATCCGTTTGCTATTCCGAGTGGATACAGTTGGAGTAGTTTTGACGAGAAGAAGAGGAAAATGAAGAAGTCCAAGTCCAGCAGGAGAACTAAGTGATCATATGAAGAAATGGATTTCGAGAGACTCTTAATGAGTATTACTATGAGGTTGAGTTTTATGGTTTTATTGTCTGTCGCACGCTAATTTTGGAGGCAAGTTTTCCGACTATTTTAAAGCTATATATGATGCCGTGGTAGCACAAAAAAGGGTCTCGAGATAGTTTATCCATTAGGGTATATTGTTGATTTTTGTAAGTTAGATCTGACCGAGTTCTGTTTTTTTCCATCAAAATTGATATGAGGAAATGAATACTACTTTTATTTACCTATGGAGTGTTGGAATATTTATAGTATAGATAGTATACATTGAGCAATAGTTTTATTATAATTTGCCCACCACCCAGATCGATCATTTATGCATGCCTGAGTTTGATGAGAGATTAAATAATATTGCAAGAAATAAAATAGATCATTCTCAACATAATTCAGAAAGAAGAAACCGCATATATTAATTACTAATTGAAGAACTAAAATGATGTAACATAATATATTTGGTACATTTAAAAGCTGTCATTGCAATACACACGTGTCTCCGACCATTTAAGTAGTGGGTTGGGCGGTTGAAGTGGGCGAGGAGCTGGTGTTTAAGGATTTTTATGCATTTAATGCATGATTATTGTATGGTTAGATTTTATTTCATGATTATTTTAAAGTTTCATGCATTATGATTTTGAGTTGCATTTCGCGCTCGAACGAGTAATAGAGACCGGGAATAATAAGAAAAATATTTTTTATTGAATATTTATTTAATTTGAGGTTTATTTTAGTATGATTTTTCAAAATGAGCCTTAGTTGGGTATTTTTACTCGCTGAGTTATATTTTAACCGGTACGCAATTTTTAACGATTCTGAGGACTTTTTGAGGGTTCGGGCAATATTTTTAAAACCGTACCAAAACGAAACATTTTTCAGGGGTGTTATTGGGCTTGATGGGTTTGTTTAAATGCTTTATGGGCTCAAAACCCTTTTAAACTTTAATTAGAGCCCATTAGTGCATGCTTTATTAACTTAAACCTAACCTAATCAAACCCTAAACCTAAATACACCACTTGGCCGCCCCATCCCCTCATTTATCAGCCTCCATACCCTCGGTTTTCAGCAGCAACCAGCAGCCACATAGTTTTCCTCCATAATTTTCAAAGAAAGCTTCTTCCTCGATCCTCTGGTGCTAGTCCCACGCGTATTTCTTCGATTTTTCAAGCATTTAATCATCACGGCACGCATGTATCTTCTTTTTCTCTTCATTCACGTCAATATTATGCTAAATTTTATGTAAATGCATGAAAATATTTTGATCTACCCTGTGATCACATTTTTATACGAGTTTGACATGAAAATTGCATTTCTTCATGACTCATGCTCATGTTTTCATGTATTGGTGCAAGGGGCTGCCGAGTTTTTGATGCTAAAGGTGTTGTCATGAGGCTAGAGTTAATGGTTAGTCATGTTAAGCTGAGGGCCGAGGGGTGTTGTATTGAAGGGTTGACTCATCTCGGGCGTAGATAGGGCGATGGGCTGAGCTGGTGGTTCAAGGTCAGAACCAAGCCATGGACCAGACCCTGGTGAGTCTGAGACATGGCCTAGGAAGGCTCAACCCCTGCTGGAACCAGCCATGAAGCCGGTCGATGGTGATGAGTGGATATTGGTCGTGGGTTGAGCGCCTTGGTTGAACCTCGGGTGTGCATGCGTTTGGGGCGTGCATGAGGCTGATTCCTAGAGATGGTTCTGTCCATAAGGGTCCTAGGGTGGTCTAGGAGGGACTGGTTTGGGGCTGGTCCAAGCTGGTTAGGTGTAGGGTAGTTGGTTCGGTCCAAAGTCGCGACTAGGGTTAAGTCTTGTTTGTGCAACTAAATTCCAGAAACTTTCGGTTTCAGTTTGGGGTTCATAAATGGTCTGAAATAATTGGTTTAGGGGCTGGTCAAGTAGGGTCAATTCATGGTTTGATTTGGGAAAAAATTTGGTTAAATTTCGGGTTAATTTTGGTTAAAACCGGGACCCCGGTCTAAGTTTTAAAACGAATCAATTAAGTTTTGCTACGGGCCCGAGTTTATGTCTAAGAAATATTTTTAAATATGTTTGGAGGTGTTTTAAGGAGTTTGGTAAGCCTCGGGTCGAATTTTTTAGGTCTATGGGTAAAATGGTCATTTTAGGTTTCCAGTAGCAAAATGGTCATTTTGACGCTCGGGTCGAGTTTTTAGTCCTGGAAGCGCTCTGAGCACAATTTGACATGTTATATTTAAATATTTATGTATCACGAACATGATTTTTATGAAATTATGAAAATACGTTACATGCTTGATTTTAAAGAAAATTTACGTATATGCATGATTCTATTAAGTGATGAATATGATGACACGTTTTGAAGGATGAGAGTTGGTTGTGACTAATATGATTATATGAGATATTATGAGCTGATGCCAAGGCTAAATGGACAGGTAATGCTGTCGCTGATGTCCCCGCCACCGAGTACGACGGTTATATTAAATGGATCCATCGAATAGAGTAGATACGATAGAGCTGAAACGAAAGTCACAACTAATGAACTGAATTCAATTAAAAGAAAATGTATATATATATGATGTTATGATGAGATATGTTTTGACACGTTATGATTTTATACGACATGTTTACGTTATGCTTTTAAGTAATGAAATGTATGTTGCTTACAGTATTTTTCACTGTTGCATGTTATGTATATGTATTCGATATAACGTTACAGGTCTGTTGAGTCTTTAGACTCGCTAGGTGTGAATGATGTAGTTGAGCATGTTGATGAGTAGGCTGGAGATGCCGAAGTCTGAGTTGGTAGGGCTGGATGTGCGCACATGAACCCGATGACCACATTTTCCGCACATCATCTTTTTGAGTTAGGAGTAAACATGATCATTTTTATACGCTTTGTTTTGACATGCTGATGATTACCTAGATTTTTACTTGTTTTATTTTTACCTACATCTAGGATGCGGGAGTTGGCGATAATTTTTAAACTGCAGTATTTTTTAAAGACGTATTTTTCAGCTGTATTGCATGCATGCAAAATTTTAAGGATTTCGAAAAATTGAGCTTGTCAAAAAAAATTGTAGAATTTTTAAGTAGTAGATGTTTCATCTCAGCAGCTACAACACCTCAGCAAAATGGTGTAGCTGAAAGAAGAAATCGTACGCTTAAAGAAGCAGCTAGAACGATGCTTTCTGATTCGGTATATCTCAAAGATTTTGGGCAGACGCAGTAAACAATAGGTGTTATTTGTGAAAACACCGTATGAGATCCGGCATGGACAAAAAAGTGTGGTGTCCTACTTCAGAATATTTGGTTGCAGATGTTTTATTCATAATAATGGAAAAAATTATTTGAACACTTTCGATGCTAAATCTGCAGAAGGAATATTTTTGTGTTATTCATCAGTTAATAAAGCTTATAGAGTGTTTAATAAATGTACTTCGAATGTAGAAGAATCAATTCATGTCGTATTTGATGAATCTGAACTAACTGATAAGCCAACTGATCCAGTTGAGCTAACTGATCGCTTTACAAAAATCAGTTTAGAGGATGATATTGAAGAAGAAGTTCACATCAATAGAAATATCCTTCAAACATGAGAACAAGAAGTAGTGATCAAATGGTTGAAGAAGAAATTGTTCCCAACAATCAGTTGGTGGGACAACACAATGATATCCAAATGCCAAATGAAACTGAAACGACCTCGACACATTTTTTTTCCATAAACTCTACTAAAAAAATAACTTATCATATCATAAATCATAATAATTTAACATTTGAAGTCTCGAGGGCATAAAAACCCTAAATCGTCAACTAACCAAAAATTCTACGTCGACCTTTAAAAAGATCAACTAACCCATAAAATAAAGCATAAAAACGTCTCTAATAAAAACTTTAACATAATCTTTTAAATCTTTTATCTAACAAGCTAGTGCGAATAATAAGGATCCCTCAGGAGTGTACAGCTGCACTTGATCCACTCAAGCGTCAGTGCCTCCTCAAATCATCAAATCCTGCATCATTCAAACCTAGTGAGTCTAATGACTCAGCACGTTCTAAACATGAATAGCAAATAATATATATACATTCACATGCATTTAAAAGTCATACTTTTATTTTAAAATAGCTTTTAAGCATAAATAAACCATTTAAAATAATTTTCAGCATAAATGAATTATATATCATAAAATCGTAAAAATCATTTTTAATCGTAAAGCTTTCAATCATTTATCATTTTGGGTGAAGTTTGATCATTGAAAGTGACTAGCCTTTATCCTTTGGTCGACTGATCAGTATTTAGCTCCACATGGTCCATGGGAGCGGGCACTAGGCTCCGCCGTGAAAATACGATGGTGGGGGCGCCCTCTCGGCCATTTCCCAAAACGGGATCTGTAATGCCCCAAATTCGACGACTGTCCTCACTGTATCAAGACGAGTCTTTCCAGCGTGCTTATGTCCTCACTCACACGCACCCTGGGAAACTTCCCAAGAGGTCACCCATCCTAAAATTTCCCCAAGTCAAGCACGCTTAACTTTGGAGTTCTTAAGTGATGAGTTACCGAAAAGAAGATGCACCTTCGTGATATGAGTAGTACACATCAAATCTTTTAAGCCCTCTTCAAATGTACAGTCCATTACATTGAACAGTCTCGGAATCCCTCTCATTTCGGTGTGGAATCGGTTCATTCATGTTCCCTCCACCTAGAAGCCTGCCAGGAGCCGCTCATTGTCTGTGCAACCTAATTGCACCGGCGATCACCCCCCGCCCTCTTCAGCCCCGGGCCTCACATGCCCACCAGCTTCCGCTTGGTTCGTCCCCGAACCACACCGTACAAAGAGAGGTCGGCTCTGATACCAACTGTAACGCCCCAAATTCGATGACTGTCCTCACTGTATCAAGACGAGTCTTTCCAACATGCTTATGTCCTCACTCACACGCACCCTGGGAAACTTTCCAGGAGGTCACCCATCCTAAAATTTCCCCAAGTCAAGCACGCTTAACTTTGGAGTTCTTATATGATGAGCTACCGAAAAGAAGATGCACATTCCTGATATGAGTAGTACACATCAAATCTTTTAAGTCCTCTTCAACTGTACAGTCCATTACATTGAACAGTCTCGGAATCCCTCTCATTCCGGTGTGGAATCGGTTAATTCATGTTCCCTCCACCTAGAAGCCTGCCAGGAGCCGCTCATTGTCCGTGCAACCTAATTGCACCGGCGATCACCCCCCGCCCTCTTCGGCCCCGGGCCTCACAGGATCCTTTTGGGGTCTTTTCCGTCACGATATCCCCACAAAATTGTAAGTTCACCATTCCTTCTAAAAACGGATCCCCACATATCATATATCATTTGTCATAGTAAATTCACATCCCTCAAAATTTTTTTTCCTTTTCTTTAAAAAGTATAAAATATCATAACTTTTCAAAAATAGCATTTTAAGATTAAAAATTGTACAGTTTAGCACAAATAATAAAATATCATATTTTCATCAAAATCATTAATTTAAATAATTTAACATGCGTTATGATCCTTCAGGACGCTGCCAACTATTTTGCCCCTAGACGTAAAATTCCTCGATTTTGACTTTTTCTTACTTTTAATGACATGGTCTTATCCCAAATAATTATTTAAACTTAAATATAATTTTTCATAATTTTATTCGACTTAATTCGAGGCTTTTCATTTAATTCTTCAATTAATAATTCATGAGGTGTTTTAATTCCCGAATAAATTCAAAACTTAATATTTTCTTCCCAAACTTTAAACATAGACTTTTTAATACTTAAACTACCCTTGTGAGCCATGAACCACCAACGTGGACCCATGGTTCGATTTTCGGTTCTTTAAATTCGATATTTTGACCTTCAAACAAGACCACGGAGCCATCTCCCTATTTTGTCGAGCCACGATCAAGCCACCTCGATCCTGACCATAGCAAACCCATCTAGGTACCCTACTGACCAGTCTTGATCCTTAAAACATGACCCTAGCTCGTACACGGACCCTGCACAGAAGATGCAAAGCTGCGCATGAACCTTCCCTCTCGCCTAAGACTCTTAGCCAACTAGGACTCTTCTACTCGAACCACCACCGAGCCCACCTGACCCTCACTGACCCTGGACCATGCCCAAATCCAACCAAGCCCATCCCAAGCCCCTGAGCAGCGCTGGGAGCCACTTGAACCATAAGCAGCAATCGCGCGCTTGAAGTTGCTCTTCCATGTTAAGTTCGAGCCCACGTCAAGCCACTCTGCACCAACACATGATCCAACCTCTGGCCAACCTTCCTTAACCCTACTGGCCGACCCCGAGCCGCCCAGCCCTATCAGCATGCCTCCTAGGTCGTTGCTGCCCTTCCAAGAGCGTGGGGGAGAGTACTAGTTCATTATGACTCTTCCCTAGCCACTCCCTCGAACCCTAGTCACCCTAGAACCAAAAATAGCCCTAGACCGAGACAAACGCTGCCCCTGAACTAGCCCTGGCCAAGCCCCAACACCCAATGCACAGTAGCCGATCCACTTTCCTCCAAGTTCACAAAGAATGACTCGAAAACCCTAGGACTCCTCTCCTCATTTTACCTTCGATTTCCAGCATGTAATTTCCTTTAAATTTGTTCATGTTTTATTCAAAAATCATCCTTGATTGGCAGCCTATCCCTTGGAATCATAAAGTTTTCAAAACGAGCGTAAAAGCATCCAACCTTTTAAAAATATTTGTTCTAACGATGAACCAATCGTACAAACGTATTTTTCATGCAAGGATAATCATAACATGCATAATATTGTTTGAGTGATGCTTCAAAGAGTTTATAAAACGTGCCTTTGAGTTAAGAACGCTCGAATATTCAATCGTTGGCGAGGGTGCGAAGATGGACGACCGGACGACGAAGAACTCTAGCTTTTCTTCCTTCCAATATTTCAAAATTTGTGGTGTGTGTGTTGTTATTTTCGGCTGATAAGGAGTGATTTATGGGGTGAAAGAAGCCCTAGGTTCTTATTTATAATTTTAATTACATGATAATGGGCTTTAGTTTTGGGCTTGCAAGCTGAGGGGCAATTGGGCCTATCCAATTTAGTTAAATTGGGCCTGATAACACTTATTTAATTAAATAATAAAAGTTTATAAAGACTAATTTTCAAAAATAATGCATTTGATATTTTAAAAGTCCATTGTTTGGCCAAAACCGGCTTCCCTGGTAAAATCGAGCTCGACTCGTAAAATAATTCGAACTCTAACATTTTTAGAAAAATTAAATTTTTTTAATCATATTAGGAAGGCTTAAAAATATTTAATGAAAAATAAATATTCTTGTCTTGGTCGTCCTCGGTCTCCTTTCCCCTACCTATTATCGAATATTCAAGTAAAATCTTTCAATTTCATGAAATCATATCATTTAATCATGAAATCATACCTTTAATCATTCAAAAAATATCATGCAAGCATTTAAAATCAATTCAATAAAACAATTAATCAATTCAAGTAATTTGCATGCATGTAGTTTACGTAGGTTTGGTTTTTCGGACGTTACAGAAATCGCAGCAACTGAAACTAAAAGCGACATTGTAACGCCCCGAAAATTTTAAGATCCACGCAAACCACATGCATTTGAATTATTAAATTCTCCTATACTTTAATTAAATGTTTTAATTGCATGAATTATTTATGTTGTGCATATTTGCATGTTTAAATTTTATTTTCTACACGATTGCATTAAAATGTATTTTTAAAGTATATTCGAGTTGCGAACGAGGAACGGAGACCAAGGGTTGAAAAAAAAAATAGAAAATGATTTTATTAAATAATTATTTTTAATTATTTAAAATATGGTTGATATTTTCTTTAGTATTTTTGAAAACATAGGGTTTTGAGGTGATTTTATACGCCGGGACGTAAATTTTATCGGTGTTGGTTTTTCAACTAAAATACGAACTTTTTGGCAACCCGACTAATAAATTCACATATTTAATTAAAGAAAAACTTTGTTAATATTTTAATTATGTCCTGATTAAAACTAATGAGCTTAAATTTCAAGGCTTAACAGGCCTAAAGCCTAGTTAGTGGTTAATTAGAGTATATAATATATTAAAAAATCCCAAAACCCTATTCTACTCCATCAAATAATCGGCCACCTAGTTTATTTTCTGAAAAACTCTTCCCACCACACACACACAAACCTCACGGCACTTTGAAGGATTTTTGGTAAGGGTTTTTCGAAGGCAACAAGCAAAGTAGAAGCCGTAATCGTCTCTCGTTCTTCGTCGTCAACGGATTTTCGAGCGTATAAAACGCAAAGGCACGCCTTAATCTTCCTTTTCTCATCCATCATATCATAATATTGTTTAAATTATGTGTGCATGAAAATCTTGAAGTTCATATGTTATTTTCGCAATATTGCATAACCATGGGTAAAAGTCATGATTTAAAGTTTCAAAAGCATGTTTTTATGATACTAAGTGGCTGCCATGATGTCTAGGTATGGTTAAGTAAGGTTTATACATGTCTTAAGGTCATACACACGCACCACACATGCTGTTAAATAAAGGAAACAAGCTGGTGCAAGTTTCATGCTGTCACGTTGTGACAGCAGCCTCGTAAGGGAGAGGGGCTCGGCCTGAGGGGCTTCGGGCTGGGATAGGGTGTCTCACTAGGGTCCTTGGTGGGTGCACAACAGGCTGGTTCTAGGGCTGGGTCGGTGGCTAGGAACCTGGGCAGAAAATCGTAGAGTCCATGCTTGTTGGGAGTCCTCGGCCAAGCCTGTTGCTGGTGTTGGGCTTCGGTTTCAGGCTAGGGGGCTGGTTCATAAGGTCATGTCGAGTTAGAAGGAGTCTCTAGGGTCCTAAGCAAGTGCACATGGGTTGGGTTCAAGGGTGGGGCGTTGGCTGGAGCCACAAGCGCCATAACGTAGAGTCCTTCCTAGGTGAATTTCTCGGCCAAGCTTAAGGCATTATAGGGACTGCATGCTTTTGTAGTTTAGGTAGGTTTCTGAGTGGTCTAAGGGTCCAGGGGGTTATTTTAGGATGTTGGTCAGGTTTTGGCTCGACTTGGTTCGGGGGTAACTCGTGAAAATCAGAAGTTGGCTCGGGGTCGAAGTTTAGGAGTCAAATAGGGTTTTTAAATAAGAAAAAAATGGAAAACGGCTCACGGGGGTTGAGTCGTGGTCCATAAGGGCTGAAATAATATAAAAAGACTAAATTTAGACTTTAGGAATTTTATATTAAAGTTTGGGATTTTTCGTGATTAAAACACCGTCAAAACAATTAATTAAAGATAAATTAAAACGTCTAAGTTTAAGCTAAATAAAATTATGGAAAAATTTATGTAAGCTTAAGTAATTATTTGAGACATGTTAGAGTCATGAAATCACGAAAAAAGTCGAAATCGTAAAATGTCGAGTCTAGGGGTAAAACGGTCTTTTTACACCTAGAAATTAGTAAACGTCATGGCAGTGCCCTAAATGATATTTTTATGATATTATGATTATTTTTAAATGTTTATGTAATGTTCATGATTAAATTATGATTTTTAAATGTCTAAGGAATTTTTATGATTAAGGGAAGACATTTAAAAGACATGTTGCATGCTTGGTTTCAAAAACAAAATGTTATGTTATGCATGATTTTTATAAAGTGATGAGAATATAAATGTTGAAGGAAGTGAAGTGATTGTGACTAATTCGTTAATGTTGGTGACGTCGTGAGGGTTATAGTCCCAGTTGGAGCCCGACGATCGTGTTTCCATCATTACGAATATGTGGTAACGGTTATGTGGTAACGGTTTTGGGGTAACGGAAGAATGGGAATATCGTGAGGAGAAAAAGCCCCAGAGGGAGCCCATTTATGGGAAAATGCCCCAGAGGGAGCCTCGACTGAAACGTCCTGTCCTTTTTCTTGCTTTAAAAGTACTAAATATTTTTTTTATAACACTCAATTTTCGACCATGACAAATAACATATGAAAATATTTTTATAAAATATTTTACCGTTTAAAATAAAATCTCAACCAACTAGCATTTTAAAAATCAAGTGCAATAGTCATAAAATGAAATCGTCAACTGTTTTACCCAACCTAAATAAAGCAATAAGTTTGAAAAGTATAGCTCATACTAAACCTCTCAAAAATCTCTCAAAAGCATAAATAAATAGTCTTAAAAATCTTTATCTAAAATCAGTAATCATAAAACATAATGCGGAAATAGTAGAAGCGCTGGTCCTCGGGTTGTGTGCGCCTTCAGTCCAGTCAAATCATTCATCAAGTCCTCCCTCAATACCACCTACATCCATCACACCTAGTGAGTCTAAAGACTCAACACACCATCATCTTTATAGCAAGTAATACGTAATACAGTCAACATATAACAGTGAAAAATATTTGTACTTAAAATATCGTTTTCATGAAGATGCATAAACTTCAAACATGAACATTTTCGTAAATCTTTTATGATGCATGAACTTTAAATAGAAACATTTTCATAATGATGCATCAACCTTAAGCATAAACATTTTCATGACATGTATAACATAAACCTTAACCTTTTCCTTTTTCCTGAACATGACATGACATAAAACCTTTTTAACATGATCATAAACATTTTCTTTTCCCTTTTGTTGAATTCAGATCGTTAATTGTGACTTTCCTGACATGACATGACATGAAAATCGATGGATCCATCTACGTGAAACCGCAGTACTGGGCGGCGGGGGACACCAGCAACACTCTCACCGGTCAACTGGGCCCTGGCCTATCATGATTGAATAGAAATACGATCGTCGAGGTTCCCTCGGGGTCTTTTCCCATAAATGGGTTTCCTCTGGGGCCTTCTCCCCTCGCGATGTTTCCACAAAACCGTTACCACATATTCGCAATGATGGAAACACGATCGTCGGGCTCCCACTGGGACCATAACCCTCACGATGTCGCCAACATTAACGAATTAGTCACAATCACTTCACTTTCTTCAACATTTACATTCTCATCACTTTATAAAAATCACGCATAACATAACATTTTGTTTTTGAAACCAAGCATGCAACATTCTTTTAAATGTCTTCCTTAAATCATAAAATCCCTTAAACATTAAAAATCATAATTTAATAATGAACATTTCATAAACATTTAAAAATAATCATAATTCCATAAAAACAGCATTTAGGGCACTGCCATGACCTTTACTAACTTCTAGGTGTAAAAAGACCGTTTTACCCCTAGACTCGACATTTTACGATTTCGATTTTTTTCTTGATTTCATGACTCTAACATGTCCCAAATAATTATTTAAGCCTACATGAATTTTTTTTCATAATTTTATTTGGATTAAAACTTAGACTTTTTCAATTATCTTTACTTAATTGTTTTAACGGTGTTTTAATCCCGAAAAATCCCAAACTTTAATATAAAATTCCTAAATTCTAAATTTAGTCTTTTTATATTATTTTAGCCCTTATGGACCACGACTCGACCCCCGTGAGCCGTTTTCCAATTTTTCTTTATTTAAAATCCCTATTTGACTCCTAAACTTCGACCCCGAGCCAACTTTTGATTTTCACGAGTTACCCCCGAACCAAGTCGAGCCAAAACTTGCCCAACATCCCAAAGTACCCTACTGGACCCTAAGTTTGCCAAGAAATCACACCTAAAGTAAAAAACAAAGACCCCCTCTAATGCCTAAATGCTGGCCGAGAACTCCTATGCGTGTGGCTCATACTTTCTAGTGCCTAGGGCCTTACCAACCGAGCCACCCCTGAACCATCATGACATACCCTCACTAAGGACCCTAAGGTCGCGCCCTAGCCCAGCCCAAAGTCCCCAGGTCGAGCCACAACCCTTACGTTTTCCCTGAACCCTGCGCGCCCTCCCTTAAGCTCTCGGGTAGGAGTCCTTATTGGCAAGGACTCCTCCCAGGCCACTCATGTGAGCCCTAGCCTGGCTAGGACTCTACTCTAGACTCACCCACGGTCATGGCTAGCCCCTGGTCCCAGCCGAACCGGTCCCAGCCCTGCCCTTCCAAAAACCGTGAGCCAAACTCCCAACCATGCAAGCATGGTTCCTGTTTCCGTCTCTTCTTCGTTTTTCAGCGTTTGAGGGTGTACCTAGGACTCTGTAATTCATGAAAAATGTTGCCTAAACATGTCCTAATCATGGCAGCCCCTTAAACACACAATAAACATGATTTTGGAGATTAAGAACACCACTTTAGAACCCATAAGCATGAGATTACGAAAATTCTGAAAAAATCTTTCATGTTCTTCATGCATGTAATAATTCAAACATTAATATGATATGATGGATGAGAAAAAGAAGATGTATGGCGTGCCTTTGCGTATTATACGCTCGAATAATCGTTGACGACGAAGAACGGGAGAAACTTTGGCTACTTACTCCTTGAATCCTTCGAAAATCCTTCCTCCAAGTGTGTTGTGTGTGTGCCGTGAGATAGGTGGAGTTGGGAGAGAATATTTTTCAGAAAATAAAAGTGGACGATTGTTTTGTGTGCAAGGTTTAGGGTTTTAGGTGTTTTAATCTCGTATAAACTCTAATTAAGTTATTAACTAGGCTTTAGGCCTATCAAGCCACAATTAAGACCATTAGTCTTTTAATTAGAATTAAATAAAATATATGAGTAAAGTTTTGGTAAAAAAGTTATGAATTAAATAGCCGGGTTGCCAAAAAGTTCGCATTTTAGTTGAAAAGCCAACACCGATAAAATTTACGTCACGGCGTATAAAATCCTCTCTAAACCCCCTATTTTCAAAAATATGAAAAACCATCAACTTTATTTTAAATAATTAAAAATTAATTATTTAACAAAAACATTTTACATTTACAGCCCTCGGTCCCCGTTCCTCGATCGTCACTTGAACATTCCTTAAAAATACCATTTTAATGCAACATGTAGAAAAATATATTTTAAACATGTAAATATGCACAACATAATTAATTCATGCAATTAAAACATTTAATTAAAATACAGGATAATTTAATAATTCAAATGCATGTGGTTCGCGTGGGCCTTTAAATTTTCGGGGCGTTACACCGACGATCGTATTTCTATTCGAATAATGATAGGCCAGGGCCCAGTTGACCGGTGAGAGTCTTGCTGGTGTTCCCCGCCGCCCAGTACTGTGGTTATATGTAGATGGATCCATCGACCTTCATGTCATGATCAGGAAAGTCACAATTAACGATCTGAATTCAACAAAGGAAAAAGAAAAGGAAAAGGAAAAATGTTTATGATCATGAATATGTTTTATGTCATGTCATGTTGAGGAAAAAAAGGAAAAAGGTTAAGGTTTATGAAATGCATCATTAAAATATTTATGAAAATTTTTATGTTTAAGTTTATGCATCTTTATGAAAACGATATTTTAAGTACAAGTATTTTTCACTGTTATATGTTGACTGTATTACGTATTACTTGTTATCAAGATTATGGTGTGTTGAGTCTTTAGACTCACTAGGTGTGATGGATGCAGGTGAGGTTGAGGGAGGCCTTGCGGATGATCCTACTGGACTGTCGGTGTACACAACCCGAGGACCGGCGCTACTATTTTCCGCATTATGTGTTATGATTACTGATTTAAGTTAAAGATTTTTAAGACTATTTATTTATGTTTTTGAGGGATTTTTGAGAGGTTTAGTATAGGCTTTACCTTTCAAATTATTGTTTTTTAGGTTTGGTAAACAGAAGACGATTTCAGTTTTATGACTATTTCACTTGATTTTTAAAATGCTAGTTGTTAGTGTTTAATTTTAAAGGGTAAAATATTTTATAAAAATATTTTCATATGAGAAAGGTACATGGCCGAAAAATTGAGTGTTTATAAAAAAAAAATTTCTAGTACTTTTAAAGCAATAAAAAGGGCAGGACATTTCAGTTGGTATCAGAGCAAAGGTCCTGTAAAGGGTTGTGCCACCATCAGCGCATGAAAGATCAGTCGTCAAGCCTCAAAGTTGTAAGTTTTTACATGCTTTATATGATTTTATGATGTTACCTGCATAAGTACATGAATTATATGTTCACGTCACATGTTTAATAGTTTCATGATAATGTATGACTTACATGCTTTAGAATTTTTATACGTGATACGATATGAAATAAAAAATTATTTTATTTCAACGCATGTTGGCTTTGTGGTGGAATTGGACTATATTGATTTTTGAGTTTTAGTATGGACGTTTTACTTTTTGGGCTATAAGTTAATCAAGAATATTATGAATGCTTTGGGACACGTAGATTTGCTAATAAAATATTTATGATTCATGGTTACTAGTCGAATTAATTTTTTGGAATTAGACATAAGTAACAATTATTCAAGGACTGCGATTATCTTGGGAAGTAAGAAAATGTATAAATTGGGATTTTAAGTTTGATGAAAGGTAAGATTAACTATAAGAATTGATTTTGGGTAAATAAGTTTAAAATTATCAAAATTTATGTTATGGAAAACCAATAGAAGGAAATTAAGAATGCCAAAAATTTATGGGTTAATTGTAGGAATTTTCGAAATTTAGGATCAATTAGGATAATTTTTGAGGAAATTAAGAATTTATTTCGCAATTGTTAAGGAAATTTGGGGACTAGTTAGCAATAAGAACAAATTGAATGGGTTAAATAGTAAGAATTTTGAGGATTTAAACTTTTTAAGAATATATGAAACCTTGGGATAATCATGGTTATAGTGTTATAAGGAATGTTAATCAAGGATTTTTAAGATTGAATAAATATTAAGCTTGAAAATTTAACCGTTAGTAGATGCATTTGGGATTTAAAGATCGAAATTTGATAGGTTGATGAACATTTTGGGTATAAAATAAGGAAAGTAATATACGATAAGCATGATTATACATCTTTTATTATTGAGAATTGTAAGCAAAATTGAAATTCGAGGTTATAATAGTAATAGCACTAAGTCATTTGGGTCTTTTAAGTTGCGAGTTGAAAATAAGGATTTGGAAGGAAAATTTAATTGGGATCAAGGAGATGTAAGGACATTCTAGAACTTAAGTTTTATCAGAGTAGCGCAGCGGAAGCGTGGATTTTTAGGATATTAGAACTAAGTCTAAACTTTGGGTTATTAAGGATAAGCAAATTTTGAGAACGAAATTCAATTTAAGGGGGGAAGATTGTAACGCACTGAAAATTTTAAGATCCACGCAAACCACATGCATTTGAATTATTAAATTCTCCCGTATTTTAATTAAATGTTTTAATTGCATGAATTATTTATGTTGTGCATATTTGCATGTTTAAACTTTTTTTTCTACACGATTGCATTAAAATGTATTTTTAAAGTATATTCGAGTTGCGATCGAGGAACGGAGACCGAGGGTTGAAAAAAAAATAAAAAATGATTTTATTAAATAATTGGTTTTATTTATTTAAAATATGGTTGATGTTTTCTTTAGTATTTTTGAAAACATAGGGTTTTGAGGTGATTTTATACGCCGGGACGTAAATTTTATCGGTGTTGGTTTTTCAACTAAAATACGAACTTTTTGGCAACCCGGCTAATAAATTCACGTATTTAATTAAAGAAAAATTTTGTTAATATTTTAATTATGTCGTAATTAAAAATAATGGGCTTAAATTTCAAGGCTTAATAGGCCTAAAGCCTAGTTAGTGGTTAATTAGAGTATATAATATATTAAAAAATCCCAAAACCCTATTCTACTCCATCAAATAATCGGCCACATAGTTTATTTTCTGAAAAACTCTTCCCACCACACACACACAAACCTCACGGCACTTTGAAGGATTTTTGGTAAGGGTTTTTCGAAGGCAACAAGCAAAGTAGAAGCCGCAGTCGTCTCTCGTTCTTCTTTGTCAACGGATTTTCGAGCGTATAAAACGCAAAGGCACGCCTTAATCTTCCTTTTCTCATCCATCATATCATAATATTGTTTAAATTATGTGTGCATGAAAAGCTTGAAGTTCATATGTTATTTTCGCAATATTGCATAACCATGGGTAAAAGTCATGATTTAAAGTTTCAAAAGCATGTTTTTATGATACTAAGGGGCTGCCATGATGTCTAGGTATGGTTAAGTAAGGTTTATACATGTCTTAAGGTCATACACACGCACCACACATGCTGTTAAATAAAGAAAACAAGCTGGTGCAAGTTTCATGCTGTCACGTTGTGACAGCAGCCTCGTAAGGGAGAGGGGCTCGGCCTGAGGGGCTTCGGGCTGGGATAGGGTGTCTCACTAGGGTCCTTGGTGGGTGTACAACAGGATGGTTCTAGGGCTGGGTCGGTGGCTAGGGACCTGGGCACAAAATCGTAGAGTCCATGCTTGTTGGGAGTCCTCGGCCAAGCCTGTTGCTGGTGTTGGGCTTCGGTTTCAGGCTAGGGGGCTGGTTCATAAGGTCATGTTGAGTTAGAAGGAGTCTCTATGGGTCCTAAGCAAGTGCACATGGGTTGGGTTCAAGGGTGGGGCGTTGGCTGGAGCCACAAGCGCCATAACGTAGAGTCCTTCCTAGGTGAATTTCTCGGCCAAGCTTAAGGCATTATAGGGGCTGCACACTTTTGTAGTTTAGGTAGGTTTCTGAGTGGTCTAAGGGTCTAGGGGGTTATTTTAGGATGTTGCGCAGGTTTTGGCTAGACTTGGTTCGGGGGTAACTCGTGAAAATCAGAAGTTGGCTCGGGGTCGAAGTTTAGGTGTCAAATAGGGTTTTTAAATAAGAAAAAAAATGTAAAACGGCTCACGGGGGTTGAGTCGTGGTCCATAAGGGCTGAAATAATATAAAAAGACTAAATTTAGACTTTAGGAATTTTATATTAAAATTTGGGATTTTTCGGGATTAAAACACTGTCAAAACAATTAATTAAAGATAAATGAAAACGTCCAAGTTTTAAGCTAAATAAATTTATGGGAAAATTCATGTAAGCTTAAATAATTATTTGAGACATGTTAGAGTCATGAAATCACGAAAAAAATCGAAATCGTAAAATGTCGAGTCTAGGGGTAAAACGGTCTTTTTACACCTAGAAATTAGTAAAGGTCATGGCAGTGCCCTAAATGCTATTTTTATGAAAATATGATTATTTTTAAATGTTAATGAATTGTTCATGATTAAATGATGATTTTTAAATGTCTAAGGGATTTCTATGATTTAAGAAGACATTTAAAATACATGTTGCATGCTTGGTTTCAAAAATGAAAAACGTAATGATATTCATGATTTTTCTAAAGTGATGTGAATGAAAAATGTTGAAGGATGTGAAATAATTGTGACTTATTCGTTAATGTTGGCGATGTCGTGAGTGTTATGGTCCCAGTGGGAGCCCGACGATCGTGTTTTCATCATTGCGAATATGTGGTAACGGATATGTGGTAACGGTTTTGTGGTAACGGAAGAATGGGAATATCGTGAGGGGAAAAGGCCCCAGAGGGAGCCCATTTATGGAAAAAGGCCCCAGAGGGAGCCCCGACGATCGTATTTCTATTCGAATAATGATAGGCCAGGGCCCAGTTGACCGGTGAGAGTGTTGCTGGTGTCCCCCGTCGCCCAGTACTGTGGTTATATGTAGATGGATCCATCGACCTTCATGTCATGATCAGGAAAGTCAAAATTAACGATCTGAATTCAACAAAGGAAAAAGAAAAGGAAAAGGAAAAATGTTTATGATCATGAATATGTTTTATGTCATGTCATGTTGAGGAAAAAAAGGAAAAAGGTTAAGGTTTATGAAATGCATCATGAAAATATTTATGAAAATTTTTATGTTTAAGTTTATGCATCTTCATGAAAACGATATTTTAAGTACAAGTATTTTTCACTGTTATATGTTGACTGTATTACGTATTACTTGTTATCAAGATTATGGTGTGTTGAGTCTTTAGACTCACTAGGTGTGATGGATGCAGGTGAGGTTGAGGGAGGCCTTGACAGATGATCCTACTGGACTGTCGGTGCACACAACCCGAGGACCGGCGCTACTATTTTCCGCATTATGTGTTATGATTACTGAATTAAGTTAAAGATTTTTAAGACTATTTATTTATGTTTTTGAGGGATTTTTGAGAGGTTTAGTATGGGCTTTACCTTTCAAATTATTGTTTTTTAGGTCTGGTAAACAGAAGACGATTTCAGTTTTATGACTATTTCACTTGATTTTTAAAATGCTAGTTGTTAGTGTTTAATTTTAAAGGATAAAATATTTTTTAAAAATATTTTCATTTGAGAAAGGTACATGGCCGAAAAATTGAGTGTTTATAAAAAAAAATTTCTAATACTTTTAAAGCAATAAAAAGGGCAGGACGTTTCAGACATTCAGTTACAAACTGAACCAGTTGCTAAAGTCGATCCAAATAATCACAACTATAGATGTAAGAAATCGCATCCACAAGAATTGGTTATAGGTAATCCATGTGATCCGGTAAAAACTAGAAATCAAATGTTTAATATATTTGTTCATTCATCATTTGTTTCCCAACTTGAATCAAAGAAAACTGATGAAACTCTATCTGATCCTAACTTGATAAATACTATGCAAGAAGAGCTAAATCAGTTTACCCATAACAATATCTGGACTTGAGTTCCAAGACCAGTTTCTAAAAAAATTTTAGGTACAAAGTGGGTTTACAGAAACAAACTGAACGAAGATGTTTCAGTTGTGCGCAACAAAGCGAGATTGGTAGCACAAGGATATTGGCAAGAAGAAGGAATTGATTACGACGAGACATATGCATCAGTTGCACGACTGGAGGCAATCAGAATATTCCTCGCCTATGCCTCTTTCCAAGACTTCAAAGTATACCTAATGGATGTCAAGAGTGTGTTCCTACATGGTCAGTTACAGGAAAAAGTTTACGTTGAACAACAACTAGGTTTTGTAAATCACTCTTTTTCTGATCATGTTTTATCACTTGAACAAAGCTTTGTAAGGTCTTAAACAAGCTCCCAGAGCTTGGTATGAGACTTTATCAAAAAAATTTAACTGATCATGATTTTACTGTTAGAACTGTGGATAAAACTTTGTTCAAATTTTCAAAGAAAGATCATATTTTACTTGTGCAAATTTATGTTGATGATATTATTTTTGGTCACCTAACCCCAAATTATGCAATAGGTATATCAGTTGACATGACACTTTACAGAGGTTTAATAGGTTATTTACTTTACCTAACTGCTAGCCATTCTGATATTGTATTTTTTTTGCATGTGTGCTAGATTTCAAGCTGATCCTAAATAATCACATTATATAGCTGCTAAAAGCATATTGAAATATATTAAAGTCACACAAAATGTGGGCTTACGGTATGCTAAGGACTCAATCTTTCAATTTAGTTTGCTATTCAGATGCAGATTATGCAGGATGTAAACTTGATCGTAAAAGCACCAGTGGATCATGTCAGTTTCTATGAGACAGACTGATTTCTTGGTTCAGCAAGAAGCAAACATCCATAGTAACCTCCACAACTGAAGCGGAATATCTAGCTACTGGAAACTGTTATGCCCAACTTTTCTGGATTCAGCAACAACTGAAAGACTATCGAGTCCTTGCAGAAGAATCACCAATCTTCTGTAATAATATAAGTACCATTGCGAAATCCAGTTCTTCATTCAAGAACCAAACATATTGATGTCAGACATCATTTCATTAGAGATCATGCTCTCAAGAAGGAAATCAAACTAGAGTACATATCAATTGAACAACAAGCAGCTGACATCTTCACCAAGCCACTTCCCGAGACTAAGTTTTCTTACTTTCGCAATATTCTTGGCTTAATTAATTTGTCTTAATATTATTCATATTATTATATATTATTGTTGTTATTCGGTTATTACTAGTTTGAATGCAGAATAACAAAGCAGTTAAATAATGAACATCAGTGAACAAAAATATGAATTTTATTGATAATATCGAGCTGCTATTACATAGTTCAGTTCCCTATCTACTGCATCCTACCAAATGGACATCCAACTAGATATCTCCTCGGAGGAAGTTCTCCTGAAGCCTTCTGAGAAGGCAATTCTTTCCAGAGCTATATGCTCCTTCATGAGCATCAGGTAGTAGAGACCTTCATCTGTGGCAAGGTCTGACGTATTAACGACGAAGAGAGGCCATTTAAATTTTATTTCAGTTGCCTTTTGTTCATTGTGGCAACTCGTCCTTCTCTTTGAAGAGACTGCAGCTCCTGAATCTTAGTCCAGGTGGACATTGTTTTCGTGAAGACATAGTCTTCCATCTCTTTCTTCCAAGATTCTTCGAATGACAGCCTCTTCTTTTCTGCAAGATTGGGTTGCTTGGAACTGCAAGCTTTGTCCATCTGCTCTTGATTAATATTGTCTGCTGAATTATTTTTAATTTGATGAGTTTGATCTTATTTATAGAGAGATTCAAGTAGTAGAGCCCAAAAATCAGTACACGTAAAACCCATGAATTTATTTAAAATTTTTAATCACTGATTTAATTTTAAAAGAAATTTTTAGTGATGCATGATTCATGATTTTGCATTATTTTAAATTGTTACATGTTTATTTGATGCACGTTAAAATATTTTCTTGAGTTTCACGTTTCAGGCAAATGTTCGATGTGGGATCGGGAAAAGAAACCGGCGAAAATTTGGGCGATTTGTAAAATGGAGTATTTTATTTCAAGTCAAGAAAATTAATATTTTAAAATATTTATGAAATTTTAAGCATTTTAAAGCATATTTTATTTATTAGATGATTTTTAAGACTTTAACTTTTAATAATTTTGCACCTGGACATTTTATTTTAATTGGAGGATTTTAGTAGAGTTAGATGGGATTAACTTTTAATTACCATGCTAAATATTTGTTAGATATATTTTAATTAATTTAATTTTCCACTAATTGCTCCTAATTAAAAATAAAACACACGTACACACACATACTCACTCACACATACACGACACACAACACAAACATACACATTACATTTCATTTTATTTTTGTTGAAAAGTAAATCTAGGGTTCTTAGGCTCTTTCTTCAACAGCCACACCTCCACCTTTTCCCTTCAAAAAAATCAGCAATTCACGTCCATTTTCCTTCAAGAAATCGTGCCGCAACTCGTCCCTGATCAACCCTCGCATCTCTCCGCTTCTTTCTTCGTCGTTTCATGAGTATAATCATCAAAGGCATGTATATTCTTTCGTTTTTTCATCCATCTTGTCATAGCATTTGTTTTGATGTTTATTGTGCGCAAAAATTCATGTGTTATATGCAATGTTTGAGCAAAACAATGGTTGGATTGATTTTGAAACGATTTTTAGATCTCAAAACCCATCACCCTCTGTTATTTTGAATTCTTCGACTTATAGGTTGGTTTTCTAAAAATGTTTTCAACATATGATTTTTAGTAATCTGTGTTATCTTCGATTTGATAGTAAATTCGAAATTTTCTGATAAGAAATGAGAGAGATATGATTTTTATCATAAAACCGCTCAAGCTGTGAAAATTTGTGCATGTTCTTCACGTTTTCTTAAGTTTTGGTTGCAGGATTCAGTGGGATCTCCTGGATCTTTTCTGCTGTGGTTAAGTAAGTATGTCCAGAGCATTCCAACGAAGCCCTCGACGTTTTTAAGTGTGTTCGACGTGCAAACAAAAAATGTTTTATTTTTGAGATATGTTAAATGTCTTGTAACCAATTCTGAACAGGTTTGGAAGTTGGTGAACGTGACCGGGGACCTCTCCACCCCGGTAAAGCATGACCGAGTTTAGATCAGGATTGGAAAGTTGTAAAGCATGACCAGGGACCAATCCACTTGGTAAAGCATGATCGGGGATCTCATGTATGTGGTAGTGGACATCCCTGCCAGCCCAGTACTGTGGTTTTATCTGATCAGGCGGATTTAAGTATGAGTCACTTGCATTGAAACATATCTCAACGCAAAATGAGGATGATTATAATTGTTCACGTATGTATGATGCAAGTAAGTTTATGAAAATGTTTATGAAAAGTTTTACGATATGATGGCACGTCTATGTTTAGGTAAGTACGTTCAAGTTTAAGTTTGTACGCCTTATTTTGAAATGCACGTGGTTTTATTATGTATTACTTGTTATTCTCAGTTTATACATGTTGAGTCTTTAGATTCACTAGACTTGATCGATGTAGGTGAGGACGAGTATGAGGATGCGAGAAGTGGGGACAAGTGAGTTGGCTCGGACTGCGCGGAGGCTAAACCCGAGGACCGCCTATGTTTTCAAGAAGTTTTAAGCATGTTATTTCATGTACTCTGATTTTTAAGGAAACTACTTTATGTTGTTTTAAACAAGTACTTGTTGTGAGTTCTTTACATTTCAAATATTTAATCAACCATTTTATTTATATGGAATTTTTAAAAGATTATTATTTATTGAAGGAAATTTTTATTTTTCCGCAAATTTTAAATAGTTTAAAAGTACGGTATGTTACACAAACCAACTGAAGAGACGAACAGAAGAATATGAAAAGACTTCAGTCAACCGTCTACATTTAGATTATCCGCGGATGAGATTCTCTTACTCTATTTTATTTCATGCGTTTATTTATGGGGAATGTTGATTTTAAATTGGTTAACTGATAAGACAATTATCAGTTGGTCTTAAACTGAACTGAAACAGTTTTCAACTGATCACACGGTTATTGACCTAACTGATCATATCACGCAGGTTAACTGAATATCGATAAAATTCCACATTAAATGTAGAGCCCAAAATTCAGTACACGTAAAACTAATACATTTATTTAATTGATAAATAATTTATTTAAAATTAAAATGAGTATTAGCCATGCATGACTTATTTAAATGCATTATTTTAAATTATTTATGTTTGTGTGATGCACGTTAAAATGTTTCTCGAGTTTCATGTTTCAGGCGATTATTCGATGCGGGATCGAGGAATAGAGACCGGTGACCATTTTGGCAATTTTTAAAACGTGGCATTTTATATTAAGTTGAGATTGGGGCATTTCAAATGATTTACAAGTTTTTAGTATTTTTAAAAGCCTAACTTGTTTATTACGTGATTTTAAAGTTTCAGAATTTTAAAAGGTTTATAAATTATGTGTTTTATTTCAATTTTAAAGATGCTAGTATTTTGTGGGGAATTAGTATTTTAGTTAGGATATTAAGTGATTATTAATATTTTAATTAGAATGCTAATTATCATTTAAGAAATATTTTTCCCTTAATTACTATCTTAACTCACGCTAGACACACACACACTTACATGTTTTACACACTTTTACACACACTGAAACCGTTCCACACACACTTATTCCAATTCAGATTTATTTATTTTTGAGAGAGCAAACCTTAGGGTTCTTGAGAGGAATGAAGCTGCCCCTTGCCCTTCCCTTTTCTAGCAAAATTTCGTTGGCTTTCTTCAAGGAATTTAGCGCCACGTTCGTCTCGGATCGTCTCTCGTATCCTTCTCGCGTCGGTATCGTCGTTTCGGTATTTTCAATTATCAAAACGCATATATATTATGTTCTTCTTGCGTCGATCTTGTAATAGTATGTGTTGTGTTGTTTTTATGCGTAAAAATACATGCGTGATGTGTGAAGTTTGAGCAGAAATTGTTTAGATTGCATTTCGAACGTTTCTGAATCTGAAAATCACGTTTTTGCTGTTCTTTTAAAAGCTGCGATTTTCGGTCGCGATTTTGAGAAAACTTTAAACATGAAAATCGTATAACTTTTTGATACCTTCGATATGATATAAAATTCGAAATATTTGGATAAAAATTGACTGAGTTATGGTGTTTTTCGTGGGACTGCTAAACCTGCGTTTTCTGAAAAATATGTTATTGATGCATCCTTGAAGTTTTATGGCTGCATGCTTTGTTGGGGATCGACGGGTGATCGCTGCTGCATTTAGGTATATCAGTAATGATGTTGGGTTGGTATTTGGTATGCCGGTTAGTGTCGATAGGCACTTGAATTCATTAGAAGCCATAGGAAACTATTTGGGGTCAATTTCCGTGTTTTTGAGTTGTATTGTGTTGTAGGGTGGATGTAGTTGTTTTGGGGTGGTTGTACCGGCTTGGATTCAAGGTTATGGTATCCCAGGAGGGGTCTCGAGGTGTCGATTCATGGTCGGGATGATTGAGTTAGGAGAAATAAGCCTTGAGTATATGAATTTTTGTTGGTTCACGCGTCCAGAGCCTGCACGGACCCGTACACGGACCCAGACACGAGGTCCGTGCCCTCATTTCCATCTTAGTGTCAGCAAACCGAGCCTACACGGACCCTTCGACGGACCCTAACACGGGGTCCGTGCCCTTCTTTATTTTCGGTGTGTTTTTACAATATCTACCCGGACCCCTATACGGACCCAGGCACGGGGTCCGTGCCTTCCCTTTTCTGCACGACACATTTTTCAGTACCTACACGGACCTGGAGCCGGATCTGGGCACGGGGTCCGTGTACTTCATTTTTGGGAAAATTTATGTTGAATGCTTTGAGGTTCGATATCTTAGTTTAATGCAATGTTTGACAAGGTCGAGTCACGGGAATTTTAGAACGTCCTAAGGAAATGAATGAGCTTGTATGTAAGCATGATTATTATGTCTAAGTTACACCAGTCAAGTATTCGAATTCGCGTTTGTATGTTGCAGCAGTGGCCCAAGCAAGATCCAACGAATCCCTCAACGCCAAGTAAGTATGATGACGTGCAAAAGAAAATATTTCAAGTTTTTGAGGTATGCTAAATGTCTTGTGACCAATTATGTATGAGATTGGAAAGCGGTAAAGCATGACCAGTGACCAATCCACCTTGTTAAAGCATGAACGGGTTTAGATCAGGATTGTAAAGCGTTAAAGCATGAACTGGGACCAATCCACCCGTTAAAGCATGAACGGGGATCTCATGTATGTGGCAGTTGATCTTCCCTGTCAGCCCAGTACTGTTGTTGAGTCTGATCAGGAGTATTTATGTATGGGTCACTTGCTTTGAAACATGCCTCTACGCAAAATTATGAAGTTATGTATGTTCAAGTATGCAAGCATGTTTGAGAAAAGTTTCAAGTTATGGCACGTCTATGTATGTACGTAAGTTCAAGTTTTTATAAGCAAGTTCAAATTTAAGTATGTACGCCCTATTTTAAAGTTGTATGTGATTTTATTACGTATTACTCGATACCTCCAGTTTATACATGTTGAGTCTTTAGACTCACTAGACTTGGTCGATGCAGGTGAGGATGCATTTGAGGAGACGAGGGGTGAGGACCAGTGAGCTGGCTTGGACTGAGCGGGAGGCTAAACCCGAGGACCGCCATGTTTTTAAGAATTTATGAAAGTTTCAAATGCTTTGATTTCATGTTTGTTTACAATGTTCTAAAACAAGTATTTTCGTTAGCAAAATTTCTATGGTGATCTTTTATTGCAAATACTTTTAGATGGTTGATAAACTTGAGTGTGGTTGGTTTATGGCAAATATTTTTAGACGAACGAGACATTTTAATGCAAATTCGAAAGTTTATTTTATATTTAAGAGAATTTTTATTTTTCAGCAAATTTTAACTAGTTAAAAGGACGGTACGTTACATTAAATGTTGTGACTGTCAAAATTACGTCATTAATTATAATTCCTTGTATAATTATTGACAACGTGGCCCCACGTAGTCCAATAGATTTATTTACAGTTACACATCATGTATACACTTTTTTATTTATTCAAATTAATCTTGGACTGACACGTGTCCAAAAATTTTGACAGTCACCAACATAAGTAATCGTAACGCTGTTATTCAGTTTTTCTTCACGTCATTTCATTTTCTCAGAGCTTCTATTCACTCAGAGAATTCAAACTTTCAGAGTATTCCTCTTTACAGAAATTCACAACTCGAGCAAATGGCAAGACAAACACCAGCTTTCATTCTCAATGCTATGACTATCGAATTTGAATATGTTTAATCGGTGATAGAAGAAGCAGTTCGGTGTATTTCTGAAACTTGAAGCTGCTGGTTTGAAGAAATTTCTTGGGCAGGAAAACCAAGCTATTTACCTAAAGGAAATTCAAGAAATCTATGCCAACAGCACTATCTCCGATGACGTTAAAATCATATCAACTGTCAACAATTAGATTCTAACTATCGATAAAGACTCTTTTAGCACCCTCTTCCAACTACCCTGTAGAGCCCAAATTCAGTACACGTAAAACTCATGCATTTATTTATTTGTTAAATTATTTAATTAATTTTAAAACAATTTTTAGTGATGCATGATTTATTTAATTGCATTATTTTAAATTATTTATGTTTATGTGATGTACGTTAAAATTTTTTCTCGAGTTTCATGTTTCAGGCGATTATTCGAGGCGGGATCGAGGAAATTAGACCGGCGACGATTTAGGCGATTTTAAAATGAGGTATTTTATTTAAAGTCAAGAAATTGGCATTTAAACGATTTATTAAGTTTTAGCATTTTTAAAAGCTAATTTAATTATTAGATGATTTTAAAATTTTAAAATTTTTAAAGATTTAGTACTTATGCATTTTATTTTAAATTAAGAGATTTTATTAGAGTGAGTAGGGAGTTAGTATTTTAATTACCTTGTTAATTATGTAATTAAGCAATTTTTAATCTCCCTAATTACCTAAAACACACACACACACACACACACACACACACACCAAAACTCACGCACACACACATACACGACAACACACACACACATTTCATTCCATCACATTTCAGATTTTTGAAAGAAAAATTTAGGGTTCTAAGAACCAAGAGCAGCCGCCCCCTTTCCTCTACATCTTTCCTGCAATTTTCGTCCACTTTTCTTCAAGAAAATTGTGCCACGTTCGTCCCGGATCAACCCTCGCATCTTTCCCGCTTCGTTGTCATTGTTTCGATAACTTTTAATATCAATAGGCATGTATAATCTATTGTTTCTGCATCGATCTCGTTATATTATATGTTGTGATGTTTATTATGCGTAAAAATCCATGTATGTTGTGAAAAGTTTGAGCAAAAACGTTTGAAAAGATTTTTGGATCAAAGTTTTTAGATCTGAAAACGTGTCTGCTGTCATTTCGATTTCTGAGAAAAATCGGTTTTTTTCTGGAAAAATTTTCAACATATAAAATGTAGTACATTTTGATACCTTCGTTTTGACAGTAAATTCGTAATTTTAGGACAAGAAACGAGTGAGTTATGAATGTTTTTGCGATACTGCTCAAACCGCACTTTTCTGAAAATGTGTTCTTAACTTGTTCTTGAAGTTATTTTTTGCAGGCTTCGTTGGGAACCGTTGGCTGATAGCTTCTGCTTTTAAGTATTGTGAGTATGATGTTTGGATGATTTTTGGTGCTTCGTTTCGTGTCGACAGGCACTTGTTTGCATTAGAAGTCGTAGGAAGCATTTTGGCGTCAAAATGTCGTGTTCACGGTTTGAGTTGCGTTGTATGATTTTTATGAAAGATAAGTGCTTGAACTCATATTAGTATGTGAAGCAGTGGCCCCAAGCGAGATCCAACAAATCCCATAATGCCATGTAAGTATGTTCGACGTGCAAAATGAGAAAATATTTTATTTTTGAGATATGCTAAATGTCTCGTGACCAATTATGAACGGTTTTGAAAGTCGGTGAACGTGGCCGAGGACCTCTCCACCCTGGTAAAGCATGACCGGATTTAGATCAGGATTAGAAAGCAGTAAAGCATGACCAAGGACCAATCCACCCGGTAAAGCATGACCGGGGATCTCATGTATGTGGTACTGGATTTTCCCTGCCAGCCCAGTACTGTGGTTTAGTCTGATTAGGCACATTTATGTATGGGTCACTTGCTTTGAAACATATCTCTACGCAAAATGATGAAGTTATGCATGTTCAAGTATGTCTAATGCAAGTATGTTTATGAAAAGTTTTATGATGATGGCACCTCTATGTTTATGTCTTTACGTTCAAGTTTATGTATGTAAGTCCTCATTTTAAGTTGCATGTGGTTTTATTACGGATTATTCATTATCCCCAGTTTATACAAGTTGAGTTTTTAGACTCACTAGATTTGATCGATGCAGGTGAGGATGACCATGAGGAGACGAGAGGTTGGGACCAATGAGTTGGCTTGAACTGCGAAGGAGGCTAAACCCGAGAACCGCCTATGTTTTTAAGAACTTCATGATTATTTCAAATACTCTGATTTCATGATATAGTTGACGATGTTTATGTTAGAGTAGGTGCCCGTCGAGCCAAGTGTTGGCCGAGGGTTCATGATTAAACTCTATGTATGAATAGTATTTATTTTAATAATATTTAAATTTATCATTTTGGCACTTCTTTATCTGTATACCCATGCTAGTTGCATAGATAAATTCCTTGAGTATACAAATAGTAGAAAGAATATGAGATGCTCATATGATGAGTATCATGAAACTCATATTTGGAATACTGTATATTCTAAACAGTTCCTAGTCGATTCAGCCGCCAATAAGAAGGATATAGGCCGCTCGAGATCGAGACTAGTATCTGCGATGTGAGTACTATGTTTCATTGGTAGGGGACATTGTGATGTCCGAGCATGCAGATAGGTGCTCCTTGTAGAGTGCACTGAACAACCCTCCATAAAAGGACTTTCCAAGTGGTTCTCACTTATCGAGTGGAAAAGTCCTAGTTTATGGTTGTACACCATTAGTCCTTATGACCCGGGACAATATTGAGACTCTATGTGCTAAAATTACACTTTGACTTGTTTACCGACTCTCATGGGGTCATCAGATGGCAAGGTTGGGTGTTCTGTCGAAACATATAGGAGTCGATGCATTGTAGTCGGGGATTCACCGCTTACCTTCGGGTATGGATATCCTATGTGTTCTCATGTATATGTAGTTTGAAATCTCTGATCAGAGTATGGTGGTAATTAAGAAAGGGGTTTCTTAGATTACACCATCGATGCAACTACGACATGACACATAGTATCGATTCATTGACAACTCTCGATATACCAATGGTTGTCGAATCGGTCGGGATATATGAGTTGAAGGGACCGTACTGTACGCTAACCATAATTGAATTGTTCTTGCAGGCACTATCATTTGATACCTAGGGAATCATGTAAGCGATGCTGGTAGGCGTTTAACATGATTGGTTGGGTACTATAAGACTTGAGTTCTGACGTTCTTGTTATCAAGGAGTTGATAAGTAAGAATGGAGCAATTGGGGTATGCTCATATAAGGACATGTTTAGTCCGAATCACATGGAGATGTGAACCCACGGCTAGTTGTATCAATGAACCATTGAGGGCCAAACAAGTACTAGCTTTCTAGATCCCGTTGAGAAATAAAAATAGATCAATGTGTTGAACGGCTTATAAATGAGTTTATAAGCGTTGAGAAAAATAGAAGTATAACTTCTATGAGAGAAATGTAATTTTTAATTTATGAATGTGTCCCTAAATTAAAAAAATAGGCCAAGTAAATAATGTATTTGAAAATTGTGATTTTCATAAACATTGTTATGGACTAAATTAAATTAATTCAAGTGTTGAATTAATAAAACACTAGTGGGCCTAGTAGAGTCCAAATAATTAAATTAATTCAAGTGTTGAATTAATTAAATAATATTGGGCCTTGTAGAGCCCAATTGGAAATAATTATTTAACTAGTGGGCTTGAGTAAAATCAAGTAAACTATAAATGGGCTCAAATATGTTTGAGACATTTAAATAAAAGTCCATGGGCCTTGTAATTGTTACAAGCCCACTTGATATGCATGCTTGGGAGTTGAAAGGTTGGGGAATACTTTTGATTAAAAAAATTGGTATGGCATGCAACTTTTTGCAACACCTTTTTCCACACCCAAGACAAGTCTTCCCCCTCTCATTCACATGTGTTGGCCGAAAATATTGAGGAGCTTTTCTTAATTTTTCTCTCCTCTTGTGTTCTTCAATAGTTGGAGAAACAAGTCACTTCTCTTTGAAAAAGCCTCACATTTTCTAGTGCAAGTGTGAGGTGGATCTACAAAGTTGGTGGTGGGCCTAATTCTTGAAGGAAAGGAGGAGAGCTTGTAGATTGCCATCCCATTCAAGAGCTTTGTTGTTTGACAACAAAGTTGGAGCCATCATCAACCTCAAGAGGTTGATAGGTAACGATTTTCTCAAAACACCCTATGTATGATTTTTGGTGTTTTATTGTATTTGCTACACAATATCATGAGGTGGCCGAAAATTTTCTTGAAAAATTCTATTTTTAAACTTCCGTTGCGCTTTCGGTCACCGTAACCGATCCCCTTTCAAGTGGTATCCGAGCTATGGTTACGATTTTGTGTAGCAATTACAAGATATTATGTTGAGATCGATTTCTAACCGCATGAGTGTATTTTTGCAACCAAAAACCGATGCTTATTGTGGGAAACTTCGGGCAGCTCGGGCTGCCCGAGAAGCTGCCCATTTCGGGCAGCTAGGGTAGCCCGAGGGGTTGCCCGAACAGCCCCATTAAAAATTAAAAAAAAAAAAATTTTGTTGCCGAAATCCGGCGACGGAGCTCCGGCGACGGAGCTCCGGCGACGGCGATGACGACTAGGGTTTCCAAAAGTGTTTTGGAATATAAAAGTGTCATGGGCCTTGAGTTGTTGGGCCATTGGATGGCTAACATATTTGTGAATTTTAAATGGGCCAAAATGTTTTTGGTGAAAAAATAAGTTTTTGGGCCCTTAAGTTTAAAATTACAAAAGTTGCAAATATTTTCTCATGAAATAAATATTTTAAGTTGGACTTTAAATATTTATAGTAAATGGTGATTTACAAGAAATTCGGTTATAAATAAATTAATTTGAAAGTAGACAAAGGTGTTTGTATACTTTGTTAATTTAGTTTATAATCGTGGCGGTTAGTGATTGGATCAAGATATATAATATTGGATCAATTAATTATTGTGATAATTAATTGATGGTGTATGATATGTGATATTATGCATGAAGGATGATCAAAAGCCCAAGCCCAATTTGCTAGGTGTATGCTAGGATATTTTGTGTTGAATGATTGTAATAATTATAAATTTATAAAGTGGGCTTGGTTTATGGCCCGTTCTCACCCCCATGAGATGTATCCCTATTTGCCATGGATATTTATTTGTAAATATTAGTATAGTGGAAGATCAAGAATGGAAGATGGTGGCCATGATGATTATGAAGATCGAAGACATGTAAATATTGGAAGCTAATGTAATAGTTGCATTTGCATCCCTTGCATTTCTCTAGGATTGGACCTAGGCCCGTGTTTAGCTCACACGGGCCATTAGTATTGGGGCGATTGATCATCCTTGTTTGTTTACTGTTTATAATATATGCATGATATGTTATAAATAATGAGTATGTGCGTTATTATTATGATAATAACAAAGTTGCATAAATCCGGCAAACATACGATCAAACATGGCGAGCTTTTAAATAAAATTAATGATGAGACCTTTCAAAATTAAAAACCCTCATTTTGAATGAGATTCAAAATTAATATCAAGCCCGAAAAGGGGAATTATAAATTTGTTTATAATTTCCTTGTCTTCCATCGACAATGGGTGCATGATGAACGCTACCCGTACTCGGGGCTCGGCTCATATTATTGGGGGAGCTCTGGGTGCCGGAAAGCTGTGACATCCATTGACATGGTGATGTGAACTACGTGGAACTCCCATGATTTCGGCTCATATTATTGAGGGAACTCATGGCGACCGTCCATTAAGGTTCAACATCGATGGGTAAGGCTTGACACGTAAAGATGAACGACGTCATATTATTGGGTCCTAATCAAACGTGGGACAAAAGTTTACGTAGAGGGTTGCATTGTGATGCAATTGGAAACTACCTTTTAGAAATTGTGATTGGCTGATATTATTCGGGATCATAATTCGCTAATTGGACCTTACGTACCTACTGAGGAAAGGAGTTTCCCGTTTTCACTAGAGGGTAGTGAAAATGTCAAAACAGTGGGAGCGAAAATTTATAAAGTTAAAGTCCAAACTTTATATCTTATTAAATATTTTAAAATAGTCATTAACATTTATCTGTTTTACTTTTCAGCACAAAAATTTGACAATGTCTTCAATTCGCAATCCGCTTTCTGCCATACTCGAAAAACATGTGTTAACCGGACCTAACTATCTCACTTGGTTAAGAAATCTGAAAATCGTCCTAAACTCGGAAAAGATTGCATATACACTGACTGAGTCGCCCCCTGCTGAGGCTCCGACTAGCTGCACTCCTGAGGAATTGCAGACCTACAAGGATATGTGTGACCATGACTTGAAAGCCAAGTGTTATATGCAGGCTTCTATGAACAATGAGCTGCAGAGGCGTTTTGAGGATGCAAAGAATGCTGCTGACATTCATATGCACCTCAAGGAGCTCTTTGGTGAGACGACTCGGTCTCTTAGGCATGCTACCATCAAGGAGCTGATCACTATGCGCATGCGAGATGGTGCCTCGGTCCATGAGCATGGCCTGCAGATGATTGGGCTCGTGGACAAGCTCGTTGGCATGGATCTGATCTTGCCTTTGGAGTTGACCACCGACGTGTTGCTCTTATCGCTGCCTAGCTCATTTGATCCTTTTGTGGTGAACTTCAATATGAACAAGATGGAGCCGACCCTTGAGGAGTTGGTGAACATGCTTGTGACCTTTGAGTCCACCATCAAGAAAGAGAAGCCGGTTCTTTTTGTGGGCTCTTCATCTGGTACAAAGACCGGTCCACCTGGGAAGGGAAAGAAGCGTTCTTTCCAACGTCCCAAGAAGAACGCGCCTTTGAAGAGGCAGACTCCGATTCCCGCTGTGGCAGCCGCACCAGTTAAGGCTGACAAGACTGTTGACATCTGTCATCACTGCAAGAAGCCTGGACATTGGAGGCGTAATTGCAGGGAATATCTGGCCCAGAAGAGTTCTGGAAACGGTATATTCTATATCGAAGTAAACATTTCAATTAACTCTACTTCTTGGGTATTGGATACCGGCTGTGGCTCATATCTCTGTAATGATTTGCAGGTGATGGGAAGAAGTAGGAGGCTCAGGGAAGGTGAGACCTTCTTGAGGATGGACAATGGGGCAAGAGTTGCTGCCAAAGCTGTTGGAGATGTCTCTTTAATTTTGAACAATGATTTTAAGTTGTTGTTAAGAGACGTTTTGTTTGTACCTGAGTTGGTGAAAAATATTATTTCCATTTCTATGTTAGATAAAGATGGATTTTCTTGTTTATTTAGCAAAGGTGT
This sequence comes from Primulina tabacum, assembly GCF_025594145.1. Taxonomy (NCBI): domain Eukaryota; kingdom Viridiplantae; phylum Streptophyta; class Magnoliopsida; order Lamiales; family Gesneriaceae; genus Primulina; species Primulina tabacum. Next base: position 9,073,029 of record NC_134566.1, read on the forward strand.
TTGCAATATTTACAAGAATGAATGTTTAATTGGTACTGGAGAACTTGAAAACGATCTCTACACCTTAAAATTGAAAGATATTCCACTTAACAATGTCCAAGCTATAACAACAACAAACAAGCGCAAACAAGATACTCTTAATATGGCACAATTATGGCATGCTCGATTAGGACATATTTCCCTAAGAAGGATGAACAAGTTAGTGGGAGTAGGCATGTTTGATATGTCTGATATTAATGCTGTCACGACTTGTGAAGCCTGTCTAAAAGGAAAGATCACCAAGATTCCCTTTAAGGGCCATGTGGAGCGAGTCAAAGGGTTATTGGATTTGATCCATACCGATGTGTGCGGTCCGCATAGCATCACCAGTAAGCATGGACATGCCTACTTCATCACCTTTACCGATGACTTTTCGAGGTACGGGTATGTGTATTTGATGAAATACAAGTCTTAAGCCTTTGAAAGGTTCAAAGAATTCAGAAGTGAAGCAGAGAAGCAATTGGGACGAAGCATCAAGACACTTCGATCGGATCGAGGTGGTGAGTACTTGAGTGCCGAGTTCCAAGAGTATCTTAGGGAGAATGGGATTCTCTCGCAGTGGACTCCGCCCGCTACACCACAGTTGAATGGTGTTTCGGAGCGTCGTAACCGGACTTTGATGGACATGGTTCGGTCTATGATGGGGTTCACGGAGTTGCCGCCATCCTTTTGGTGATATGCGCTTGAGACAGCGGCAATGTTGTTGAACAATGTCCATACAAAGGCAGTTGATAAGACACCATATGAGATATGGATGGGTAAGCCACTCAAATATTCTTATCTTAGAATATGGGGGTGCCCTGCTTATGTGAAGCAGGTAGTGGGAGATAAATTTGATAGTCGATCCATTTTATGTTACTTTGTGGGATATCCAAAGAATTCGGTTGGATACTACTTCTATCATCCCCAAGAAACAAAGGTGTTTGTTTCTAGGAATGCAACCTTTTTGGAAAAGGAATTTCTATTAGATAGAAAAGACGAGATGATAGAACTCGAAGAGGTTCGAGAGACACCCACAGTTGTAGAACCCACACCCGAGGAGCCAAGAGAGGAGATACAAGCTCCTAGAAGATCCGAGAGAGTCTCGAGACCACCTATGAGGTATGGTCTGCTTCTTGAAGAGGGCCATGATGAGCCTAACCATGGATGTGATCCAAGGACCTTCAAGGAAGCATTATCTGATGCCGATTCATCCAAGTGGCTTGAAGCGATGGAATCTGAGATGAATTCCATGCATTCGAATCAAGTGTGGAATCTCGTGGATCCACCTGAGGGAATTGTTCCCATAGGGTGTAAATGGATTTACAAGAGGAAACTTGGGGCGGATGGGAAGGTATTGACCTTCAAGGCGCGATTGGTGGCAAAAGGATATACTCAAAGACAAGGAGTTGACTTTGAGAAAACCTTTTCTCCAGTTGCAATGTTCAAGTCCATAAGGATTTTGCTAGCCATAGCTGCATGGTATGACTATGAGATATGGCAGATGGATGTTAAGACAGCCTTTCTTAATGGGGATATTAAGGAAGAGATTTACATGTCTCAACCCGAAGGGTTTACATCTATCGGAAGTGAGCATACGGTATGCAAACTTCAAAGATCTATTTATGGTCTAAAGCAGGCATCTAGGAGTTGGAACCTCAGATTCGACAGTACAATCAAAGAGTTTGGTTTTGCTAAGAATCCTGAGGAACCCTGTGTGTATAAGAAGGTCAGTGGGAGTGCTGTGACATTCCTGGTGTTGTATGTTGATGACATTCTAATCATTGGGAATGATGTAGGAATGTTGCAATCAACGAAGATATGGTTAGCGAGTAAGTTCTCAATGCAGGACTTGGGTGAAACATCTTTTGTTTTGGGAATACAGATCTATAGAGATTGATCAAAAAGATTGCTTGGTCTCACCCAGTCCACATACATTGATACCATCGTGAAGCGGTTCTCGATGGATGGGTCCAAGAGAGGACATCTACCAATGTGTCATGGCGTGTCCCTATCCAAGTCTATGTCTCCCAAGACTGATGCAGAGATAGCGGCGATGACCAGCATTCCTTATGCATCTGCGATTGGTAGCATCATGTTTGAGATGATATCTACACGTCCTGACGTGGCTTTTGCACTAAGTGTAGTGAGTAGATATCAATCCAACCCTGGTCTTCCACACTGGAAAGCTGTGAAGGATATCCTCAAGTATTTGAGAAGGACCAATAAATTGTTCTTGCTCTATGGGGGTGGAGAACTGAAATTGGAAGGCTATACCGACTCTAGCTTCCAAAGCGATATCGATGACTCGAAGTCAACCTCTGGATTCATATTCATGCTCAATGGTGCTGCTGTCTCTTGGAAGAGTTCCAAGCAAGACAGTACAGCGGATTCCACCACTGAGGCAGAATATATTGCTGCATCAGCTGCAGCAAAGGAGGCTGTTTGGATAAGGAATTTCGTCCAAGAGTTGGGCGTCATTCCTAATGGAGTTGCTCCTGTCCCGGTGTTTTGTGACAACACGGGAGCCATTGCTCAAGCAAAGGAGCCGAGGTCTCATCAGAAGTCCAAACACGTATTGAGAAAGTACCACATCCTCAGAGAGATCGTGGAGAGAGGAGATGTCACGGTTGACAAAGTCGGCTCCGCAGATAATGTTGCTGATCCACTAACTAAGCCTTTACCTGGACCATTGTTCGAGAAGCATCGCGAATCGATGGGTTTGAAGCATATAGGTAGTTGGCTCTAGTGAAAGTGGGAGATTGTTAGAGTAGGTGCCCGTCGAGCCAAGTGTTGGCCGATGGTTCATGATTAAACTCTATGTATGAACAGTCTTTATTTTAATAATATTTAAATTTATCATTTTGGCACTTCTTTATCTGTATACCCATGTTAGTTGCATAGATAAAGTCCTTGAGTATACAAATAGTAGAAAGAATATGAGATGCTCATATGATGAGTATCATGAAACTCATATTTAGAATACTGTATATTCTAAACAGTTCCTAGTCGATTTAGCCGCCACTAAGAAGGATATAGGCCGCTCGAGTTCGAGACTAGTATCTGCGATGTGAGTACCATGTTTCATTGGTAGGGGACATTGTGATGTCCGAGCATGTAGATAGGTGCTCCTGGTAGAGTGCACTGAACAACCCTTCATAAAAGGACTTTCCAAGTGGTTCTCACTTATCGAGTGGAAAAGTCCTAGTTTATGGTTGTACACCATTAGTCCTTATGACCCGGGAAAACATTGAGACTCTATGTGCTAAAATTACACTTTGACTTGTTTACCGACTCTCATGGGGTCATCAGATGACAAGGTTGGGTGTTCTGTCGAAACATATAGGAGTCGATGCATTGTAGTCGGGGATTCACCGCTCCTTCGGGTATGGATATCCTATGTGTTCTCATGTATATGTAGTTTGAAATCTCTGATCAGAGTATGGTGGTAATTAAGAAAGGGGTTTCTTAGATTACACCATCGATGCAACTACGACATGACACATAGTATCGATTCATTGACAACTCTCGATATACCAATGGTTGTCGAATCGGTCGCGATATATGAGTTGAAGGGACCGTACTGTACGCTAACCATAATTGAATTGTTCTTGCAGGCACTATCATTTGATACCTAGGGAATCATGTAAGCGATGCTGGTAGGCGTTTAACATGATTGGTTGGGTACTATCAGACTTGAGTTTTGACGTTCTTGTTATCAAGGAGTTGATAAGTAAGAATGGAGCAATTGGGGTATGCTCATATAAGGACATGTTTAGTCCGAATCACATGGAGATGTGAACCCACGGCTAGTTGTATCAATGAACCATTGAGGGCCAAACAAGTACTAGCTTTCTAGATCCCGTTGAGAAATAAAAATAGATCAATGTGTTGAACGGCTTATATATGAGTTTATAAGCGTTGAGAAAAATAGAAGTATAACTTCTATGAGAGAAATGTAATTTTTAATTTATGAATGTGTCCCTAAATTAAAAAAATAGGCCAAGTAAATAATGTATTTGAAAATTGTGATTTTCATAAACATTGTTATGGACTAAATTAAATTAATTCAAGTGTTGAATTAATAAAACACTAGTGGGCCTAGTAGAGTCCAAATAATTAAATTAATTCAAGTGTTGAATTAATTAAATAACATTGGGCCTTGTAGAGCCCAATTGGAAATAATTATTTAACTAGTGGGCTTGAGTAAAATCAAGTAAACTATAAATGGGCTCAAATATGTTTGAGACATTTAAATAAAAGTCCATGGGCCTTGTAATTGTTACAAGCCCACTTGATATGCATGTTTGGGAGTTGAAAGGTTGGAGAATACTTTTGATTAAAAAAATTGGTATGGCATGCAACTTTTTGCAACACCTTTTTCCACACCCAAGACAAGTCTTCCCCCTCTCATTCACATGTGTTGGCCGAAAATATTGAGGAGCTTTTCTTAATTTTTCTCTCCTCTTGTGTTCTTCAATAGTTGGAGAAACAAGTCACTTCTCTTTGAAAAAGCCTCACATTTTCTAGTGCAAGTGTGAGGTGAATCTACAAAGTTGGTGGTGGGCCTAATTCTTGAAGGAAAGGAGGAGAGCTTGTAGATTGCCATCCCATTCAAGAGCTTTGTTGTTTGACAACAAATTTGGAGCCATCATCAACCTCAAGAGGTTGATAGGTAACGATTTTCTCAAAACACCCTATGTATGATTTTTGGTGTTTTATTGTATTTGCTACACAATATCATGAGGTGGCCGAAAATTTTCTTGAAAAATTCTATTTTTAAACTTCCGTTGTGCTTCCGGTCACCGTAACCGATCCCCTTTCAGTTTATACAAATGCTTTTGCAAACTTTGGTTGTGGTTGTTTTATTGCAAATATTTTAGACAAACGGATGATTTTTATTGTAATTTTGATGATTACTACTTATTTAAGAAAATTTTTATATTTCCGAAAATTTATAATAGTTTAAAAGTACGGTACGTTACATACCCTCTGACGGTTTATCTCATTTCTCTGAGATAAAACTTGTTGATATAGAGGAAATGCAGACTCTGCTTTCTGTTGATGGGAAGAAGATCAATGTATCTGATCCCATGAAAGAACTAAAGCCAGAGATACAGTTGTTGGCTGACATATTTGCCAAGGGTGTTCTCACCAAGGCAGGCTCATTTGCTGTCTGTTGCGTGTTTTCACTACCGCAAGTGTATGGTGTCAAGTTTTACTATATGTGAGTAGAGTATCGTTCCCACGAAGAGTGTAAACTAAAAAATATATCAATGCTTGTAACTAAAATAGTCCCGACTTTATCTAGAAAATTCAGTAAAATGTTTGGTTTGCTTAAACGAGTTAATTAAAAGAAAGAATTAATCTAAATCACCAAGTTGAGAGATAACAATGAGAGAAAATATCTAGAGAAATGATTTCACTAAGTTTTCACAATAATTATTCACTGTTAAATTTATATTCATGAATTCCAATTGTTTAATGAGCAAGAACACTTAATTGTTTTATTCCCCCTTTCCCAAAGGACGAATAAACTGTAACATTCAAACATCGATTCAAACATTCCTAAAATAAGAGTCTCAATTTAAAAGATAAATACAAACAATGTTTTTGCCTAAGCCCCGCTAAAGTTATACGCCTTCCGAACGATATAAAAATTCAACGATGTGTCTCTAATGATCTATAATCCTAGTTTCTCTCCCGAGTTGTAGAATTAATCAGACAACACACAATTTATGGCCAGTAAATTGCAGTAAAATAAACACAGAGAACACAATTAAACAACTACGGAATTCAATCAAATAAACCACATCAAATCATCGCGTCCACAAAGCTACGTCATTCTCTAGACTGGAAAATTAGTTCATGACGAATTCTAAATAAAAACAATACATGTTTAAAGTTTAGACATCGCAACACAGTAAAATGTAAAAGTGGAAGAATAGATGACAAATCCGAAGTGTCATCTCTGTCCCCAGATCCGTCGTTCATCGCATTTGTGATCGCTCTTTGCATTCCTGATCTTCGTCTCGTGTTCGCTCTTGCTCTCCTCTGTGTTTTCTCTCCAATAAGGCGTCCCTCTATTCTGAACCCTCGGTTATTCTTTTATTTCCGCTTCCGGGCCGTAATCTGAAAGCCCAAATTGTTTTTCTCACCGCCATTGGCGCCGCGGCGCTGAGTAAGTGGCGCCTAGGCGCCCGTGCTTCGCTGGTGTAGGCGCCGCGATGCTTGTTCCTTAGAGCTTAGGTGCTTGATCTTCGTGTTTGAGGTTCCGCGACGCTTGTTGAGTAGCGCCTAGGCGCTCGTTCCTCGGCAGTGAGGCGTCGCGGTGCAACATTTGGCGCTGCGGCTCGTATCTATCACAGTTTCACACTCAAAATTACCTTTGATTGCTCTAAATCATCCAATAGTTGTCTATCCCCTACACAACACAAAAACAACAAAAACCAAGCATAATTCTGTTCGAAACCAACATAGATCAAATGGATTAGCATATAAATTAAGTGCAATTCTTGCACTTATCACTGCCCTCACCCTTGAAAAATTTCAGGTTAGGACAGCAATCATGAGTGGTAGGAGACTGAACTGGTCGATCATCATCTTCAACATACTAAAAATTATGGTTCAGCCTTCCAAACAGTCCAAAGGTTTAGTTGTGCCACTCAGTTACCTACTGAAGAAATCTAGTTTGATGGATGACTCGGTTGAAAAGTCATCCAAATTAAAGGTTTTCAATGCAAAGAATGTTCAGCAACCAAAGACAAAGCTGGACATCTCTTCTGAGCAGTTTATCAAGATCAAGGAGGAGATTGGGATGTTGGAAGCTCCCAAATCAGTCAAGAAGGCCAGAATAAAGGATTTGGCAAAGACAAAGACAATCAAAATGAAATTGATTTTCAGTGAAACTGAATCGGAGAAAACTCCATCTCTGAAAATTGTTAAGAAGCCAAGGTCCCAAAAGACCAAGCCAGCTGTAGTTGAAGCTATTCCAGGTGATCGTCTTATGCCAACTAGAGCTGAACCCCCACTAACTTCTATACCAATTCAAGCAGTTCCAGTTGCATCATCAGCTGAATAACCTCAGCAAACGAAGCCAACTGTTCCTCCAAAGAAGATTATCACCGAATCTGGTGAAAAACTGACATTGGTTGGACTTCGCGCACCACCCATCGTCGTCAACAGACCAACAGTTCTACCAATTTCTCGACCTAATGGTGTGGTAATTCGAGAGAAGGTGGATGCCACCACCTCAGGGCTTATCATTTCTCACGCCCTAACTGATCAAAAAGGTAAGGGCGAGTTGATTGAAGACCCAGTCCTACCAATACGATTCAAACTCACATCGATCTTATATGGAATGAAATAAATTAGTTTTTGAATCGAAGTCGGAAACTTATAATGAATGGGTCAGATATAGGACTGAAGTGTTTGCCAGGCGTTTGAAGAAGACATCAGTTTTAAACAAGTTCATCGCCCTGGAGACAATAGTCCTGAAGACAGTTAAAGTTGTCACAATCGCTCAAGCAATGGAGAGGAGAACCTACTTTTTTGGTCTGATGCGGGTGAAAAAGCTTGCTGAAGTAGCAGCTCAGCTAAGAATGAATTATGATCCGATCAGTCCAACTGCCTATAACAACAGAGCAGTTTTTCAGCAATTGGACTCTGATCTCTTATCGTTGCAAATGAGGATCAAAGCTTTGAAATTAAATCAACAACTGTACATACCAATTAATTCCCAAAGCCCAACATCAGCAAAGCTGGCTGAAACATCTATAGCTCAGCAAGAGCCATCCAAGGAACCAGTAGCTGAAAAAATTTTTGAGCAAGTGACTATTCTTACTTCTCAGGATGCTCAACCATCATCTTCTTCTGCTCCTACAAAATCTCCTCTAGTTAATATTCAGTTGTATATAGATGCTGAGTTGTCACTAGCAAATGTTGACGAAATGATACAATCATTCCCGACTCGTTTGGTAAGTCGTAATTCGTTTTATTTAATTCGGGAGTTGTACGGGAAAAATGCAAGTTTATGGGCAGTTTTGAGTTGTAAGCTTTAAGTTAGGGCAACATACCTGAAGGTCGATCCAACGAGGTCCACGACGTTAGTAAATAAATATAACATTCATAAATATTTTTTTTGAAGTATTTAAGTTGTCTTGTGGCCAAATTATTCATGTACGGGTCTTGAAGTCGGAGAACATATCTTATGATTAGTAGTGGATATACAGTCCAAGGTGTATGGTGATCCTTGCCTGCCTAGCGCTGTGGTGTTAGTTTAATCAAACGAATTACGATATGGTGCCATATTTCAATGAGCAAAACTCTACGCAAAATGTTTAAGTTTATGTTATAAAAATTTTTATGCAGGAAAGTCACGTCATATTTATTTATGCCTATTTAATTTATGTATCAAGTATGTTTAAATCTCATGAATTTTTATTATGTGGTATTTGTTATTCACGGATTATACATGCTGAGTCTTTATACTCACTGGACTTGATTGATGCAGATGACATTGTCAAGGAGCTTTGCATTTTAAAAATGATTTAGTACTCTGATTTTATGAGCCTGGACCCTAGGCAGTTCACACCCGATGGCCTTGCATTTTATGAGCTTTATGCATGTTAAAAATGATTTAGTATTCTGATTTATTTTATTGCATTTTTGGTTGGGAAACTAATTCTTTTGTCTAATTTAAAATATTTTATAGATGTCGACGTGGATCTTTTTTTTTACGCCTCAAAATAATCTGTTGGAAACTAAATTTCGGAGTTTGACAAATTAAGCGTGAAAAGATTGAACAACTTATCAAGAAAACTGAAGATAACTGAACTGAAGATTCGTAAACTGATAGTTGCCCGAACTGAAAATTAATGGGTATATAATTCTAGGCAACTGAACTAAGCTAAGCTAATTGAACTGTGTTGTCAACTAAACGATCAATTGAGACTGATCAGTTACACATTAATCAGTTGAGACTGATCAGTTACACACTAAGCAGTTAATCCTATCGGCTAAAGAAGACAACTGATTTTATCAGCTTTACACATCATCAGTTAAGGATGTAGCCAACAACATACAGTTTGTACAGAAGCAGTGGGAACACTGCATTTCCAAAAAGCCACACTGTACGATTGTCAAAAGAATCTTGACATGGCTATTCAACGGATATAAAAATTCAAATGTATTCAATGTTATTGTTGGAATCAAAGCCTATAAATAGCCGAGAAGCTCAGATGAGATATATACGAAGAAAACTGATTACCCAACTATCGAGCTATACAGCCGGTTTCAAGAAATCTACACAAATTCTTTCAAAGCTCAGTTTTACAAAAGCTCACACTTATTATACATATTCATAGCTTTCAGGCTGTACTTTGAGCTTCAAGCACAAACATTCATTGTTGTTTTATTCGATCTTTGTAAGATCAGTTGTGATTAAAAAAATTACATCAATTGAGTACTAATAAAAATTGTATTGATACTAAGATTTTCAGTTTTGGCATTGTTAAGTCTAAACTGAAGTGAGTTTGTACAAAGCATTGTATAGATCAAAGCCTTTTAGTGAATATCCTATCCTCGAGATAGAAGAGGTGACGTAGGAGTGTTTGAAATCTCTGAATATCCACAAATCTTGTGTTGCTTATTATAAGTTTTATTCTTTCTGTCTTTTAGTTATTTCCACACTTTTACTAATTTAACTGATTGACATTGACAAAAAGATTCTTGAACTCAGTTTATCACTAAACTGATTCAACCATCGAAGTTGTGAAAATTTTCAAAATTTTATTCAACCCCCCCTTCTAAACACTTCTTCACACCCAACTGATCCTAACAAGTGATATCAGAGCAGTTGAATCTTGTTTCTGAATAATTCATATCTACAAACCTGATTACCATGTCTTCTTTCAATAAAATCCCCATGTTTTCCAGAGAGAAATTTGACGATTGGAAGATTAGAATGCAGGCTCACCTAGCTGCACAAGATGATGATATGTGGTACGTTGTCACTGACGGACCCATGAAAATATTGAAAGCAAATATTGTTGTTGTCATAACTGATGGTGCACCACATCGCATTGAAAAGCCTAGAGAAGAATGGATAATAGAAGACAAAATAAAAGCCAATTTGGACAATGTGGCTAAAGACATTCTGTACAAGACGTTGGATAAAATTACTTTCATCAAGATAAAGATGTTCATAACTGCAAAAGAGATCTGAGAGAAGTTGATTCAGCTCTGCGGGGGCAATGAGCAAACCAAAGAAAATAAACTCTCAGTTGTTGTTCAGGAGTTTGATAATATTAAAATGAAGACTGGAGAGTCTATGAACGAGTACGATGAAAGAGTCAGCAACAATATAAATGAACTGAATGCACTTGGAAAAGTGTATTCAAAAAAATAAGTTGCACTGAAGGTGGTCCGAGGTCTTCCTAAGGAATGGGATGTCAAGACAATGTGTTAGGATCGGTTAGGGGGATCACCGTTGAACTACAATAGCTCAGTTCTTGAAATATTGAACACCGATGAATTAAATCGAGTTTGGTGTTCATACCAAGGGGAAAATACTTGAAATAATCCTTCGTAGAAACGATTAAATATTTTGTAAATTATTTAAAATATATGCAAGTTGAATGAGTAAAAATATTTTAGTTGAAGTATTTTATCAAACACTTGGTATGCAATATTTTGGTATTTGAAGAACACATAAAATGTTTCACCAATTCTTCTTTAAAATTATGAAAATCATAAGTAAATGCAATAAACAAATAAACACGAATTTGTTTATGGAAGTTCGGAGACTTCAAATGCTCCTACGTCACCCCTTCTTTCCCTTGGGAATGATACACTAGAAGACTTTGATTTATACAACTCTTTGTACAAACCCACTCAGCTAGGACTTACCCACTGCCTAAACTGAACTCCTAGCTCTCAAGATTGTAGGCAGCACCTCACAATCAGCATATTGTTTAATGTCTCATATGCAAAGACTACAAACACATTATTTTACGTCTTTGTGTGAAGACTCACTCAACTAAACTTTGAAGTTCAACTCTCTTGTATATGTGTGAGTGATTGTGTGAGGAATTTATCCTTTACAGTGTACATCTCAAATGTATCCTCACACAAGGGCATGTGCTCTCAACTAGCTGATTTCTTCATGCTAACTGCCCTTGCTTTGAATCCTCTTCAAAAGCTCTTGTTTCATCTTCAATATGTTGTATTTATAGGCTCCAACAATGGTATATACGTTAGACACAAGAATATGACCGTTTGAAAAATTTCTGTATTGTTTCTAGAACTGCAACGGTCAAATTCGCCTTGCTGGACATTTTCCCAACTGGTCAACTCTGGTCAACTGGTCAACTCTGGTCAACTCAACTGGTCGTTCAGTTCAACTGGTCAGCTGCTGGTTCAGTTGGTCAGGTTCAAATGGTCTTCAGTTGGTCTGGTTCAGTTCAGTTCAACTGATCTGGTTCAACTGGTCTTCAGCTGGTCTGGTTCACTTCAACTGGTTCGGTTCAGTTCAGTTTCAGCTGGTGTGCTGAAATCAGCATAGGTTATTTCAGTTTTTGCAGAACTGTAACGACCCATTACAGGCCTAGTGGACTGCCCATACGGCCCACTGCCCCGATCGACCCAAGACTATCCCGATCTTGGGTTCCCTCAAAGGGGCCTTTTCCCTCACGGGCTTTCCATAGACGTCGTACGGGTTACTCATAGGATCACCCCCTCCCTACCAAGGAGTTTCTTTCGCCTCCCCAGGACTCGATCCCATGACCTATATATTGTAACGACCCATTACAGGCCCAGTGGACCGCCCATACGGCCCACTGCCCCGATCGACCCAAGGCTATCCCGATCTTGGGCTCCCTCAAAGGGGCCTTTTCCCTCACGGGCTTTCCATAGGCGTCGTACGGGTTACTCATAGGACTCTCCACACCAGGTTGGTGGAGGTTTACCTCCCCAAGTCTCGAACCCATGACCTCCTGGCATAAGTACATAGTTCAAAGAGACTTGGTACCAGTTGTTCGAGACTTGGGGAGGTAAACCTCCACCAACCTGGTGTGGAGTGTCCTATGAGTAACCCGTACGACGCCTATGGAAAGCCCGTGAGGGAAAATGCCCCTTTGAGGGAGCCCAAGATCGGGATAGCCTTGGGTCGATCGGGGCAGTGGGCCGTATGGGCGGTCCACTGGGCCTGTAATGGGTCGTTACATTTACGCTTAGGCAGCATGATCCTATGATACATATTAAGTTAAAACTATTTCCATACATAACATATCATAAATATTGAGGCTACACATCCATATTAGATCAAATGATGCAGGTACATACATACCGAATTGTCGACAGCAGAGGAAGTCATATGCAAATCATTGGTCCGAAAATCTTTGCTCTGATACCAATAAATGTAACACTTGTGACTAAAATGTATAATTAGTGCGGAAGATTTAAAAATAATTTGGAGAAAATGTGTACTTTTAAAAAAATTTGGGCAGTATCTCCCCACAAATAGGACATGCCACCTGCCTCAAGCAACACATAAAATACATGCAAAAGATTTTCATATACATCAGATACCATTTAATATAGTATCAACACATATTTTTAATTCAAATACCAAAACAAGATTTTCAGTGTTTCCCAAAATAACCATAACCATAACATAACAAAAATAGCGTCCAATTGAAATCTCCAAAGTTTGGCATAATCCCTTCTCTTGCTTCGACAACTCAAGGATGATCAGTCTTTCTTACCTGTGCCTGCATCACATGAACATAACTGGAATGAGTATAAAACTCAGCAAATGGAATCAATACTAACAAGATACATATATATAATTTTATTGTAAAACATAAAATGATTAGCCTCAATTTCATTTTCTTGAAAACATTAACCATTTCATTTCATAAACGTCGAATCATCATTAATATCATCCGTCAAGAATCATAATACAACAATACACAAGGATGATATTCATTTCATTGATTAACTGAAGAATTGATAGTTCTTATAGGATAGTTCATTCATTGCTAACCCTCTTCGTAAAAACGAATCTTATAGGAGGGACACATACCTCTGCATAAAATGCATCTTATAAGAGAGCACATGTTTTTATCGTTAATTGGCCAATTACATTGCGGATTTAGAATTGCCAGAGGCAACACCGCTACTATCACTATCAATCCAATCATTCAATTATATAAAACTCCATTCAAACATTTTATCGAACATCTTAGAGGCATCATATATAGTTTAACTCCTTTCATTCAAAAATGCATATAATTGCACTACCATATATACAAATTTACATATATATATCATGAATGGAATTGAAAGGAGTTAGCATCATAAAATCATCAAAACACATACATATAGGATCATGTGATGCATTGAAGAAATGATTCCACTTACAACACTTGGAGCACTTGGTTTCCTAAACCTTTATGGTGATCCTACAATAATAAACCCAATAAATAACCATCAACACTCAAATAACAACATTATATGACCATTTAATCCAATACATAAATCACAACTATCATGCCCTAACTCCACCATCTTCAATAACTCAAGAACAAGAAGAAAAACCACTTACCTTTGTCCCTTTCACTAAAAAGATGAAGCTCCAACTTCGGATTGAAGATTAATTTGCTTGATTGAAAGAAAGGATGAGAAGAAAATGAAGAACCCTAGCTTGGAATCGTAGGAGAAGAGAAATGAGGAGAAGGGAAATGAAGAAAATGAGAGTCTCATTCGATTTTATACCTTAAAACACGCAAAACACGCTTTTGTACTGTGCTGGGCGCTCGGACGGTCATAAATTACCGCCCTAGCACGGACGTTTCTTTCCAAAACCAAAAATTCCAGAAGCAGTGGCGCTCGGGCGGCCATTTCTTAATGCTCTGCGCACAGCCGCCTCAAAGATCGCCTCCGAAACGCCTCTTCCTGTCATAATTTGGAAAATTGGTAAACAGGAAAGTTGTAGCTCTATGTCTTGGCTTGCATCTCTAATTAGCCTCATGTCATTTGAAGATCTGAGTAAAAAGTTATGCTCAATCTCCCAACATGTGTCACTGGAGGAACGACGATACACACGACACATATCGGGGCGCTTTTGGCTAGTCTTCCACAATGATTTGAACAAAACTCAACACATGAAAGTTATAGGCTTATGTCTTATCTTTCTAATGAAAGTGGCCTCACATAATTTGTATCCCAATACAAAACATTATGCTAAAAACCAGAACTACTGCCACATTTTCATACCGTTTTAGCACTTCCATTACCTATTTGGCTAAGGATCAACCTTCTATCATACCCATCCATTCTTTGTTTCATTCTATATCATTCAATACCATTCATCTCATATCTTGAAGCCATAAACCATCACTATTAAATCACATATCCCAAACGATCATTGTCATAAACCATAAGAGTAATAATAAACATACTTAATCATAATCATTACCTTACATCATATAAATACGGATGTCTGGGCGTTACAATTCTCCTTTTCTTAAGAAATTTCGTCCCCGAAATTGCCATTACTATGCGAATAACTCAGGATATCGCTGTTTCATTTCCTCCTCTGGTTCCCACGTTGCTTCTTCAACCAACTGATTACGCCAAAGAATCTTGATAATGCCGATCTCCTTATTCCTCAGTACTTTAACCTTGCGATCTAAAATCTGGATTGGTACTTCTTAATAAGTCAAGTTCGGCATCAGATCCAATGGTTCATGTCTGAGAACATGGGAAGGGTTCGAGATGTACTTCCTGAGCATTGAGACGTAAAATACATTGTGGACTCTATCCAAGTCCGGCGGTAAAGCTAGACGATATGCTCTTTCTCCTATCCTGTCCAAAATTTCAAATGGCCCGATAAATCTTGGGCTCAGCTTACCTTTCTTCCCGAATCTCATTATCCCTTTGAGAGGAGCAATTTTGATAAAAACATGATCTCCAACTTCAAACTCCACAGGCCTCCTTCGGTTATCGGCATAACTTTTCTGTCTGGTTTGGGCCGTCTTCATTCTGTCCTGGATTAAAGTAATCACATCAGTTGTCTGTTGGACCAATTCTGGTCCTAACAACTTTCTTTTACCGACTTCATCCCAGTTCAATGGTGACCTACATTTTCTGCCATACAATGCCTTGTATGGTGCCATGCCAATCGTCGCCTGATAAATATTGTTATATGTAAATTCCGCAAGTGGCAATTTAGAATCCCAGCTACCAGGATAGTCAATCGTGCAGGCTCGTAGCATATCTTCAAGAATATGAATTACCCTCTCTGACTGCCTGTCACTCTGAGAATGATAAGCTGTGCTAAAAGCCAACCTGGTGCCGAAGGCTCTGTGCAAGCTCTTTCAGAATTCAGAAGTAAACCTTGGGTCACGATCATATACAATTGACACAGGGATACCATGAAATCTCACAATCTCAGCTACATAGACTTCAGCATACTGGTTCATTGTAAACTTCGTCTTGACCGGTAGAAAAGGAGCCGACTTGGTTAACCTGTCAACAATCACCCAGATGGAGTTGTAACCTTTTGGTGTTCTTGGAAGTCCCGTTACAAAATCCATGGTGATGTGCTCCCACTTCCACTGAGGTATTGGGAGGGATTGCAAAGTTCCAGCAGGTCTTTGATGCTCAATCTTTACTATCATATCTTGAAGCCATAAACCATCACTATTAAATCACATATCCCAAACGATCATTGTCATAAACCATAAGAGTAATAATAAACATACTTAATCATAATCATTACCTTACATCATATAAATACGGATGTCTGGGCGTTACAATTCTCCTTTTCTTAAGAAATTTCGTCCCCGAAATTGCCATTACTATGCGAATAACTCAGGATATCGCTGTTTCATTTCCTCCTCTGGTTCCCACGTTGCTTCTTCAACCAACTGATTACGCCAAAGAATCTTGATAATGCCGATCTCCTTATTCCTCAGTACTTTAACCTTGCGATCTAAAATCTGGATTGGTACTTCTTGATAAGTCAAGTTCGGCATCAGATCCAATGGTTCATGTCTGAGAACATGGGAAGGGTTCGAGATGTACTTCCTGAGCATTGAGACGTAAAATACATTGTGGACTCTATCCAAGTCCGGCGGTAAAGCTAGACGATATGCTCTTTCTCCTATCCTGTCCAGAATTTCAAATGGCCCGATAAATCTTGGGCTCAGCTTACCTTTCTTCCCGAATCTCATTATCCCTTTGAGAGGAGCAATTTTGATAAAAACATGATCTCCAACTTCAAACTCCACAGGCCTCCTTCAGTTATCGGCATAACTTTTCTGTCTGGTTTGGGCCGTCTTCATTCTGTCCTGGATTAAAGTAATCACATCAGTTGTCTGTTGGACCAATTCTGGTCCTAACAACTTTCTTTTACCGACTTCATCCCAGTTCAATGGTGACCTACATTTTCTACCATACAATGCCTTGTATGGTGCCATGCCAATCGTCGCCTGATAAATATTGTTATATGTAAATTCCGCAAGTGGCAATTTAGAATCCCAGCTACCAGGATAGTCAATCGTGCAGGCTCGTAGCATATCTTCAAGAATCTGAATTACCCTATCTGACTGCCTGTCACTCTGAGGATGATAATCTGTGCTAAAAGCCAACCTGGTGCCGAAGGCTCTGTGCAAGCTCTTTCAGAATTCAGAAGTAAGCCTTGGGTCACGATCATATACAATTGACACAGGGATACCATGAAATCTCACAATCTCAGCTACATAGACTTCAGCATACTGGTTCATTGTAAACTTCGTCTTGACCGGTAGAAAAGGAGCCGACTTGGTTAACCTGTCAACAATCACCCAGATGGAGTTGTAACCTTTTGGTGTTCTTGGAAGTCCCGTTACAAAATCCATGGTGATGTGCTCCCACTTCCACTGAGGTATTGGGAGGGATTGCAAAGTTCCAGCAGGTCTTTGATGCTCAATCTTTACTATCATATATTGAAGCCATAAACCATAACTATTAAATCACATATCCCAAACGATCATTGTCATAAACCATAAGAGTAATAATAAACATACTTAATCATAATCATTACATTAAATCATATAAATACGGATGTCTGGGCGTTACAATTCTCCTTTTCTTAAGAAATTTCGTCCCCGAAATTGCCATTACTATGCGAATAACTCAGGATATCGTTGTTTAATTTCCTCCTCTGGTTCCCACGTTGCTTCTTCAACCAACTGATTACGCCAAAGAATCTTGATAATGCCGATCTCCTTATTCCTCAGTACTTTAACCTTGCGATCTAAAATCTGGATTGGTACTTCTTGATAAGTCAAGTTCGGCATCAGATCCAATGGTTCATGTCTGAGAACATGGGAAGGGTTTGAGATGTACTTCCTGAGCATTGAGACGTAAAATACATTGTGGACTCTATCCAAGGCCGGCGGTAAAGCTAGACGATATGCTCTTTCTCCTATCCTGTCCAGAATTTCAAATGGCCTGATAAATCTTGGGCTCGGCTTACCTTTCTTCCCGAATCTCATTATCCCTTTGAGAGGAGCAATTTTGATAAAAACATGATCTCCAACTTCAAACTCCACAGGCCTCCTTCGGTTATCGGCATAACTTTTCTGTCTGGTTTGGGCCGTCTTCATTCTGTCCTGGATTAAAGTAATCACATCAGTTGTCTGTTGGACCAATTCTGGTCCTAACAACTTTCTTTTACCGATTTCATCCCAGTTCAATGGTGACCTACATTTTCTGTCATACAATGCCTTGTATGGTGCCATGCCAATCGTCGCCTGATAAATATTGTTATATGTAAATTCCGCAAGTGGCAATTTAGAATCCCAGCTACCAGGATAGTCAATCGTGCAGGCTCGTAGCATATCTTCAAGAATCTGAATTACCCTCTCTGACTGCCTGTCACTCTGAGGATGATAAGCTGTGCTAAAAGCCAACCTGGTGCCGAAGGCTCTGTGCAAGCTCTTTCAGAATTCAGAAGTAAACCTTGGGTCACGATCATATACAATTGACACAGGGATACCATGAAATCTCACAATCTCAGCTACATAGACTTCAGCATACTGGTTCATTGTAAACTTCGTCTTGACCGGTAGAAAAGGAGCCGACTTGGTTAACCTGTCAACAATCACCCAGATGGAGTTGTAACCTTTTGGTGTTCTTGGAAGTCCCGTTACAAAATCCATGGTGATGTGCTCCCACTTCCACTGAGGTATTGGGAGGGATTGCAAAGTTCCAGCAGGTCTTTGATGCTCATTCTTTACTTACTGACATGTTAGACATTCAGATATAAACTTTGCAATATCACTTTTCATACCTGGCCACCAGTATAGACGTCGGAGATCCTGATACATCTTGGTGCTACCTTGATGTATCGAGTATGGCGCGGTATGAGCCTCTGTCAAAACATCTCGTCGAATGTCATCACCACTAGGAACACATATCCGACCTCTCCACGTTAACAAATCATCAGTGTTCATTGCAAACTCTGTATTTCCTTTCTCATCGGCTTTGGATCGCAATTCCATCAATTGATTATCATTAGGCTGCTCCTGTCATATCCTATCTGACAACGTAGGTCGAATAACTAAAGCTGAAAGTCTAGCTATGGTCCCTTTCTCTACCATAGCGATCTCGCTCCTCTGAAGATCCAATAACAACGGCTTCTGAATCACTGAACTCAAAGAAGAAACAGACTTACGGCTCAAAGCATCTGCAACAACGTTTGCTTTACCTGGGTGGTAGCAAATGTTCACATCATAATCTTTAAAAAGTTCTAACCACCTCCTCTGCCTCATATTGGGTTCCTTCTAAGAGAATAGATATTTCAAGCTCTTATGGTCTGTGAAAACTTCACATTTCTCGCCGTACAGATAATGCCTCCATATTTTCAATGCGAAGACCACTGCAGCCAACTCATGATCGTGGGTGGGATAATTCTTCTAGTAATCTTTCAACTGACGAGAAGCATAAGCGATTACTTTCCCACGCTGCATTAGTACAGCTCCAAGTCCCATCTTTGACGCATCAGTGTAAACAATAAAATCTTCAATACCGCACGGAAGTGCTAGGATAGGGGCTGATGTCAACTTGTCTTTCAACACTTGAAATCCGTGTTGGCACTCGTTTGTCCACTCAAACTTCAACGCTTTCCTCGTAAGATTGGCTAATGGCAGGGCTATTTTGGAGAAATTGGCAATAAAACGTCGATAATAACCTGCCAAACCAAGAAAACTACGCACCTTGGAGACTGTCGTAGGAATAGGCCATTGTTTAATCGCTTCATTCTTCATGGGATCCACAGCAATGCCGTCTCTCGAAACGATATGGCCCAGAAATGATACTTGCTCTAACCAGAATTCACACTTTTTCAACTTTGCGTATAACTGTTTTTCCCTTAATAACTGCAATACAGTTCTGAGATGCTTGGCATGGAGTTCCCGAGTCTTGGAATAAATCAAGATATCATCAATGAAAACAATAACGAAGCTATCCAGATATGGCTTGAAGACTCGGTTCATTAAATCCATGAAGACAGACGGAGCGTTCGTCAACCCGAATGACATGACTAAGAACTCATAATGGCCATACCTGGTTCTGAATGCAGTTTTAGGGATGTCGGCTTCCCTAACTTTCAGCTGATAATAACCAGAACGTAGATCGATCTTTGAAAACACTGTCGCTCCCTATAGTTGATCAAAGAGATCGTCAATCCTTGGCAATGGATATTTATTCTTGATCGTGGCTTTGTTGATCTCTCTGTAATCAATGCACATTCGCAAAGATCCATCTTTCTTTTTGACAAATAAAACTGTAGCTCCCCACGGAGAAGAACTCGGACGAATAAAGCCTTTGTCTAATAGATGCTGCAACTGATTCTTCAGTTCCTTCATTTCAGTCGGGGCCATACGGTAAGGAGCTTTCGAAATCGGAGCAGTACCTGGAACCACGTCAATCACAAACTCAACTTCATGGTCAAGTGGCAATCCAGGCACATCATCTGCAAATACGTCAGGAAAATCCCGAACTACCTCAATCTCATTCAATTTCATTGTCATCTCGGTAATTCACATCTATCACAGCAGCTAAAAACCCCTGACACCCCTTAGATAACATTTCCTGAGCTTTGAGACAAGAAATATAAGGAGTGCAAAGCGAAATACCTGAACTCTGGAAAATTCCGCTATCATCAACTTCTGTAGGAAATCGCACCGTCTTAGCCAAGCAATCAATAACGGCACGATATGACGATAGCCAGTCCATTCCCAAAATAACATTAAACGCCACCATGGGAATAATAATAAGATCAACAAAATATATTTTCTCATTTACTTGCACTGTACAACCTTTAAGAATGCTGGAAGGCCATAATTTGTCTCCCGATGGCAACAAAATACTATAGTGGAGGGGTTCAAAAGATGGAACAACATTAAAAGAGCACAAGAAAATTTCAGACATAAAGGAATGCGTAGCACCAGTATCAATCAATGTAATAGCGGCCTTGCCTGAAATTAAGATAGTACCTGATATAATAGAAGAATCAGGATTTGCGCCTTCTTTGGTCATTGTGAAGATTCTGCCTTGAACTCTATCCTTCCCTTTCTCACCCTTCACTGGACAATTTTTGATAACATGTCCAACACCTCCACAACAAAAGCATCGATTACTTCCAACCAAGCACTCACATGTATGCATTTTGCCACATTTTGGACATACAGGTCGATCATATGTAGGCAGTGGAATAGGAGCTTTGGGTCGATGCTCCTCTTTTTCTTTGTCTCTGAACTTGCCCTTACCTTTCCATCCGGATCCTTGGCTTTTAGTAGAAAAATCTTGGCGCTTCAACTGTCTTTCTCTTTCAATTTCCTTCTCGTCCTGCTCGGCCATCCTTGCTTTTTCAACAATCTCTTTATATGAAGCAGCTTTAGACATTCGAACGTCTCTTTTAATTTCAGCTCGGACACCTCTAAGAAAATGCTCGCCCTTTTCGATATCATTGCTGGCCAGATATGGGGCAAACTGACACCCCTCTTCGAATTTGAGAATATACTCTTGCATTGACATATTTTCTTGCTTCAGTTCTAGAAATTCCTTCACTTTCTGACTTCGAACATCTCGAGGAAAATATTTGTCGTAGAATAAAACTTTAAACTCCTGCCACTTGAGTGCCGATACATTAACTGATATCTTGGTGGCGTCCCACCAAGTCCTCGCCGTCTTGGTCAGTAGAAAAATGGCACAGCTGACTCGATCATTATCTTCAAACTGAAGGTAATCATAAATAGCCTCCACAGCTTTGACCCATTCCAAGGCGACCATGGGATCAGTGCTACCATCAAATTCTGGTGACTTCATCTTGCGAAATCTTTCGTATGCGCCTTCACTACCGGGCTCGGGCCTCACTTGCTCTCTCTCTCTCCCTCGCCCTGCATGCTGCATCCGTAAGAGCTGCTGAATCTGCTCGCCATGTACCTTGGCCTGTTCTTTCAGTAACTTGCTAAATTAACCAACCACTCTAGATGATGAACTATCCTCCCCTTCCGGTGCTTTACTGTAACACTTGTGACTAAAATGCATAATTAGTGCGGAAGCTTTAAAATATAATTTGGAAAAAATGTGTACTTTTAAAAAAATTTGGGCAGCATCTCCCCACAAATAGGACATGCCACCTGCCTCAAGCAACACATAAAATACATGCAAAAGATTTTTATATACATCAGATACCATTTAATATAGTATCTACACATATTTTTAATTCAAATACCAAAACAAGATTTTCAGTGTTTCCCAAAATAACCATAACCATAACATAACAAAAATAGCGTCCAATTGAAATCTCCAAAGTTTGGCATAATCCCTTCTCTTGCTTCGACAACTCAAGGATGATCAGTCTTTCTTACCTGTGCCTGCATCACATGAATATAATTGGAATGAGTATAAAACTTAGCAAATGGAATTAATACTAACAAGATACATATATATAATTTTATTGTAAAACATAAAAGGATTAGGCTCAATTTCATTTTCTTGAAAACATTAACCATTTCATTTCATAAACGTCGAATCATCATTAATATCATCCGTCAAGAATCATAATACAACAATACACAAGCATGATATTCATTTCAATGATTAACTGAAGAATTGATAGTTCTTATAGGATAGTTCATTCATTGCTAACCCTCTTCGTAAAAACAAATCTTATAGGAGGGACACGTACCTCTGCATAAAATGCATCTTATAAGAGAGCACATGTTTTTATCGTTAATTGGCCAATTACATTGCGGATTTAGAATTGCCAGAGGCAACACCGCTACTATCACTATTAATCCAATCATTCAATCATATAAAACTTCATTCAAACATTTTATCGAACATCTTAGAGGCATCATATATAATTTAACTCCTTTCATTCAAAAATGCATATAATTGCACTACCATATATACATATTTACATATATATATATCATGAATGGAATTCAAAGGAGTTAGCATCATAAAATCATCAAAACACATACATATAGGATGATGTGATGCATTGAAGAAATGATTCCACTTACAACACTTGGAGCACTTGGTTTCCTAAACCTTTATGGTGATCCTACAATAATAAACCCAATAACTAACCATCAACACTCAAATAACAACATTATATGACCATTTAATCCAATACATCAATCACAACTATCATTCCCTAACTCCACCATCTTCAATAACTCAAGAACAAGAAGAAAAACCACATACCTTTGTCCCTTTCACTAAAAAGATGAAGTTCCAACTTCGGATTGAAGATTAATTTGCTTGATTGAAAGAAAGGATGAGAAGAAAATGAAGAACCCTAGCTTGGAATCGTAGGAGAAGAGAAAGGAGGAGAAGGGAAATGAAGAAAATGAGAGTCTCATTCGATTTTATACCTTAAAACACCCAAAACACGCTTTTGTACTGTGCTGGGCGCTCGGGCGGCCATTTCTTACCGCTCTGCGCACAGCCGCCTCAAAGATCGCCTCCGAAACGCCTCTTCCCATCATAATTTGGAAAAGTGGTAAACATGAAAGTTGTAGCTCTATGTCTTGGCTTGCATTTCCAATTAGCTTCATGTCATTTGAAGGTCTGACTAAAAATTTATGCTCAATCTCCCAACATGTGTCACTGGAGGAACGACGATACACACGACACACTTCGGGGCGCTTTTGGCTAGTCTTCCACAATGATTTGAACAAAACTCAACACATGAAAGTTACAGGCTTATGTCTACCCATCCATTCTTTGTTTCATTCTATATCATTCAATACCATTCATATCATATCTTGAAGCCATAAACCATCACTATTACATCAAATATCCCAAACGATCATCGTCATAAACCATAAGAGTAATAATAAACATACTTAATCATAATCATTACCTTACATCATATAAATACAGATGTCTGGGCGTTACAAGAACCAATAATGTCATCGTCATTTATCAGCATCTTAAGCTTTGATTCAGACTTTGACTTCTGAAGATGATTTGTAGATCGTTGTCTTCTCTTTGCAACGCATACTGAATCGCAATATTTCATTAACCGAGCTGAGAGATATGACTAAAATACTGCAGCTACTCAAACCCAACTAATTGTTGTCTTCGTGCGATCAGTTACGATAAGTTATGATCAGTTTGACATATATAACATCCGATTTTGCCCTACTAAGTGAAATACGACTTTTTCCAAGAGTTTTCTAATCAGTCCAGTTGGCGGAATGTCATTTGAATAATTCAGTTGAGAGATATCATCAAAATACTGAAACTTGCCAGAAATTTAGTTTGTGCAGAATTCAGTTTTAGCTTGCTTCTTGTGTTTGCAACTTCACACTTGAGTAAATATGTTAGAAACACAATAACAAGTTTTGTTAACATCAAAATCAAGATTGCGAACATGAAATGTTCCAACACCATGGCTATGAGAGAGTCAAAGGACCTGAATAAGGTTTAACTATATGATATGTTTGCTGATCTCAAAGCCTATAAGTTTGAACTGCAAACAAGGGAAGGAGAACCTTCTACACCAGAGATCACAACCGCTCTTAGTGCTCACAAACTGTAACGAACCGATTCAGTTGGTAAAACTGCTGATCAGCTGAGTAATGACTCAATATCATTATTTGTGAAGAATGGTAAATTCATAAGAAGAACCAAGGCTCATTCCAACGAAATTATTAGAATAATAACTCAAAGGAAGAACCAAGCTCTTGCTTCAACTGTGGAAAGCAAGGTCACTTCATTGCTGGCTGTCCAAAACCAAAGAAGGACAGTAAACATGCAACTGATAAAGGGAAGAAATCAGTTGAATACAAAAGAAGAGACAAGAATGATAAAAGTTCATTCAAAAGAAACATGAAGTCCTGCTTGCTGAGGAAAGCAAATCTAAATAGGCAGAGACTGACAGTGAAAAGTTTGAGTCAGAGAGCTTGAGCAGCTCTAGTGATGATAAAGAAGAAGTCAAGTGCTTAATGGCAGATGATGCAGGACTTGAGTCAACAAGTGAACAGCTATTTGACTTCAGTTCTACTGATTTTACACGAGAAGAACTCTTTGACACTTTTCATGACATGGTGAATGAGTATCACAAACTTGCTCGCTCTTTTGATAAAGCCAAAGCTGAACAAACTGATCCCAAAGGCAACAAAACTGAAACTGATGAGTCATTTGAATTGTTGAGTCTAAAAAGGTAGATTGTTGAGCAAAAAGCTGAAATGACTGAGAGCCAATGCTTGATTCAGCAATTAAAAATTGGAATTTCAAAAAAAAATGATTTGATTCAAGCATGGAACAAGTCATCAGTCACGCTGACTGAGATGCGATATATGCAAAAATCAGTTACTGATAAAACTTGTTTAGGCTTCAATAACATTGATGAAACCTCTGAAAAGGATACAATACCAAAGTTGAATGAACATAGGGAAATACATTAACTTTGTGAAATCAACAGTGATACAAGAAATCTTTGAACCAAGTAAACGTAACGTCCAACCGATTGAACATAAAAACAAAGCTAAACGGTTTGGAATTGGATATAGCCCAAAGAGTTCAACTGATTCGAAACGTTGGTAACCTAAAAATTTCAGCAACAAAAACCATAACTCTAAGGATGTCTATTATAATTACCACACTTGTAAACTATTTCAAAAGAGATAACGGGTGATCAAGTGGTTGAAAAATGCTAAGAATCATAATGTTTCATCCACACACCTCACACATAACACACACAAGTCAGGGAAAATAATTTGGAACACAGCGACTGGAAAGTCAGTCAGACTGATCCAAGTATGTGTTCCTAAAGGACTAATCAATTTAGGACCCAAATAGATATGGGTATCAAGATTATATATTATGTGTGATTGTAGATGACAGGTACAACAAAAGAATAAATTTGGTACTTGGACAGTGGTTGCTCGCGACATATGACAGGGGATGCAAATTTGCTATCCCAACTGATCAAATACACTGGTCCAAACATCAGTTTTGGAGACAACTCTAAAGGTAGAACTCTGGATAAGTGTAAGTTTATCCATGGTAACATTATTATTAAAGATATCTTACTGGTTGATAATTTGAAGTATAACTTGATTAGCATCAGTCAGTTATGCGAAAATAATTTCTCAGTCCAGTTCAACAAACACACGTGCACAGTTAAGAACTCAACTGGTGAGATCATTATAACTGGCAATCGTTGTGGCAATACTTACAAAGTAAGTTAGACTGATCAACCTAATGCACTATATGTTTTGTAGTTTCAAAATCTTCTAAAAACTGGTTGTGGCACAAAATGTTCCACTTTAACTTTAAGTCTATTGCTCATCTGAGTAACCATGATCTTATAACCGGTCTGCCTAAAATAGATTTTTCAAAATACAAAATTTGTTCAACATATTAGTTTGGTAAACAAGTAAGATCTTCATTTAAAAACAAGGGTAGTAAATCTTTCTCCAGATGCTTAGAACTGCTGCATATGGATCTTTTTGGTCCAACACCAGTCATGAGTTTAGGGAAAATGAAATACACCTTGGTAATCGTTGATGATTTTTCAAGATTTACTGAGTTATCTTTTTTAAATCAAAAGACCAAACAGCTGTACAACTGATTAAGATTTTCAAAAGATTATTAAATGAAAAATTAGTTGGAATTGACAGAATAAGATCTGATCGAGGGACTGAATTTGTCAATCAAAATATTTCTCAATTTTTAGAAAATACTTGAATTAAGAATGATTTTTCAGCAGCTAGAACATCTCAGCAAAATGGTGTAGCTGAAAGAAGAAATCGAAATCTTAAAGAAGCTGCTAGAACAATGCTTGCTGATTCTGGTATAACTCATAGGTTTTAGGCAGAAGCAGTAAACACTGCATGTTACACTCAGAACATATCAATGATTAACAGAAATCATTTAAAAACGCCATATGAGATCTGGCATGGACAAAAAGTGTGGTATCCTAATTCAAAATATTTGGCTGCACATGTTTTATTCACTATAATAGCAAAATTTATTTGAAAACATTTGATGCAAAATCTGTAGAAGGAATATTTCTGGGTTATTCATCAGCCATTAAAGCTTATAAAATTTTTAATAAATGTACTTTGAATGTAGAAGCATCAATTCGTGTTGTATTTGATGAATCGGGACTAACTGATAAGACAACTGATATAGTTGAGTTAGTTGATCGCTTTACATATATAAGTTTGGAAGATGACAGTGAAGAAGTTCATATTAATCAAAATCTTCTTCAAACACCAGAACCATAGATATTGGATCAATCAATTGAACAAGAAATTGTTCTTGATAATCATTTGGTGGAGGAAAAGCGACGAAATTCAAATACCAACTGAAGCAGCAACAATTGAAACTGAAGAAAACGTTCAGTTACCAACTGAAACAGTTGCTGAAATCGATCCAACCAATGCTGAATACAGATGGAAGAAATCACATGCACTAGAATTGGTGATAAGTAATCCATCGGATCCGGTAAGAACTCGGAATCAAATGATTAATTTATTTATTCATTCAGCTTTTTTTTGCAACTGAAACCAAAGAAAACTGATGAAGCTTTTGTTGATCCTAACTGGATAAATCTATGCATGAAGAGCTAAGTCTGTTACCCATAACAATGTCTGGAATTTAGTTCCAAACCCAGTCTCTAAAACCATAATATGTACAAAGTGT
This sequence comes from Primulina tabacum, assembly GCF_025594145.1. Classification (NCBI taxonomy): domain Eukaryota; kingdom Viridiplantae; phylum Streptophyta; class Magnoliopsida; order Lamiales; family Gesneriaceae; genus Primulina; species Primulina tabacum. The sequence goes on from NC_134566.1 coordinate 9,100,269, forward strand.
GTCTATAGGAACAAACTAAACGAAGATGGTTCAGTTGAGCGCAATAAAGCAAGGCTTGTAGCAAAAGGATATAGGCAAGAAGAAGGAATTGATTACGATAAGACATATGCACCAGTTGCACGACTGGAAGAAATCAGAATATTTCTTGCTTATGCCTCATTCAAAGACTTCAAGGTCTACCAAATGGATGTCAAGAGTGCTTTCCTAAATGGTGTGGAGACCCGGGCTCTAACTCAATTCTTTTCGGGATTAATCGGATCTTTATTCAAAAATGTGGGTCAAAATTTTTGCTTTTTACCATTAATTCAAATGTATATAAACAAGCATAAGATAGTTCTTCATTTTATTTCAATAAACATAATTACATGTCTTGTTCTAATACATTCATACAAACCAGTGTTTAATACAAACTACAACCACAAGTAGTACAAGTCTAGCAAGAAACAACTAGTAATCTTCTGCGCCCGAAGTCACCACGCTATCTCGAACTCATCTCTGTCGTGACCCAGATCCTGCCCCACCTGTTGTTATGCACACATACAGACATAACAACAGCCGGAAACTCCGGTGAGAATACATCCCAGTATAAAACATGTATGCATGCTAATACATAATCATAAATCATGCGTGAAAGCAATAACAATGGGCTCCATAGTCTTTGAAACCAATCTATATCAACATGCAATTCAAATCAAATCATTTCTTAACTCGACTCGACTCTTCTCTAGGGATCCCGGTGTGAATAAGACGTCATTGTCTGTCACCTACCCTCCCAATCGGGGTAACTGTACGTCTTATTCCTAGACTTCGGCCCTGTCTGTATCGAATGTCTACAATCGGGTCGAATCTGATCCGAAGCGTCAATACCACCGAACGTCTAGTTTGGCAAGTCTGCCAATGACTCTCCTATCTCAAAGGCTTGAATATAAATATATAAACAAGAAATCATCATATCAAGAGATTTGAATATAAATCTATAAACAAATCAAGTTCATATCAAAAGATAAATAACAATTCTAGTATGTGATTTGGTTGGGAAACTCAATTTAAATCTCATTTGAGTTGTGTCTTCCCCAAACAAAACATGAATTATACCTTCTTGTCGTCGAAATAAATCGAAGTCTCGCAGTAGGGATATCGAACCTGTCAATCCAAATCTGAAATGACAATGTTGAGATGCACAATATCAAATCACAACTCAAACTAATACTAGTACGGTTCAATATCAAATCTTGATACAATTCGACGGTATAACGGTATAGTTTATCGATATCGGTCCATTCAAATCTCAACATATCTCAACAAATCCTAATCCTTAACTCATAATCAGCACAATCTATGTTTCATATCTCAAAATCTGCATAAGCGCATACATATATATGCTGGAAATTCATAACAATTTCATATGCCTTCATTTTCTCGATCTGTTTACGTTTCTACGATGTCCATGATCTCAAGAACATATGATTATAAGCATAACAGAATTTCCCCAACACGTAAACTTCAAAACATGCTGAAACATAACCAAACTTACATCCTTTGATAGCCCTTGAAGAGAGGAGCTCAAAACCGAAATCGGATTAGAGTTTGGATGTGTGAATCTTTCAAAATCACAAGCTTAAGAGCACAAGAAAAGTTGAAGCTTTCTCCCCTGAATCTCTCGGTTTGAAGAAGGAAAGGAACAAGGACAACTCATTATATTGCATGGTTAAGGGCAAGTGTTTAATTCTTCAGCAAACACGTATGACCGCGGGTGCGGTAGCTCATATACCGCGGCTGCGCTCAAGCTTCGGCAGGCCATCCAAAAATTCAGAAAAATCGACCGCAGGTGCGGTCACTTCGGCACCGCGGATGCGGTGTTGCTACTGTAAAAATGGCCAACTCTCTGCCCATCAACCGCGGGTGCACACTTTCTTGGACCGCGGGTGCGGTGACCCTACAGTAAAAATAGCCAACTTTATGTCCATCAACCGCGGGTGCGGTCTTGTTCATAGCGTGGGTGCGGTCTAGACTTCATGCAACCCTTCATAATCTCATTTAATGCCTCGCATTACCTGTCATGCATTCTCATATCTTCGAATATCACATCAATGAAGACTAATGAATCTCAAGCCTTACATTTCTCCCCCTCTAAGAAATGATTTCGTCCTCGAAATCGCAGGCCATCAATCATATCATAAATGAAAACAATATAATCAAAAGCTGAATAAATACTCACATCATGTAAACAACTCGGGATATTTCTGTCTCATATCTGCTTCTGTCTCCCAAGTCGCTTCTTCAGTGCCATGACGACTCCACTTGACTTCCACTAGCGGTATAGTCTTCGTTCTGAGCTGTTTTTCTTTTCGATCGAGAATCTATATCGGTTGCTCAGTATAACTCAAAGTCTGATCAAGCTCATCTTCGTCAGGCTGAATGACATCAGAATCATCAGGCATATATCTACGCAGCATTGATACATGAAATACGTCATGTATTCCAGATAGAGAAGGAGGAAGAACTAGTCGATAGGCTCGATCGCCAATCTTTTCAATTATCTCATAAGGACCGATGTATCTAGGAGACAATTTCCCGCGTTTGCCAAATCTGACAACGCCTCTGAAAGGAGAAATCTTCAAAAACACTCTGTCTCCTTGTTCAAATACTAGCGGTCTACGTCTAATATTGGTATACTTGGCTTGCCTATCCTGTGCTGTCTTCATTCTCTTCTGAATTATCTTTACTTTCTCAGTCATTTCACGAATCATATCAGGCCCAAGTTCTGGTACCTCAGATATATCATCCCAGTATAGAGGAGATCTGCACTTCTTGCCATATAATGCTTCAAACGGTGCCATCTCTATGCTCGTTTGATAGCTGTTGTTGTACGAGAATTCACACAACGGTAGTGAATCTTGCCAACTAGTGCCGAAATCTAGCACTACAGCTCTCAACATGACCTCTAAAGTCTGGATAGTCCGCTCTGACTGTCCGTCGGTCTGAGGATGATAAGCAGTACTCAGGTGTAATGTCGTACCTAAGGCCTGCTGCAAACTGTGCCAAAAGTGTGAAGTGAATCGTGGATCACGATCTGATACTATAGACTTCGGCACACCATGCAATCTGACTACTTCTCTGATATAGGTCTCGGCCATCTGATCGTGTCTGTATGTCATTCTGTATGGAATAAAACAAGCCGATTTGGTCAATCTGTCAATAATGACCCAAATCGCGTCACAGCCCCGGGATGATCGAGGTAACTTTGTCACGAAATCCATGGAAATGTGATCCCATTTCCACTCTGGAATAAACAAACTCTGAAGTAAACCTCCGGGCTTCTTTCTCTCAGCTTTCACCTGTTGGCAATTTAAACACTTAGACACAAATTCGGCAATGTCTGACTTCATCTGTTTCCACCAGAACTGTGTCTTTAGATCATTGTACATCTTCCTCCCACTAGGATGAATACTGAACCGACTACAGTGCACTTCTGACATAATTTGTTGTTTCAAGTCCGAAACATCTGGCACTACAAGACGGTTTTATTCACATACAGAACAAAATCATGTACCTGATATTCAGACTGATGCCCTGATCTGACAATCTGAATCGACTTCTGTACATTCTGATCAGTTCTTTGTTCCTCTTTAATCCTCATAATCAAATCTGGCTCAACTTCAATTGAAGCAAGTCTCAGCGGTCTACTAACTGTGTCAAATGCTAAATCAGACAAACAGCAATCCTCAACTAAATTCGAAACACCTATCGTCGACAAGGATAGGGCACGTACCTTTCAACTCAAGGCATCTGCTGCGGCATTTGACTTTCCTGGATAGTACTTGATCTCGCAATCAAAATCTTTTAATAAATAGAGCCATCTACGTTGTCTCATATTCAATTCTGATTGAGAAAACATATACTTCAGGTTCTTGTGATCAGAGTAGATCTCAAATTTCTCGCCATAAAGATAATGACGCCAAATCTTCAATGCAAATACGATCGCCGCCAATTCAAGATCATGAATGGGGTATCGATTCTCGTGTGGCTTCAGCTGTCTCGAGGCGTATGCGATCACATGACCTCGTTGCATAAAATACATCCCAGCCCTCTGTGAGATGCATCACAATATACAACGAAATCGCCAGTACCTGAAGGAATCATCAAGACAGGTGCACTGGTCAGTCTCTTCTTCAACTCTAGAAAGCTAGACTCACAATCTGCAGACCACACAAATGGCGCATTCTTCTGTGTCAACTGGGTAATCGGCTTCGCAATATTGGAGAAATCTTTAATGAATCGTCGATAGTACCCTGCCAGACCCATGAAACTGCGTATCTCTGGCACAGAAGTCGGTCTCGGCCAACTGATCACAACTTCAATTTTACTCGGATCAACAGAAATACCGTCTCCAGATATGATATGACCCAAGAAGACAACCTGTCTCAGCCAAAACTCACACTTTGACAGTTTAGCAAATAAGCTTTCATTTCTCAATATTTGCAACACTATTCTCAAATGATTGGCATGCTCAGTCATACTCTTGGAATGCACCAAAATATCATCGATAAAAACAATCACAAACTCATCTAAATACCTCTGAAAGACACGGTTCATCAACCCCATAAACACCGCTGGAGCATTCCTTAAACCAAAAGGCATGACAACAAACTCATAATGTCCATACCTGGTTCGGAATGCTGTCTTCGATATATCAACATCTCTAACTCTCAGCTGGTGATATCCAGATCTCAGATCGATCTTGGAATAAACACAGGATCCCTGCAACTGATCAAATAAATCATCGATACGAGGCAATGGATATTTGTTCTTTACCGTCGCCTTGTTCAGTTGCCTGTAGTCGATACACAATCTCATTGAACCGTCATTCTTTCGTACAAAAAGTACTGGAGCGCCCCAAGGAGATACACTGGGTCTGATATATCCCTTGGCTAGAAGATCTTCTAACTGTGCTTTCATTTCTATCGGCGCCATCCTATACGGAGCTCTCGAAATAGGAACGGTACCTGGAATAAGATCAATGCTAAAATCTACCTCTCAAACTGGAGGTAATCCTGGAATCTCGTCAGGAAATACATCTGCAAACTCCCGTACTACTGGCAAATCTGCCAATGTCGGGCTCGATTTCTGTAGATCTACAGAATAAATAAGGAACCCCTCTGCTCCTTTTTGCAACAATCTACTCATAGTCAAAGCAGACACTAAGGGAATCCGAGATCTGGAACCCTTACCGTAGAATTTCCACTCTTCTGTCATTTCAGGTCTGAATCTGACAATCTTATGAAAACAGTGTACGGTGGCTCTGTACTTAGTTAACATGTCAATCCCGACAATACATTAAAAATCAGATAAGCCAAGTACAACACAGTCTAAATCGATCTCATGCCCTTCAAACTGTAGTATACAATGTCTAACTGAAGTCACAGATATCAGACCACTTCCCAACGGAGAAGAAGCAGATACTACAGTAGACAATGACTCGACAGGCAATGAATGCAATAATACAAAATGCTCAGATATGAATGTATGGGATGCACCTGTGTCTATCAACACATATGCAGGATACCCGCAAAGAAAACAGTTACCTGCAATCACATCGTCTGGTGCATCTTGGGCTTGCTCCTCCGTCAATGCAAACACCTGAGCCTGTTGTCTGGGAGGTTGGCTCACTGTCTGGCCACCTCTCGCTCTAGGTTGGGACTGTGTAGGCGTGGGCTGGAAGGAATGGACAGACGAAGCTTGCCTCTCAGGCTGAGTCACCGATGTAGATGACCTTGCACTCTGAAATCTCTTTGCACCTCTCTGGGGACAGACTCTGGAGAAATGTCCCTGTTGCTTACATATGTTGCATCGGCCCATCACTCCCTGACATTGCTCTGTGGCATGTCGGCCTCCACAAGTAGTGCAATACACACCTGTCACATCTGTACTTTGGCCAGGACCTCTCTGTCGTGGCCCGCTGGAGCTCGACGAACTGCTCCCTGCTCTCTTGAACTGCTTACCCTTAGCTTTCAAAAAATCCTTCTTGCCACTACTACTGCTTCCAATATCAAATCGAGGAGGAGGTGGTGGAAACTAGGCGGTAGGCTGCGGCGGTCTCTGAATCAGAGCACTATAAGAAGCTCCTCGCTGCCTGATCAAGCCAGCCTCTGCACCTTTTGCTCGGTTCAGTGCATCAGAAAAGGTGTTGGGTCGTCCCGCGTTCACCAAAGTAAAAATATCCGGGTTCAAACCATTGATGAACTGGTCCGCGACCGCTTCGTCATTTTCTGCCACGTGTGGCGCAAATCGGATCAAAGAAGAAAACTTGGCAACATACTCTTCTATGTTCCAATGCCCCTGTCTCAAGTTGGCAAATTCGGCCCCTTTGTCTTTTCGATACGACACTGGAAAGAAACATTGATAAAATTCATCTTTAAATACTTTCCAAGTAATACCGATACCTCTATGCTCCAGGGCTCGTTTCGTTGTAAGCCACCAACTTTTTGCCACTTCGTGTAATTGATGCCCAATCAACTTCACTCTCCGTTCGTCTGTATAAGCCAGAGATTCAAACAACATCTCTATATCGTCTAACCAGCTATCACAATCCACTGCATTTTCGGTGGATGGAATGATTGAAATATCTTCAATAAGGTTTCCATAGGTGTAGCTGTAACATCTATCTGAGTACCTGACGTACTACCCTGTTCTGGCACTTGCCCTACAGCTGGTTGTGGTATCCTTCTAGGCGGCATAATCTGATTATCAAACAGATTAGTATACAATCTATACAATCTGTCTCAGCCCTCCTCTGATCAAATACCTCTGATCTAGAATCGGTTCTGATTCAGTTTTTACAAGTACATGCTGTAAGTCAATTCAGATAACAATACAACATGTAATAGGGAAAGCAATAAATCATGCTAGCACCTCAAAAGCAAGGAAGGAGACTCGATCTCCCCCGCTCATTCTATTCTATCTCAGTCTACAGAACCTACTGCTCTTATACCACCTGTTGTGGAGACCCGGGCTCTAACTCAATTCTTTTCGGGATTAATCGGATCTTTATTCAAAAATGTGGGTCAAAATTTTTGCTTTTTACCATTAATTCAAATGTATATAAACAAGCATAAGATAGTTCTTCATTTTATTTCAATAAACATAATTACATGTCTTGTTCTAATACATTCATACAAACCAGTGTTTAATACAAACTACAACCACAAGTAGTACAAGTCTAGGAAGAAACAACTAGTAATCTTCCGCGCCCGAAGTCACCACGCCATCTCGAAATCATCTCTGTCGTGACCCAGATCCTGCCCCACCTGTTGTTATGCACACATACAGACATAACAACAACCGGAAACTCCGGTGAGAATACATCCCAGTATAAAACATGTATGCATGCTAATACATAATCATAAATCATACGTGAAAGCAATAACAATGGCTCCATAGTCTATGAAACCAATCTATATCAACATGCAATTCAAATCAAATCATTTCTTAACTCGACTCGACTCTACTCTAGGGATCCCGGTGTGAATAAGACGTCATTGTCTGTCACCTACCCTCCCAATCGGGGTAACTGTACGTCTTATTCCTAGACTTCGGCCCTGTCTGTATCGAATGTCTACAATCGGGTCGAATCTGATCCGAAGCGTCAATACCACCGAACGTCTAGTTTGGCAAGTCTACCAATGACTCTCCTATCTCAAAGGCTTGAATATAAATATATAAACAAGAAATCATCATATCAAGAGATTTGAATATAAATCTATAAACAAATCAAGTTCATATCAAAAGATAAATAACAACTCTAGTATGTGATTTGGTTGGAAAACTCAATTTAAATCTCGTTTGAGTTGTGTCTTCCCCAAACAAAACATGAATTATACCTTCTTGTCGTCGAAATAAATCGAAGTCTCGCAGTAGGGATATCGAACCTGTCAATCCAAATCTGAAATGACAATGTTGAGATGCACAATATCAAATCACAACTCAAACTAATACTAGTACGGTTCAATATCAAATCTTGATACAATTCGACGGTATAACGACATAGTTTATCGATATCGGTCCATTCAAATCTCAACATATCTCAACAAATCCTAATCCTCAACTCATAATCAGCACAATTTATGTATCATATCTCAAAATCTGCATAAGCTCATACATATATATGCTGGAAATTCTTTACAATTTCATATGCCTTCATTTTCTCGATCCGTTTACGTTTCTACGATGTCCATGATCTCAAGAACATATGATTATAAGCATAACGGAATTTCCCCAACACGTAAACTTCAAAACATGCTGAAACATAACCAAACTTACATCCTTTGATAGCCCTTGAAGAGAGGAGCTCAAAACCGAAATCGGATTAAAGTTTGGATGTGTGAATCTTTCAAAATCACAAGCTTAAGAGCACAAGAAAAGTTGAAGCTTTCTCCCCTGAATCTCTCGGTTCTATCTGCTGAAGAAAGAAAGGAACAAGGACAACTCATTATATTGCATGGTTAAGGGCAAGTGTTTAATTCTTCAGTAAACACGTATGACCGCGGGTGCGGTAGCTCATATACCGCGGCTGCGCTCAAGCTTCGGCAGGCCATCAAAAATTCAGAAAAATCGACCGCAGGTGCGGTGTTGCTACTGTAAAAATGGCCAACTCTCTGCCCATCAACCGCGGGTGCACTCTTTCTTGGACCGTGGGTGCGGTGACCCTACTGTAAAAATAGCCAACTTTCTGTCCATCAACCGCGGGTGCGGTCTTGTTCATAGCGCGGGTGCGGTCTAGACTTCATGCAACCCTTCATAATCTCATTTAATGCCTCTCATTACCTGTCATGCATTCTCATATCTTCGAATATCATATCAATGAAGACTAATGAATCTCAAGCCTTACAAATGGTCAGTTGCAGGAAGATGTGTATTTTGAACAACCATCAGGTTTTGTTAATCACTCTCTTCCAAATTATGTTTATCATTTGAACAAAGATTTATATGGTCTTAAACAAGCTCCAAGAGCTTGGTATGAGTCACTTTAAAAATTTCTAACTGACTACGATTTTTTTAATGCCCGAGATTTTGATTCTGTTAATCTGAGATTATTGATTATGAGTTGATGTGATTATAGCCGGGCCATTCCGAGACCAGATTGTTCAAAGCATAAATTTTGGGCCGAAGGTTTGGCGCCCAGACGGAAGTTTTTGACCGCCCGAGCGCCATTGAATAATGCAAGAAACCCAAACACCCCGCGCCCGGGCGGTAAGTTATATCCGCCCGAGCGCGAATGTATTACATGCGAGGGCCGAACGTTCCGCGCCCGAGCGGAAATTAATGACCGCCCGAGCGCGAGACGTGCAACTTGAAGAAGTGGCCACTTGGCCTTGGACATGCAATATATATATATATCAAATCTTCAATTTTCATCAAAATGGGAGGAAAAGCCGAGAGAGTTTCCAGGGAATGTGTTAAGCTTTTGTGTACTAGAATTCAATTTGCGAGAAATCCGTCCGTTCGATTTTGAATCCGACTTCAGTACTGTGTTCCTATCGACGCAAGTTTCGACTGGACGTAAGTTTTCTTAAGTTTTGATATGTATTGAAATTATGATATTGTCAGAATCGGATATGATTCATATATGATGTTCTTGACATATTAGACATCGTATAATCGAAACCGAATTGAAGAACGGATACCGTATAGAATTGTTATGATTTTCTGAGTTGGTATGATCGAGATTGATATTAGATTTGTGTTGTTATTGATTGTGAGTTGGGGTAATTGATATCTGTTGATATTGTATTGACGGGGATATTCAGATTGTTCCGTTATGCCGTTGATTTTGAGTTAGATTCAGATTGATCAGATTCGGTATTGATTTGAACAGTATATTGATATTGTCATTGCCAGATTGAGTGTTGACAGACTTTGAATTCCAGACAGGAACGTCGTCAGAACTGCAATAAAAGAAAGGTATAAGTCAATGTGGTACCGGGAGAACGACTCGAGTAGGATATACTTGAGTTTCCCTAAATCACATACTTATTGTTATTATGTGTATTGATTTGAATTGGTATGCTTCTTCTATTGATTTATAGAAATAATGTATTAGACGAGTATTAGACGAGTGATCTTGTGACATAAGTGCCGATAGTGATGGAATCGTCACTGGCACATTGCACATTGTCACAAGACAGTGAGTTGGCGACAGTGCCAAAGTCTGTGACGGATAGGTCAAGACACCGGATGTTTGGTTATATCGATTGAATAGAATTGGAATTTCTTCTATTACTGAGATTCGATATAGGAATCCCAACGTCTGGAAACCGGGATCCGTAGACTAGGAATGAGTCTAGTCTGAGACGTAGAGTCACGAGTCTGATTTACAGTTTTATATTGATTATGTTTTCAGATTTGATACATATTACGGATATTTTTTACATGCTTTTACATTGTTTATATGATCGCATGTTTCATTGATTTATACTGGGATTTTATTCTCACCGGAGTTATCCGGCTGTTGTCGTGTTTGTATGTGTGCATGGCAACAGGTGGGACAGGATCGGGGTCGAGGAGATGAAGAGAAATCGTGATTAGAGTGGAGACTACGGACTTGACTAGAGATAGGGTTTGGACACTTGAGATTTAGTTGTTAAACCTTAGTTGAATGATTGTATATAGTACAAGACTTGTACTTTCATACTGACATGTATATTAGAATTTATTCCATTACGTTCAGCATTTAATACTGTATTTTAAAGAAAAAAAATTAGACCCTCTTTATTATAATTGATTAAATTGTCCCAATAATGATTAAGAATATGATTAGCGTCCGGGTCCCCACAACAGGTGGTATCAGAGCGATAGATCCTTTAGACTGAGATAGGAGCTAGTGAGCGGGGTAGATTGAGTTTTCTTTCCTGATTTTGAGTGCTAGCATTTTCTACTGCTTTATAATGCATGTTTATCTGTTTATCTGACTTGATTTGAAAACATGTGTTATTGAGATTGAATCAGAACCAATTCTTGATCAGAGGTAAGATGATCAGAAGGGAACTGATATATACATATTGTTGTATTTGGTTGCTAACCCTTTTAATAATCAGATATGCCTCCTCAAAGAATACCGGAACAGGGTAGCACTTCGAATCCTCCCATGGATGTGACAGCAACACCGATGGAGACATTACTGAAGAGTTTGTCCCCAGAGAGATTCTCAGAGATCACAGGGTGCCGAATCATCTGGATCAGCGGCACAGACTGAAAGACGATTAGCTGCTGTTCATTCGTTCCAGCCAGCACCATCTTAGTCACAGCAGAGGCCAGGAGGTAGTCAGACAGTTAGCCAGCCTCCTATATAGCAGACCAGAGTATTTGCTTTGACAGAGGAGCAGGCTCAGGACGCACCTGACGATGTTGTTGCAGGTAACTGTTTTATTTCGGGTTATCCTGCATATGTATTGATAGATACTGGTGCATCGCATACATTCATGTCTGAGCGATTTGCTTTGATGCATTCTTTGCCTATTGAGTCATTATCTGCTGTAGTGTCCGTCTCTTCTCCGTTGGGGTCATGTTTGATATCAGTGAAATCTGTTAAATCTGGTATGCTACAGTATGATGGGCATGAGATTGAGTTAGACTGTATTGTGATTGGGTTGTCTGATTTTGACTCTATTATCGGTATCGATATGTTAACCAAGTACAGAGCTACTGTTGATTGTTTCCACAAGATTGTGAGATTCAGACCGGATATGGTTGATGAGTGGAAATTATACGGTAAGGGTTCTCGATCTAGAATTCCTTTGATATCCGTATTATCTATGACTCGATTGTTGCAGAAATGAGCGGAAGGATTCCTTGTCTACTCAGTTGATTTACTGAAATCGAGTCCATCATTGGCAGATTTGCCAGTGGTGTGTGAGTTTGCTGATGTCTTCCCAGATGAGATTCCTGGTTTGCCTCCGATTCGAGAGATAGACTTCAGTATTGAGTTGATGCCAGGTACAGTTCCGATAATTTCGAGGGCTCCGTACAGAATGGCACTGATTGAGTTGAAAGAGTTGAAAGAACAATTGGAGGATTTATTGGCCAAGGGGTATATCAGACCGAGCGTGTCTCCTTGGGGTGCTCCAGTATTGTTTGTTCGAAAGAAAGATGGTTCGATGAGACTCTATATCGATTACCGGCAACTGAACAAAGCAACGGTAAAGAATAAATATCCCTTGCCTCGTATTGATTATTTGTTTGATCAGTTGCAGGGTTCTTCAGTATATTCCAAGATCAATCTGAGATCTGGATATCATCAGCTGAGAGTCAGGGATTCTGATATCTCGAAGACAACATTCAGAACCAGGTATGGACATTATGAGTTTATTGTCATGCCGTTCGGTTTGACTAATGCTCCAGCTGTGTATATGGGTCTGATGAACAGCATATTCCAGAGTTATCTTGATGATTTTGTTATTATATTCATTGATGATATCTTGATTTATTCGAAGAGTATGATTGACCATGCCGAGCATTTGAGAACTGTATTGAAAATTCTGAGGACTGAGAAACTGTATGCTAAACTATCGAAATGCGAGTTTTGGTTGAGATAGGTTGTATTTCTGGGTCACATCATATCCGGAGATGGTATATCAGTTGATCCCAGCAAGGTTGAGGCCGTGATTTCTTGGCCGAGACCGACATCAGTACCCGAGATTCGTAGTTTTATGGGTTTGGCAGGATATTATCGTCGATTTATTAAAGACTTCTCGAGTATTGCCAAGCCAATTACTTAGTTGACTCAGAAGAATGCTCCGTTTGTATGGTAAGAAGACTGTGAGTCTAGTTTTCTTGAGCTGAAGAAGAGATTGACCAGTGCACCGATATTGACTATTCCATCCGGTACTGGTGATTTTGTGGTTTATTGTGATGCATCTCACCGAGGATTGGGTTGTGTACTGATGCAGTGAGGGCATGTTATTGCTTATGCCTCGAGACAGCTGAAACCACATGAGACTCGTTACCAAATTCATGATCTTGAATTGGCGGCTATTGTCTTTTCTTTGAAGATATGGCGACATTATTTGTACGGTGAAAATTTTGAGATCTATTCTGATCACAAGAGCCTGAAGTATCTGTTTTCACAGTCCGAATTGAATATGAGACAGCGAAGATGGCTTGATTTATTGAAAGAATTTGATTGTGAAATCAAGTATTAATCTGGAAAATCCAATGCAGCAGCAGATGCACTGAGTCGAAAGATATGTTCTTTATCCTTATCGACGATTGGTGTTTCGAATTTGATAGAAGTTTGCTGTTTGTCGGGATTAGCTTTTGAGATAGATTATAGACCGATGAGATTATATGCTGTTCAAGCCGAACCAGAGCTGATTTTGAGAATTAAAACGGCTCTGAAGGTTTATCAGAATGTACAGAATTCGATTGCTATGGTCAGAGCTGGAAATCAATCGGAATATCAGGTTCATGACAGTGTTTTGTATGTGAATAATCGTATTGTTGTGCCGAATGTTTCAGATTTGAGACAGCGGATACTGACAGAAGCGCACGGCAGTCGTTTTAGAATTCATCCTGGTGGCAGGAAGATGTACAACGATTTGAAGACACAATACTGGTGGAAACAAATGAAAGCTGATATTGCTACATTTGTATCCAAATGTTTGAATTGCCAACAGGTGAAAGCCGAAAGAAAGAAACCAGGAGGTCTACTGCAGAGTTTATCTATTCCTGAATGGAAATGGGATCACATTTCCATGGAATTTGCGACGCAGTTACCACGTTCCTCCAGAGGGTGTGATGCGATTTGGGTTGTGATTGATAGATTGACCAAATCCGCATGTTTTATTCCATACAAGATTATGTACAAATATGACCAGATGGCCGATATGTATATCAGAGAGGTAGTCAGATTTCACGGAGTGCCGAAGTCGATTGTTTCGGACCATGATCCTGAAAGGGGATCGATTAAGGTGCACGATAACAAGAATGTCAAAACTCAAGTCTGATAGTACCCAACCAATCATGTTAAATGCCTAGCAGCATCGCTTAAATGATTCCCTATGTATCAAATGATAGTGCCTGCAAAAACCATTCAATTATGGTTAGCGTTCAGTACGGTCGCTTCAACTCATATATCCCGACCGATTCGACAATCATTGGTATATCGAGAGTTGTCAAAGAATCGATACTATGTGTCATGTCGTAGTTGCATCGATGGTGTAATCTATGAAACCCTTTTCATAATTACCACCATACTCTGATCAGAGATTTCAACCTACATACACATGAGAACACATAGGATATCCATACCCGAAGGTAAGCGCTGAATCCCCGACTACAATGCATCGACTCCTATATGTTTCGACAGAATACCCAACCCTGCCAACTGATTACCCCATGAGAGTCGGTAAACAAGTCAAAGTGTAATTCTAGCACATAGAGTCTCAATGTTGTCCCGAGTCATAAGGACTAATGGTGTACAACCATAAACTAGGACGTTTCCACTCGATAAGTGAGAACCACTTGGAAACTCCTTTATGGAGGGTTGTTCAGTGCACTCTACCAGGAGCACCTATCTACATGCTCGGACATCACAATGTCCCCTACCAATGAAACATGGTACTCACATCGCAGATACTAGTCTCGAACTCGACCGGCCTATATCCTTCTTATCGGCGGCTGAATCGACTAGGAACTGTTTAGAATATATAGTGTTCCAAATATGAGTTTCATGGTACTCATCATATTAGCATCTCATATTCTTTCTACTATTTGTATATTCAAGGGCTTTATCTATGCAACTAGCATGGGTATTCAGATAAAGATGTGCCAATAATAATTTCAAATATTATTAAAATAAAGAATGTTTATACATAGAGTTTCATTGTGAACACTCGGCCAACACTTGGCTCGACGTGCACCTACTCTAAAAATCTCCCACTTGCACTAGAGCCAACTACCCATATGCTTCAAACCCATCAATTCGCGATGCTACTCGAATAATGGTCCAGGTAAAGGCTTAGTTAGTGGATCAGCAACATTATCTGCGGAGCCGACTTTGTCAATTGAGACATCTCCACTTTCCACGATCTCTCGGAGGATGTGGTACTTTCTCAATACATGTTTGGACTTCTGATGTGACCATGGCTCCTTTGCTTAAGCTATAGCTCCCGTGTTGTTACACAACACCGGGACTGGAGCAACTCTATTAGGAATGACGTCCAACTCTTGGACGAAATTCTTTATCCAAACAGCTTCTTTTGCTGCATCTGATGCAGCAATATATTCGGCCTCAGTGGTGGAATCCGCTGTACTGTCTTGCTTGGAACACTTTCAAGAGACAGCAGCACCATTGAGCATGAATACGAACCCAGAGGTTGACTTCGAGTCATCGATATCGCTTTGGAAGCTAGAGTCGGTATAGCCTTCCAATTTCAGTTCTCCACCCCCATAGACCAAGAACAACTTATTGGTCTTTCTCAAATACTTGAGGATATCTTTCACAGCTTTCCAGTGTGGAAGACCAGGGTTGGATTGATATCTACTCACTACACTTAGTGCAAAAGCCACGTCAGGACGTGTAGATATCATCCCATACATGATGCTACCAATCGCAGATGCATAAGGAATGCTTGTCATCGCCGCTATCTCTGCATCAGTCTTGGAAAACATAGACTTGGATAGGGACACGCCATGACACATTGGTGGATGTCCTCTCTTGGACTCATCCATCGAGAACCTCTTCACGATGGTATCAATGTATGTGGACTGGGTGAGACCAAGCAATCTTCTTGATCTATCTCTATAGATCTGTATTCCTATTACAAAAGATGCTTCACCCAAGTCCTGCATCGAGAACTTACTCGCTAACCATATCTTAGTTGATTGCAACATTCCTACATCATTCCCAAAGAGTATAATGTCATCAACATAAAGCACCAGGAATATCACAGCACTCCCACTAACCATCTTATACACACTGGGTTCCTCAGGATTCTTAGTAAAACCAAACTCTTTGATTGTACTGTCGAATCTAAGGTTCCAACTCCTAGATGCCTGCTTTAGACCATAAATAGATCTTTGAAGTTTGCATACCATATGCTCACTTCCAACGGATGTAAACCTTTCTGGTTGAGACATGTAAATCTCTTCCTTAATATCCCCATTAAGAAAGGCTATCTTGACATCCATCTGCCATATCTCATAGTCATACCATGCAGCTATGGCTAGCAATATCCTTATGGACTTGAACATTGCAACTGGAGAAAAGGTTTCCTTAAAGTCAACTCCTTGTCTTTGAGTATATCCTTTGCTACCAATCGCACCTTGAAGGTCAATACCTTCCCATTCGCCCCAAGTTTCCTCTTGTAAATCCATTTACACCCTATGGGAACAATTCCATCAGGTGGATCCACGAGATTCCACACTTGGTTCGAATGCATGGAATTCATCTCAGATTCTATTGCTTCAAACCATTTGGATAAATCGGCATCAGATAACGCTTCCTTGAAGGTCCTTGGATCACATCCATGGTTAGGCTCATCATGGCCCTCTTCAAGAAGCAGATCATACCTCATAGGTGGTCTCGAGACTCTCTCGGATCTTCTAGGAGCTTGTATCTCCTCTCTTGGCTCTTAGGATGTGGGTTCTATAATTGTGGGTGTCTCTCGAACCTCTTTGAGTTCTATCATCTCCCCTTTTCTATCTAATAGAAATTCCTTTTCCAAAGAGGTTGCATTCCTAGAAACAAACACCTTTGTTTCTTGGGTATGATAGAAATAATATCCAACAGAATTCCTTGGATATCCCACAAAATAACATAAAATGGATCAATTATCCAATTTATCTCCCACTACCTGCTTCACATAAGCAGGGCATCCACATATTCTAAGATAAGAATACTTGGGAGGCTTACCCATACATATCTCATATGGTGTCTTATCAACTGCCTTTAAATGGACATTGTTCAACAACAGTGCCGCTGTCTCAAGCGCATATCCCCAAAAGGATGGCGGCAACTTTGTGAACCCCATCATAGATCGAACCATGTCCATCAAAGTCCGGTTACGACGCTCCGAAACACCATTCAGTTGTGGTGTAGCGGGCGGAGTCCACTGCGAGAGAATCTCATTCTCCCTAAGATACTCTTGGAACTCGGCTCTCAAATACTCACCACCTCGATCCGATCGAAGTGTCTTGATGCTTCGTCCCAACTGTTTCTCTACTTCACTTCTGAATTCTTTGAACCTTTCAAAGGCTTCAGATTTGTATTTCATCAAATACACATACCCATATCTCGAAAAGTCATCGGTAAAGGTGATGAAGTAGGCATTTCCATGCTTAGTGGTGATGCTAAGCGGACCTCACACATCGGTATGGATCAAATCCAATAACCCTTTGGCTCGCTCCACGTGGCTCTTAAAGGGAATCTTGGTCATCTTTCCTTTTAGACAGGATTCACAAGTCGTGAGAGCATTAATATCAGACATATCAAACATGCCCACTCCCACTAGCTTGTTCATCCTTCTTAGGGAAATATGTCCTAATCGAGCATGCCACAATTGTGCCGAAGTTTGAGTATCTTGTTTTCGCTTGTTTGTTGTTGTTATAACTTGGACATTGTTTAGTGGAATATCTTTCAATTTTAAGTTATAGAGAACGTTTTCAAGTTCTCCAGTACCAATTAAACATTCATTCTTGTAAATGTTGCAAACACCGTTGCTAAATAAACAAGAAAATCCATATTTATCTAGCATAGAAATGGAAACAATGTTTTTCACCAAATCAGGTACAAACAAAACATCTCTTAAAATTAACTTAAAATCATTGTCCAAAAGCAAGTAAATATCTCCTATGGCCTTGGCAGCAACTCTTGCTCCATCGCCCACCCTCAAGAAGGTCTCACCTTCCCTAAGCCTTCTACTTCTTCCCATCACTTGTAACTCATTACAGGGATGTGAGTCACAACCGGTATCCAATACCCAAGAAGTAGAGTTAATTGAAATGTTTACTTCAATATAGAACATACCGTTTCCAGAACTCTTCTGGGCAAGATATTCCCTGCAATTACGCCTCCAATGTCCAGGCTTCTTGCAGTGATGACAAACATCAACAGTCTTGTCAGCCTTTACTGGTGTGGCTGCCACAGCGGGACTCGGAGATTGCTTCTTCAAGGGCACGTTCTTCTTGGGACGTTGGAAAGAACGCTTCTTTCTCTTCCCATGTGGACCAATCTTCGTACCAGATAAAGAATCCACATAAAGAACCGACTTCTCATCATTCATGGAAGCCTGCATATAACAATAGGCTTTCAAGTCATGGTCACACCATTCCTTGTAAGTCTGCAATTCCTCAGAGGTGCAGTCAGTCGGAGACTCAACAGGGTGCGACTTAGTCAGTGTATATGCTCTCCTTTCCGAATTCAAGACGATTTTCAAGTTTCTTAGCCAAGTGAGGTAATTAGGTCCAGTTAATATGTGTTTTTCGAGTATTGCAGATAATGGATTGTGTATCGAAGACATTGTCTTGTTGTACTGAAAAGTAAAACAGATAAATTTTGATGACTATTTTAAAATATTTAGTAAGATATAAAGTATGGACTTTTACTTTATAAATGTTTACTCACAGTGTTTTGACATCTTTCACTACCCTCTAATGAAAATGGGAAACTCCTTTCCTCAGTAGGTACGTAAGGTCCAATTAGCGAATTATGATCCCGAATAATATCAGCCAATCACAATTCCTAAAAGGTAGTTTCCAATTGCATCTCCATGCAACCCTCTACGTACACTTTTGTCTCACGTTTGATTAGGACCCAATAATATGACGTCGTTCATCTTCACGTGTCAAGCCTTACCCATCGATGTTGAACCTTAATGGACGGTCGCCATGAGTTCCCTCAATAATATGAGCCGAAATCATGGGAGTTCCACGTAGTTCACACCACCATGTCAATGGATGTCACAGCTTTCCGGCACCCAGGGCCCCCCCAATAATATAAGCCGAGCCCCGAGTACAGGTAGCGTTCATCATGCACCCATTGTCGATGGAAGACATGGAAATTATAAACAAATTTATAATTCCCCTTTTCGGGCTTGATATTAATTTTGAATCTTATTCAAAATGAGGGTTTTTTAATTTTGAAAGGTCTCATCATTAATTTTATTTGAAAGCTCGCCATGTTTGATCGTATGTTTGCCGGATTCATGCAACTTTGTTATTATCATAATAATAAGGCACATACTCATTATTTATAACATATCATGCATATATTATAAACAGTAAATAAACAAGGATAATCAATCGCCCCAATACTAATGGCCCGTGTGAGCTAAACACGGTCCTAGGTCCAATCCTAGGGCAATGCAAGGGATGCAAATGCAACTATTACATTACCTTCCAATATTTACATGTCTTCGATCTTCATAATCATCATGGCCACCATCTTCCAATCTTGATCATTCACTATACTAATATTTACAAATAAATATCCATGGCAAATAGGGATGCATCTCATGGGGTGGGAACGAGCCATAAACCAAGCCCACTTTAAATTGGATAATTATTACAATCATTCAACACAAAATATCCTAGCATACACTAGCAAATTGGGCTTGGGCTTTTGATCATCCTTCATGCATAATATCACATATCATACACCATCAATTAATTATCACAATAATTAATTGATCCAATATTATATATCTTGAACCAATCACTAACCGCCACGATTATAAACTAAATTAACAAAGTATACAAACACCTTTGTCTACTTTCCAATTAATTTATTTATAACCGAATTTCTTGTAAATCACAATTTAATATAAATAATTAAAGTCCAACTTCAATTATTTATTTTATGAGAAAATATTTGCAACTTTTGTAATTTTAAACTTAAGGGCCCAAAAAACTCATTTTTCATCAAAAACATTTTGGCCCATTTAAATTTACAAATATGTTAGCCATCTAATGGCCCAACAACTCCAGGACCATGACACTTTGATATTTCAAAACACCTTTTGAAAACCCTAGCCGTCATCGCCGTCGCCGGATTCCGGCCAACATGCAAAATTTTTTTTTTTATTTAAAAGATAGGGGCTGTTCGGGCAGCCCCTCGGGCTGCCCTTGCTGCCCGTTTCGGGCAGCCCGAGATCGTTGCAACAAATCATCTCATGCGGTTAGAAATCGACCTCAATATAATATCATGTATATGCTACAAAAAATAGTATTCTTAGCTCTGATACCACTTGAAAGGGGATCGATTAAGGTGCCCGAAAGCGCAACGGAAGTTCAAAAATTAATTTTTAACAAGAAAAATTCGGCCACCTATGTATTTGTGTGTAGCAAATACAAAAACACAAAAATATGACATTCATAGTGTGTTTAGAAATATACCTATCAATCACAATGGATTGATGATGGCTCCAACCAAGTTGTAAACAACTTGGCTCTTGAAAGGATGAACTTCTACAAGCTTCCTTTGAACACTCCTTGTTCAAAAATCAAGCCCACCACCAACTAGGAAGATCCCCTCATATTTTGCACTAGAAAAATATGAGGATTTTTCTTTGAGAAGAGAATTGTTTCTCCAACAATTGAAGAACAAAATGAGGGAGAAAACTTGAGGATGTTTCGGCCAAGGTGAGGTAAATTGGGAGAGGGATGAGTTGCCTAGGTTGTGGGAAAAGGTAAAGCAAAAAAGTTGCATGCCATGCAATTTTTTAATAAAAAGTATTCCCCAACTTTTCACCTCCCAAGCATGTAATGTGACTTGGGCTTGTAACTATTACAAGGCCCATGAACTTTATTTAAATGTCTCAAACACATTTGAGTCCATTTAAAGTTTACTTGATTTTACTTAAGCCTACTAGTTTAATAATTATTTCTAATTGGGCTCTACAAGGCCCAATGTTATTTAATTATTTCAACACTTGAATTAATTTAATTATTTGGACTCTACTAGGCCCACTAGTGTTTAATTAATTCAACACTTGAATTAATTTAATTTAGTCCATAATAATGTTTATGAAAATCACAATTTTCAAATACATTATTTATTTGGCCAACTTTTAATGTAGGAAAACTTCCTTAAATTAAAATTTACGTTCTCCTTATAGAAGTCATACTTCTATTTTATTTATGCTTATAACTAATTTATAAACCGTTCAACACATTGAACTATTTTAACTTCTCAACGGGATCTAGAAAGTTAATACTTGTGTGGCCCTCAATGGTTCATTGATACAACTAGCCGTGGGTTCACATCTCCATGTGATTCGGACTAAACATGTCCTTATACGAGCATACCCCAATTGCTTCATTCTTACTTATCAACTCCTTGATAACAAGAATGTCAGAACTCAAGTCTGATAATACCCAACCAATCATGTTAAACGCCTAGCAGCATCGCTTAAATGATTCCCTAGGTATCAAATGATAGTGCCTGCAAGAACCATTCAATTATGGTTAGCGTACAGTACGGTCGCTTCAACTCATATATCCCGACCGATTCGACAATCATTGGTATATCGAGAGTTGTCAAAGAATCGATACTATGTGTCTTGTCGTAGTTGCATCGATGGTGTAATCTATGAAACCCTTTTCATAATTACCACCATAATCTGATCAGAGATTTCAACCTACATACACATGAGAACACATAGGATATCCATACCCGAAGGTAAGCGGTGAATCCCCGACTACAATGCATCGACTCCTATATGTTTCGACAGAACACCCAACCCTGCCACCTGATGACCCCATGAGAGTCGGTAAACAAGTCAAAGTGTAATTCTAACACATAGAGTCTCAATGTTGTCCCGGGTCATAAGGACTAATGGTGTACAACCATAAACTAGGACGTTTCCACTCGATAAGTGAGAACCACTTGGAAAATCCTTTATAGAGGGTTGTTCAGTTCACTCTACCAGGAGCACCTATCTGCATGCTCGGACATCACAATGTCCCCTACCAATGAAACATGGTACTCACATCGCAGATACTAGTCTCGAACTCGACCGGCCTATATCCTTCTTAGCGGCGGCTGAATCGACTAGGAACTGTTTAGAATATACAGTGTTCCAAATATGAGTTTCATGATACTCATCATATGAGCATCTCATATTCTTTCTACTATTTGTATATTCAAGGGCTTTATCTATGCAACTAGCATGGGTATTCAGATAAAGATGTGTCAATAATAATTTCAAATATTATTAAAATAAAGATTGTTTATACATAGAGTTTCATTGTGAACACTCGGCCAACACTTGGCTCGGCGTGCACCTACTCTAATAGATCCTCGGTTTACTTCGCACTTCTGGCAGAGTTTACAGTAGGCTCTCGGTACGAAGTTACATCTGAGTACCGCATATCATCCTCAAACCGACGGACAGTCAGAGAGGACTATTCAGACATTGGAGGATATGCTTAGAGCCATAGTGCTTGATTTTAGCACTAATTGGCAGGATGCATTGCCACTTTGTGAGTTCTCGTACAACAATAGCTATCAGACAAGTATTGAGATGGCACTATTTGAAGCGTTGTACGGAAAGAAAATGTCGATCCCCTTTGTATTGGGACGATATCTCTGAGGTTCCTGAGATTGGACCTGATATGATCAGAGATATGACTTAGAAAGTGAAGCTGATTCAGAAGAGAATGATGGAAGCTCAGGACAGGCAAGCCAAGTATGCCAACATCAGACGACGACCGTTGGTATTTGAGGCAGGAGACCGAGTATTTTTGAAGATTTTACCTTTCAGAGGAGTTGTCAGATTTGGTAAGAAAGGGAAGTTGTCTCCACGATACTGTAAAACCCGTAAATTAAACTACGTACAAGCCATGCATAATTCTTGTATTTTAAATTAAAATGATTTTATTGCATGAGTATTTAAATTCTTTCCTTTAAATTTAATTATTTTACGCAGTAGTTTAATTGTTGCATTTTCAATTCATTAAGTGAGGTCGGACTGGAGTTGGAGTTTTGAGATAAAATTTAATATTAAGAAAACATTCCCAGAGTTTATTTTAGCTAACTAGTAAGTTAATTTAAGGTAAAAGAATGTTTAAGGAATTATTTAAGAAACTTGAGGTAAGTAGGAAATAAGTTCATTTAGATTCCATAATTAATGTGTTAATTCACAAAATTATTTAATGGGCAGATAAGACTCTGAAGATTTAAAATACACTAACTAAGAAATATTTTCCCCTGTTATTTTACTCAATTTTCGACCACCCCCTAGTTGATATAACATTTCTTTGACAATTCACCACCTTTGATTCATTCCTTGTTATTTCTTAGTATGATAACTCTTAATTTTTTTTAATCACCATTTAATTATTAATCCATCATTATCCTAGCCTTGGTTGACATGAAGAATCGGTCCTTTACACGTCCATTATCCCTCCAAGAATATTTGATATCAAATCATTTCAAATTCAAAAGGGAGCAAGACTTGGTCATGCCATTTGAATCCCTTTTATATTGCGACTCCCCTCCAACTCTCCTAACCATTATTCCCACTCCTCACCACCGAAATTCAGAGAGAATTGAGAGAAAAAAAAATCGTGAGAAAGCCTTAGAAGAAAACAAGAGAGAAATTGAGTAGAAGCAAGAACAAGAAGATCACTCCGTCTCCTCCGCGCCGCGTCGTCGTTTCGTTCGTTTTTCTTTCAAAACGAACCAAGGCATGTATATGTTTTTATTTACTCTTCAATCAAGCCATATTAATATTTTAAAATATCATACTCATGATTTTTTTGAAGCAAAAACCGAAATACATAAGAAGCATTTTTCGAAAATCATGTGCAGAATTTTACGGTCACTTCATTGCTACACGGTTTTGGGTATTGTTTGATGGTTTCAGGTGGTTGGCTCGTGTCCAGGCTCCCAAGGCTGCATCTAGACATGTACGATGACATTTTAGGATCATATTGGTCCAATAGTTCAAGCCCATGCATATTGGAAATCGGATATGACAGCAACTCCCTCCTAGTGTCACTTGTGGTTTGATTTTGTCACCTTGCTGTCAAGGGGAGAGTTTCTGATCTTGGCTGCCCTAAGGGCCTATAGCCATGGTTAGAACACCCCCATATCATGTCTAAGACGTGACCAAGTCTCCCTTTCGAGGCTTGGTCCATGGTGGAATCGGTTTTCAAATCAAAACAAGAACAGCCCCTTCGATCCCCATTTCATTTCTGCATGTGTCCCTCGGTTTTTGGTGGTTTGGAGTGGACCTTGGTTGGCCTCTGGCCCTTAGCCTTGGTTCACACCATACCCCATGATGTCTAGATCAAGCCATGGTCAACCATATGGCCACTGGTATGATGCATGATAGCAACAAAACAAAAATTTCAGAAACATCACCGTACATATTTTTGAGTTCTCGGTTGAAGCTTGGTGTTGTCCTGGGTGTTGGATTGGATTGTGGTTGGCCTAGGGCCCTTAGCCATGGTTCAAGCCACACCTTAGGATGTTGGGAAGAGGCTCTGGTTGGTGGTTCAAGCCCCAATGACCAATAGTCTCGCAAACGAAGCGATGTAAGTACAGGTGCGGTTGCGGGAATTTCTGAACAGCAACTTTCTGCTTCGGTTCAGAGGCTTGTTTGAGTTCTTGGTTGGCTTTTAGCCTATGTCCTTGGACTGGACAGTACCTCATCAAGTTTGGAAGGTCGTGTTTTTGACCGTTCGTGATTCGGTTAAGTTTAGAGGTCGTATGAGAATTTACGGTGCGATGTGCCAAATTGACTCTCGAAATAGCGTTTCATGTTTTGGCCTCCATTCACCAAAATTTAGACTTGCATCATTTTTGGAGCATTATTTCATCATTTTAGATATATTTTAATCATGACTAAATGAGGGTTCGGTGTTGGTTTGGGTTGGTACGGAGTCATGATTAAATAGGAAGTCGTTGGGCGTAATTGTCTCATTTATGGATTCAATTACAAAGTTTGGTCAAGAAAATCGTTTGCATATTTTTTCATGTTAAATTTAGGTCTCAGCGAGCCTGGGAACGATCCAATCCATGTGGTAAAATAATACAGGATATTTAATTATGCCATTTAATTATATTACGTG
Organism: Primulina tabacum; assembly: GCF_025594145.1. Classification (NCBI taxonomy): domain Eukaryota; kingdom Viridiplantae; phylum Streptophyta; class Magnoliopsida; order Lamiales; family Gesneriaceae; genus Primulina; species Primulina tabacum. The sequence continues at coordinate 9,125,340 of NC_134566.1, forward strand.
CATAAAAATATAAAATGTTCATTTTTGAGATTTATGCGATATTGCTTGTGGCCATTTCACTATCATGGGATCATTACTTCACCTGGTGGTCACTTACCGGTTTAGTTCAGTTCCACCCAGTATACTGTGGCATTAGTCTGATCAGACGATCATTACTTCACCCGGTGGTCACTTACCGGTCAGTTCAGTTCAGTTCAGTGCAGAGGCCACTTGCGTAGAACATAATCTCAACAGAAAATTATTACATGCTATTTCATTACAGGGCTCTATTGAGCAAGCATTTCACTTATGATTTTCAGTCAGTTATGCACGTATTATAATTGCTCATGATAAGTTATTTTCACGTTATGCCTCATGACATGATATTTTTTACTCCCATGCAATTTTATTATATTACTTACTCGTTATTTACGATATATGCATGCTGAGTCTTTAGACTCACTAGACTTGATTGTTGTAGGTATTGATGAGGTCGGGACCGAGGGCGAGGACCAGTGAGCTAGCTTGGGTCGGCAGTAGTGGAACCCGAGGACCTCATTTACAGCATTCAACATTTTTATGCTCAAACATTTTTATCAGTTGTTGGATTACTTTAACTTGTTATTTTGCGAACAATAATTTCCTCCGCTGCTATTTTGAACATTTAACTTGATTTATCAGTTTATTTTAAGAATGAGGAATTTTAATTACTTTAAAAAGAAAATTTTAAATTTTTCCTCAAATTTTCAAACACGAATTTTCGGGCCATTATAGCTGGTATCAGAGCAATGGTTCTGTAAGGGTTGTACTACTACTGACCACAAGAAGCTCATGGAGTCACGTCTTCGGTCTGTAAGTTTTACACTTACGCATTTTATTTAAAGCATGAAATATTCGGACAGTATGTTTTCATGAAATATTTTACGTCCAGATTTTTATTGTTCAGTATTTAAATTTAAATAAATTATGGAATTATGCATGTTAGTTACGTATGGGTTATGTATGGAACAGTATGCCCCCTAGACGCATCCTTGAGCGCAGTAGAGAGGATGAGCCTCGCCAGGAGGACGGCAGGAACCAGAGGCAGGAGAGGGACTTACCACCTCCACCTCCACCTGACATGAATGCCCAGATGCTAGCTGGGATGACTCAGTTCTTTCCACAGTTTGCGGGGAACCATGCTGTGGCAGCTAGGCCGACAGGGCCCGAGGCTATTTATGAGAGATTCATGAAGATGCGTCCTAAGGAGTTTTCAGGGACGACGGAACCCATGATTGCCGAGGGCTGGATCAAGTCCCTCAAGGTTATATTCGAGTTCATGGAGCTTGTAGATGCGGACCGAGTTCGTTGTGCCACCTATTTAATCGGAGGAGATGCCCGCTTATGGTGGGAAGGAGCATCAGTAGCTTTGAACTTGGCTACACTGAGTTGGACGCGCTTCACGGAGGTATTCTACTCCAAATATTTTACTGATGAGGTGCGTTCCAGGTTGACCAGGGAGTTCATGACCCTGAGGCAGGGTGATCTGACTGTTACGGAGTTCGTCCGTAAGTTTAAGAGGGGTTGCCACTTTGTGCCTCAGATCGGCAGTGATGCTGGAGCCAAAGTGAGACATTTTATGGATGGTCTGCGGCCGATCTTGCGCCGCGATGTTAGAGTGGCAGGCCCTACTACTTTTGAAGTCGCGGTTTCCAGAGCTCTTGCTGCAGAGCAAGATCAGATCGACATTGAGAGGGATCGCCAGGGTAAGCGACCAGTCCCAGTACCACACCGCCCTCCTCCTCCTCAGCAGCAACATCAGAACAAGAGGCCTTTTCATGGCCCACCCAAGAACAGAGGACAGAGGCAGCAGCATCCGGGACGTGCAGTCCCAAGGACCTTTTAGCACCCAGTCTGCCCCAAGTGCTCACGCCGCCATCCTGGAGCATGTATGTATGGTTCAGGGAAGTGTTATAAGTGTGGTAGTCCAGACCACTTACTTCTGCTGTGCCCTCAGAGGAATCTGCCTACCCAAGGCAGAATGTTTGCTCTCCATGCCACGGAGACGAACCCGGAGACCATGCTTATGACAGGTACCTTTAAGCTTTAAGTTTACATTTGGGATTTAATGTTTTGGGTTAAGATTTTTGAACATAGAATTGCAGTAGGATTGCATGCTCTACTCAGTATTATTTTTGGAATTTAAGTTAGAAAAACTTTGACTTTTGCATGTCTATAAGTTAGTTCTTGTGGTTATTGGGTTCAACTTAGAGTTCCGATCTTTAAGGGAGAATTTTTATATCTGGTTCCGCTACGAAGGCCTTGATAGATTCAGGGGCCACTCACTCATTTATTTCGGAGGTCTTTTCTAATTTCCTCAAGGTCAAGACCGTTGGGCTAGATGTAGCCTATTCAGTAGTATTGCCTTTTGGTGAGGAGATGGCAGCTACCAATGTGATCCGAGACATAGATCTTGAGCTCCATCGCAACCTTGTTTATGCGGATCTGATCGTGTTGCCGATGCCGGAGTTTGACATCATCCTAGGGATGGACTGGCTATTGCGAAATAGAGTTTTGATTGACTTCCAACGCAGATCTGTTCTAGTCCGACCGCCTGGAATGACGCAGTTCTTATTCGAGCCGGGCAGGTACTTTCCCTTACCGCGCATTATTCCTTATTTCAAGGCTAGGAAGCTCATGCATAGAGGGTGTCGGGCGTTTTTAGCAACTTTTATATCTGTCCCCGAGGCACCCAGTCATTCAGCCGCAGATGTTCCTATTGTTAGAGACTTCTTAGAAGTTTTTCCTGTGGACGTCTCTGGTATGCCACCCGACAGAGAGGTGGAGATTTATATTGAGTTTATGCCAGGTACGGCTCCGATATCCAAAGCACCGTACTGACTAGCACCGACAGAGATGGCAGAGCTTAAGAAGCAGATTCAGGAACTTCTAGACAAGGAGTTCATTCGCCCGAGTTTTTCACCATGGGGCACGCCAGTCTTATTTGTGAAGAAGAAGGATGGCTCTATGAGGCTTTGCATTGACTACCGGAAGTTGAACAGGGTTACAGTGAAGAACAAATACCCACTTCCGAGGATTGAGGATTTTTTTGACCAGTTTCAGGGAGCTTTGATATTCTCCAAGATAGATCTGCGTTCCGGTTATCACCAGTTGAGCGTGAAAGATGCTGATGTTTCCAAGACTGCTTTTAGGAATCGTTATGGCCACTATGAGTTCCTTGTGATGCCGTTCGGTCTGACGAATGCGCCAGCGATCTTCATCGATCTCATGAATCGCATATTTCAGCCGTATCTTGACCAGTTTGTGATAGTATTCATAGACGACATTCTTGTCTACTCCAAGAATCAAGAGGATCACAGCAGACATCTGACCACAGTGTTGCAGACCTTGCAGAAGCATAAGTTATTCGCAAAGTTTAGTAAGTGCGAATTCTGGTTAGAGAAGGTGGCATTCTTAGGCCATATTGTTTCCAGCAGCGGTATTGAGGTAGACCCAACGAAAGTTGCAGCAGTCAGAGATTGGGTTGTGCTGCAGAATGCATCAGAGATCCGCAGTTTTCTTGGGCTAGCAGGATATTATGGGAAGTTCATTAAAGGATTCTCCTCTATTGTTGTTCCACTCACATCATTGACCAAGAAGAATGTGAAATTTGTGTGGAGCGATGAATGTCAGAAGAGCTTCGATACTTTGAAGCAAGCTCTTATCTCAGCACCAGTTTTGGCCATGCCGTGAGGGCCCGGAGATTTTGTGTTGTATACCGATGCTTCGAAGCTCGATTTAGGCGCAGTGTTGATGCAGCATGGGAAGGTGATAGCATATGCTTCTCGACAGCTGAAAACTCATGAGAAGAATTACCCTATCCATGATCTAGAGTTGGCCGCCGTAGTTTTTGCCTTGAAGATTTGGAGGCACTATTTGTATGGAGAGAAGTGCCAGATCTTTACCGACCACAAGAGCCTCAAGTATTTCTTTACGCAGAAGGAGCTGAACATGCGTCAGAGGCGTTGGTTGGAGCTTGTGAAAGATTATGACTGTGACATTAGCTACCACCCGGGTAAAGCTAACGTAGTTGCAGATGCTTTGAGCAGGAAGGTCGCAGTGATGGCTCATTTGACGATTCAGAGACCTCCTCAGCTGGAGATGCAGAGGTTTGATCTAGAGTCATATCCTCAAGGTAGAGTTCCTCGTCTATCTACTTTGACGATCCAGTCTTCTCTTATTGACCGTATTCGCAGTGGTCAGCCAGCAGATGAGCAGTTGGCACAGTGGAAGAAGAGAGATGACGCCAAGGGCAGTATCTTATAATCAGTTAGCGACGGTATAGTGAGATACCGAGACAGGATGTGGGTTCCTAGCAGTGGTTCTATCCGAGCAGATATTTTATCAGAGGCCCACATGTTGCCGTACTCTATTCATCCAGGGAGTACGAAGATGTACCAAGATCTGCAGTTATTGTATTGGTGGCCTGGGATGAAGAAGGACATCTGACGATTTGTATCCGAGTGTCTGATTTGCCAGTTAGTGAAGGCGGAGCATTAGAGACCAGCAGGTTTGCTCAAGCCTCTTCCTATTGAAAGGGGATCGATTTTAGGTGCCCGAATTCGCAACGGAAGCAACAAAATTTTCGAAAATGATATTTTCTAACATAAAATTTTCGAGCACCTCTAGTACTAGTCTGTAACATATACAAAACACAAAATATGACATTCATAGTGTGTTTAGAAGATATATCTATCAATCTTAAAAGATTGATGATGGCTCCAACTAAGGTGTAAACACCTTAGCTCTTGAATGGCAAGAAGATCTACAAGCCTCCTCCTTACTTCAAAATTAGGCCCACCACTAACTAGCTAGAACCCTTCTTATTTTGCACTAGAAAAATAAGAAGATTTTTCAAGGAGAAGTGATTTCTTTCCTCAACAATTGAAGAAGAAAATTGAGAGAAAACTCAATGTAAAGACCCTCAATATTTCGGCCAACATGAGTGAGAGTGGGAGAGTGAATGACTTGTCTTGATTGTGGGAAAAGCTAATGGAAGCATGTGCATGCCATGCCAATATTTTAATCAAAAGTAATCAACAACCCTTCACCTCCCAAGCATGCAAAATGAGTGGGCTTGTAACAATTACAAGGCTCATGTACTTTAATTTAATTGTCTCAAACATATTTGAGCCCAATTAAACTTTACTTGATTTTACTCAAGTCCACTAGTTAAATAATTATTTTCAATTGGGCTCTACAAGGCCCAATGTTATTTAATTAATTCAACACTTGAACTAATTTAATTATTTGGACTCTACTAGGCCCACTAGTGTTTAATTAATTCAACACTTGAATTAATTTAATTTAGTCCATAATAATGTTTAGGAAAATCACAATTTTCAAATACATTATTTATTTGGCCAACTTTTAATTTAGGAACACATTCATAAATTAAAAGTTGCATTTCTCTCATAGAAGTCATACTTCTATTTTTCCTCAAGCTTATAAACTCCTTTATAAGCCGTCAATACATTGAACTATTTTACTTCTCAACGGGATCTAGAAAGCTAATACTTGTGTGGCCCTCAATAGTTCATTGATACAACTAGTCGTGGTTCACATCTCTATGTGATTCGGGCTAAACATGTCCTTATACGAGCATACCCCAATTGCTCCATTCTTACTTATCAACTCCTTGATAACAAGAACGTCAGAACTTAAGTCTGATGGTACCCAACCAATCATGTTAAACGCCTAGCAGCATCGCTTACATGATTCTCTAGGTATCAAATGATAGTGCCTACAAGAACCATTCAATTATGGTTAGCGTAGAGTACGGTCCCTTCAACTCATATATCCCGACCGATTCGACAACCATTGGTTTATCGAGAGTTGTCAATGAATCGATACTATGTGTCATGTCCTAGTTGCATCGATGGTGTAATCTATGAAACCCCTTTCATAATTACCACCATACTCTGATTAGAAATTTCAACCTACATACACATGAGAACACATAGGATATCCATACCCGAAGGTAACGATGAATCCCCGACTACAATGCATCGACTCCTATATGTTTCGACAGAACACCCAACCTTGCCACCTGATGATCCCATGAGAGTCGGTAAACAAGTCAAAGTGTAATTCTAGCACATAGAGTCTCAATGTTGTCCCGGGTCATAAGGACTAATGGTGTACAACCATAAACTAAGACGTTTCCACTCGATAAGTGAGAACCACTTGGAAAGTCCTTTATGGAGGGTTGTTCAGTGCACTCTACCAGGAGCACCTATCTGCATGCTTGGACATCACAATGTCCCCTACCAATGAAACATGGTACTCACATCGCAGATACTAGTCTTGAACTCGAGCGGCCTATATCCTTCTTAGCGGCGGCTGAATCGACTAGGAACTGTTTAGAATATACAGTATTCTAAATATGAGTTTCATGATACTCACCATATGAGCATCTCATATTCTTTCTACTATTTGTATATTCAAGGGCTTTATCTATGCAACTAGCATTGGTATTCAGATAAAGATGTGCCAATAATAATTTCAAATATTATTAAAATAAAGATTGTTTATACATAGAGTTTCATTGTGAACACTCGGCCAACACTTGGCTCGACGTGCAACTACTCTAACAATCTCCCACTTGCACTAGAGCCAACTACCCATATGCTTCATGTCATTGATGAAGACAATGATGAATTGATCTAACAAGGCTAAAAATCAAGATTCGTCAAGTTTAAAAATGCCGCCGGAGCATTGTTAGCCCAAACAGCATAACAAGGAACTCATACTGGCCATAAAGAGTTCTAAAAGTCGTTTTATGATATCTTTGTCCTTCACCTTCAACTGGTCATAACCCAACCTAAAATCAATATGTGAAAACACTTATGCTCCTTGTAACCTGACTGGTCATTGTTTTGAAGTCGACCATCTTATAGTCCAAGAATCGGCCAACAGTAAATATCTTGGCTTTGGCATTATCGATTTTGTATTTCTGATCCACAGACTGCCACAATTCCCGAGCCTTCTCATTTGCACTATACATAATTAGCCAGATCATGCATTATATAATTTCTACACAAGAAATCTAAATGGTACCATGCATAAATAGCACTACCAGTCTGTACATCTCCATCAACCTCAGCTAATTTGGGAGCATCTTTGGTGAGGAACCTTTCGAGTCCAAGGTGGTGAGGTAGAAGAAAATCTTTTGTTGCCACAATTTGAAATTCGAGCCGACCTTGATAATTGGGGTTGTGGAATTTGGCACATTCGAGTGATTCGAATCAGTAACCATATCTGAAAAAAATCACATTATGAGTATACCGAATCTTTTTTAAGATTGTTAACCAAAATATTGTAACTAACATAAAATACAGGAAATGAATGTGATTATTTGCAAATCAAAATTTACAACTTGATTATAATATAAAATCAGCCTTAAAACATAATAGGTCTAGTATCAAATTAAAACAAAACAAATCGAGAATAAATTAACCAACTTTCTTTTGGAGTTGATGAACCTCACACTCTAAAGAGAATTTGATTGTCAAAACTGTTGCACCAATATATAGATAAACAAAAACTAACAGAAATATAAATTGCAACATATAATAAAATAACACCAAAAATATAATCCAACAAAACTAATTTGTATGAGGAAAATAAGGAAACAAACAAACCGAGGACAATATCAAAATACAGTTTCTTTAAAACTGATTCTTCCTTTCGAAGTGGTGCTTAACTCATGTATTTCGTAGGATACAACGATTGAATCAATAACGAATAAAGCACAAATTTACTACTTTGAAGAACTCAAATCGTACCTTTAATTTATCACCAAAATTTCATCGGATGTCAAATGAAAATATAACAATATGAAATGCAACATAATTTTTGTGTGAGATCTTGAGTGTGCGTTCGTTTTGAAATTAGGAAATGAACACACTTATTTATATGCTCAAAAAAGCACACCAAAAGTCATTCAAGAATGTAAACAACAAAAAGTTAACATTAATTCAAGAATGTGGAGAGCCAAAAAAAGTATCACATTATACAATTTTTCATTCACTTTAATTTTAATTCTATTTTCCAAAAATCTAGCTTCATATAAACATCAATCGCAATTATAGCAAGTCCCTCTTGTATCACATCTACTAAATAATCGTTAAAAGACTTCGGATAAAAATTAACCAAGAGATTTCAAGAATAGTGTCATAATAATAATAATCATCATCATCATCAAATCAAACTAATATTCATTTTCTCCTAATGTAAACGGTTAGATGCTAGTTTTTAACTGAGTTAATTATTTAGATTAGTTTGTCAAGAAAATATTAATTTTAAGATTTTGTATATGAGGAGATAGTTAAAGAGAATATTGTTTTGAATATATCTTGTGATTGTTGAAAATATTATGGAGATGAAAATATATTATCTCGATTAATATGAGAAGATAATGTGAAAATTTTTGTCTATATTTGATATAATCATGAAGTTCTCTATTATTATTAGAGTTCTAATTCATATTGAAGATTGTCGAGAACAGCCACGCGTGGTCGAGGGAGGCCAATGAGATTTAATGTAAAAATTTTCATATTTGATTTGTTGGTTATTGTTTTTATTCACTATATTCATTCATATATTTTTCAGGAAAAAAAGGTGAGTTCCAGGGAAAGAACATTTTTCTTACGTATAGCATATTTTATTTTGTGGATCATATGTTGGAGTGCACAACTTTTGTGGAAAAAAAACAAATATGTTCATTTGTGTTGCATTATGTGTTGCGTCAAATGCTACGACAAAATTCAAATAGCGCCACTTTATCATTATGTTTTGAGAGCTTTTTCCATTACCGGTGGTGCACAAGCGTTCACTAATTGATTATTCATTCATCGCGAGAGTAAAGTGACGTTCTCGGGAGATGACAATCTGCATGTCATCGAAGGGAGTTCGAGTTGACGAATATTGCACACGAGTGGTGTTTGCCAAGTGAAGTCTATTGAATATGTTCTTCGTAGAGGCGTCATTAGAAAAGATAAAAATATTTTATTTGAATAAGTCCTTGTAATATTGTAAATGAGGCTTATATTTAATCTATTTTCTTGATAGCTGACTGTGCTCTGGTGGATGTAGGACGATTGGACCGAACTACGTTAAAATCGTCTGTCTTTTATGGTGCTTTTTTTTTCTTTAATCAATTGGGTTAACTATGAAAACTAGGCAAAATAAGATAAAACCGGATCAACATAAACATTCAAACTAATATCTGAACAAGTAATTAAATTATACTATTAATGTAAATTGCTTTGAGTTTGATTTTTATATATAAATGAATTTAATCCAATGTCAACCGTAAAAATGAGACATATTAAGAATAGTAATAAAAAAACAATTATGTGAATTCAAATATCTTGCTAAAATTTTCATGTTTTCTAATTACGTATATATGTAAATATTTTTCGCACCTCATTTTATGATATATTCTCTTGGAGTCGAGCCTAATAAATCACTCGCATGTTTTTATTGCATTATAAAACTAACTTATTCTTTTTCGTTAGACTGTACAGTTAACTAAGTAACATCGTACATATATGTCAATATAAGAAAAATCATTTTCCGCAGCACGTCATCAACAACATGCATTAAAAGCACACTGCGAATACTACTTTTCACGGCGTGCACCCATATGTGCGCCGTTAATAGTGTTGCACTTGATACTATTAACGGCGTGCATTAAAAGCACACTGCAGATATTATTATTGACGGCGTGCATTAAAAGCACGCTGTAGATAGTAACTTGATACTATTAACGGCGTGCATTATAAGCACGCTGCAGATATTACTATTGACGGCGTGCATTATAAGCACGCTGCGGATAGTAATATCCAGAGACTATCTGCCGCACACAATAAATGCACGATGTTAATAATACTATTAACGGCGTGCATGTTTATGTGTGTTGTTAAAAGTAAATTATTTTTTTAAAAAAAACGTGCTTTGATTTCTTCTTTTTTTGCAACCATGATCATACTTGACCTATCAAACCTGCTAATTTGAATTAATTTATGACTATTCGATAGCAGGTTTTTTCTAACTTCTAACGAAAGGACTTTTTCTTCGATTTTTTAATGAACCTCGTACAAGACTTTCTTTCCGGTCTTACGTTTCCCAGTCTTGGGACGGTTACGTAAATCCGTCGCTTTCAACAAAACCGTCGCCGATTTAAAATCGGCGACGGTTTGAATTAACCGTCGCTAATATACGTACACCGGCGACGGTTTAGTGAACAACCGTCGCAAAAAATCGCAAATTCTCTATTTATTTCCGATTTTCGTTTCATTTTACTTCACAGCACTTAAAATTTTTCTCTACTTATACGATTTTATTTTCGATTAAAATACGTGTTTTTGTTTCAATTTATGGTTAATTTTTTAATTGTTAATTAAGAGAATGAGTATTAATATTATAGTTGAATTGTTATTTTTTATAAAAATTTATTAAATTATAAAAGTAATTTTTTTTTATTTTTACGCAAAATTTAGCGACGGTTTTAGAACTGTTGCGAAATTTTAAAACTGTCGCTAAATTTAAAGACCGTCGCTAAATTAGCGACGGTTTGGATGTTTTTTTGGTCGCCGATTGGCGACGGTTTTTTACCGTCGCTAATATTTTATTTTTTTACTATTTACGGCATACATTGCACGCTGCGGAAAGGTATATTAACTGCGTACATATGCACGCCGTTGATAATAGTATTAACAGCGTGCACATGCACGCCGCGGATAATCTTGAGCTTTTAACCGCTTGCAACTTTGCAGCGTGCATATGCGTGCTGCGGAAAACCATTTTTGTTGTAGTGTGTATTAATGGCTATTATCAAATTTTTGCACATATGTTAGTTAATGGTTTATTTTTAGACAATTTGGGAGGAAAAATAGTTTTAACATGAATTTGAAAAAATTCACGTAAAAAGATGTTATACGTGGTGTACTGTCAAAAAAAAATATATTAAGTTGATACAAGTCATGAGATAAAGAATTTTAAAAAATCATTATATATATACACACACATATATATATTATGCGGGCCACTAATCGTGCTTTCTCGATGAATGTACATGCAAATGAAATATGAGAGAGACAACATAACAAATTTAATTTATATATGTATATATATGTGTGTGCGCATGCGTGCATGCATATAATTGCATAATATGAGATATCTTATAATATAGTTAAATATATGATTTAATTCAATTTTTTGAAGGTGGTGATTTTTAACTAGTTTCGAACGCCACCGGCGATTCCGCCATTGATATAAAAATTAATGTGTTTTAATCAAATTATCGTTAAATTATTATATTTATTTTGTGGCACCTGTCTCGATTTGATGCCCATGATAATATTAAATTAAAAGATTTGATTGACATCATGAAATTGTACGTAATTATTTCGAAAAAACCCTAGATGGGGACATATATAATATGTGTCATATTATGTATGGACAATAATAATAATAATACTATAATAACGTGAAAAATAAACATTTCTTGAACATGACTTCGCATGATATGGACAATTTTGTCTTTTATTGGCTGCGGATGGGGGCCTCATAGTAAATTATGTTTGATTTATTTTATTTTATTTTTCATATTTCAAATCGCCTAGTTCTGAAATTTGATTAACCTGAAAGGAAAAAAAAAATTGGTTTGGTTTTATATTTGGCATACTTGTATATAGATGTGTAAACGAACCGAATCGGGTCGAATATTAGTAAAATTTAAGATTCAAATCGGCTCGAATTAAGTATATTCGAGCTCGATTGGAAGCTCGATTTTTTAATTAAAAAAATTGGCTCGAGTTCGGCTCGAAATGTTCGAACCTATTCGTGAGCTATTCAAATTATTGTTCGGACAGTAAAGTTCGAGAATGAAAGTTCGAAAGCTCAAAACGTCTGAAAAATCAAAATGTATATATATTTACTATATAATGAATATTATATTAATGTTCAACATGTCATGGACTATCGAACATATTCGAGTTCGACTCGAAAAAAGTTGGAATATATTCAATCGAATTCGGCTCGATTCATTTACAGTCTTAACTAGCACACTCATACAGAAAATTGTTGATCTATTTATTATGCATATTATATAAATATAATCTCAAGCATAATAACAAGAACAACAACAAACATAGGTGTTACAAAAGATACAATATATAGTGCTTCAAAGTACAAAGTTCAAAGTCATACATTTAATCCCATTTTATTCACCAACCCGAAAATTAGTTGAGAGCTTCCCTTGCACAATAATGGTGGGTGCAAAAATTTTCAAATAATATTTTTTGTTTTTTTTAAAATTAAAAACGATAGAATAAATATACACAGGGCGACATAGTTTTAAATAATAGTCACAATATAGAATAAACATTAGAGTACAAATCGAGCATTTCTTTCAAGACGTCGATTGAGTTTAAATCTATGATACTTTTACATAAGAGTACAAATCGAGTGTTTCTTTCATTTTACGGGATAGAGCTATCGAACCATGGTGTTTAAAAAATTTGAGTTGCACCATTGCCATCAGCTATAACTTTTAGTAAAACGACAAGTACTCGATCATACAATTGATATCAGCGTCAAGATCATGAGTTCAATTCTCATTTATTATAATGAATGCAATAATAGTATTTGTTGGATAGAGCGAACGAAATATAACGTTTTGATTACTATGTAGTTTAAAAGATTTGAGTTGCATATTTATCATCACCTATAATTTTTCATAGAACGACAAATATTTGTTCTACATAAATAAATAAATAAACAAAAATAAATGAAATTGTGACAAAAAATAGACAGATCTGGAAATGAAAGGTAACTGCATTTGTGATGGTGGACCATGTAGGAACGACAGATCAATTATTCAGATGTCACTAATAATTAGTGAAGACAGCTAAGATTAAATTAGATGTGCCCACTTGTTAGGTTTTAGCTAGATTTATGATAATCCGCAAGTGGATTCTTTAACTATGAAATAAAATACATTTTGACATTATTTTGAAAAAAATAAAAATTCATTATTAACTATATAAATATCTACATATATGGTATGAAAAATCATCTAGAATTGCATCTGCGTAAAAACAAAGAAATATCAGCTAAGACATATTATTTATTTAAATAAAGGTACAATAACTATTCTTGCTAGTATATCAATCGAAACGCGACGTTTGTGTTGTTATATGATTTAAAATATTTGAGTTATATAGTTACCATCAGCTATAGTTTTTGATAAAACGACATACTCTCTTACAATTTATATCAGAGCCAAAGTCGTATATTTGATTATCATTGATTGGAAAGAGTACAATTTTTGTGTGTTATACTGTTGGAGTCCAATAATTGCTCATGTTGAGCAGAACAATCGAAAATCTGAGTATCACCAACTTTAATTTTTGATATAGTTGTCAACGATGTCGTCAATCGATTTTAAGCAATTGAATCATGCAAAATCAAGTTTAATGTTCACTTCAAAATTCTTTTTTCATCACAAATTTAAATGAAATCGCATTTTGATTAACGATCGAGTTACGGTTTTTAGGTCAAGATAGGGCGAATCAAGACGAATAAGTATTTTTTATATATTTGAGTTCGAGTTTAAACATGAAGTTTGAATTAACTCGATTCATTAATGGTCATAATATTTTATAAATCAATCCTTTAAAACTGACATAGGATTCAATTAGCAAATTCCACTCCACAAAAGCAAAGATACAATGAGAGAGGTTTTTATTACTACCACTTAAATTCTACTTTCCAAATCAAACAAACGAATAAACAAATTAAAGAAATAATCTCTTAATCTTTACATATTTAAAACGCATCCAAAAGTAGTCACTAATCATCTTTTCCTCCCCCTAATTTTCTTAAATTTCCATAACACCCCAATCTTTCCGTTGGGTGAAAGTGTGACACTTTTTCATACTTCTTGTGCTATTTTAATTAGATATCCATATATATTTAATTTGGGAAAATATATATAAAAAATATCTAATTAATATTATGATATGCACAAAATATTATATCCATCAACCCTGAATGGCCAAACTTGGATGGGAAGCTAACGGCGATAACGGCGGAACCTCAAAGATACCCTTCTCATCTCCCCAATCCAAAACGGCCGTCCAACTTGACGGCGTTAAGGACACTGTCGCCGTTAACTGACTTTCACTATTAACTTCTTGAATTTCTTCCTTCTTTATTTCCTTCTTCCCTTTCTCTTCGACCTCACTTCCCCTCACCCTTTTCCGGCCAGAAGTCGCCGGCGGAGGCGTAATCTGCGGTGTGGGGTTCAAGTTTCCTATCTCAAGTGGGAAATTTAGAATGGCTTTGCTGCCTCTCAGCTTGAACGCCGCCCTGTCGTACGCCTTCGCCGCCTCCACCGCCCTGTCGAAGGTTCCCAGCCAAACCCGAGCACCCTTCCTGTTCGGGTCGCGTATCTCCGCCGCAAACTTCCCCCACGGCCGCTGTCTGACTCCCCTGTAGTGCCGCCGCTCGTCGGGATTCGCCTCAACTTTCTGCTCAACCACCTTGAAACCGGCGGAATTGTTGACTTGAGGAATTGAGATGTTAAGCGAAGGCTTCCTTTCGGTGAAACTTGCACAAACCTCAGGCTTCGTTTCGAATCCCAAGAACTCACACTCAGTTTTAGGAGCCAGGAGACCGTAGATGTTTGTGCTGTAACTCGAGCCTGAGAAGCTCAAATTTGCAGGAGAAAATGCAAAAGATTGATCGATTGAACAAGAAGATGAACAAGAATTGTTCGTGACTTCAGAAACCACAGAATCAGAACTATTCGAAGTTCCTGAAATCTGTGATTCTGATGAAAAAGGGCAGTAATTCTCGATAAAAGCCAAGTCATCAAGAAGATGCTGGCGTATCAACTCCAGAGCCGAACTTTCATCGGGTGAAGCCATGTTTGGACCAAAAATTCTTGAACAATCTCAGGAAAGAAAAGGGCCTTTTGTGTTGTTCCCTGTTCTGAACTGAATTTAGTTCTTGATTATTGATTGAGAAATTTTTTTTTTTCTTTCCCTTTTTTCTTGTAGTGGAAATTATGTCAGGGAAGAAGATGATTATATAAGGAATTGAAATTGTGACGGGGTTTCGAAGAAGGCTTGTGTGGAGGAGCGAGGAAGCATCATTTTGGTTTGGATTTATCCACATTTCAAAAATTAGAAAATTATTAAAAATAAAAATGGTGGAATTCTTAGGTGGGTCGCACAAAAGACGAGGATACGTTTTTAATTTGTTTTCGTTAGGAAAAAAGTTATGAGCTTTAATTGCATTTGCACTGTGTTATCATAAATTTTAATACGGATGATATTTTTATATACAAAATTTTGGTATATAGTTTTTCCATGTTCAAGATATAATGAAAGTTTTAGAAATTTAATTTGATCAAGTAAATTAATTTTGGACAACCATATGATTTGAATCCAACAATAGGGTGTTTATTGAAATACTCTAGTGAATAATCACTTGACTTACGTTATTCTGATTATTAAACGGATATATATATTCTTGTATCTTCCTACACAAATAAACTTGATACATATTTTTTCACTCTCCAAAATTAACTTCACGATTGATTTTAGAATTTCTCTTCAAGTTACAATAGAAACCTAGAAATATTTTGTGTTGGGATAAAAAGAATACGACGGTGGCGGCGCGACGATGATGCAGCGACGACGATAAGGTTGTGGCCGAATCTTTCTTCTCAAATAAGAGGGGCGGTCGAAATCTTGGTTGAGAGACTGATGATTTGCTTTGATATCCAGCAAGTTGTGTTGTCTAAGACACAACTCTAGACTTAATCATCAAGCTACATGGATTCTTTAATCGTTCTAAAATTCTTATTACGTGATTTGCCGAACTAGGACTCATATTAGTTAATGTTTGATTTGGATATACCAAGCCTATCAATGAAAAATACATGATCGTGGTTTCATCACAATTTCAATCGAAGATCAGATATCATCAATGCGACGACAAGTGTAAACAACTCGTTGTAATGATGCAAAGTCAAACTTTTTGAAAATCACCTAATCAAATTAAACCAGGTGAAAGTCATCTTATAAAAGTTAACTTGGTCTTAGTCGACTATACAAATTCAACTATTCATTGACTCAAAATATGACCATTGTCAATTTTGTAATACTTTCACAAAATTCAAGTAGTGCATTATCCTCACAATTTTAACATTCATGCTAACTTTCAGAACTTTCAAATATAGAATTCTTTTATTAACCCCAATCATCAAATTCAAATAAGACTATCTCAACGGGAACACATAAATCAATATTTATGTAACTCTAAATAGTTCAATGATACAACTAGCTGTTGGTTCATAATTCAGTGTGATTTGGGACAACATGTGTCTCTTATACGAGTTTACCCTAATTAGCCTTATTATATGCATCAAATCATCGCTCATAAGAATGTCAGAATTCATTTTAATTGTATCCATCGAATCATGGTAAGAGCACCTAGCAGTATCGTCCCATGATTCTCTAGATATCATTGATAACTGTTGAAGAACCAGTAGATCAGTTATCGAGCCGCAAACTGAAAGCGCCACCTGATCGCCCAAACTGAATCAGTTCAACTAATTGTCCAGCTGATAGGCAGTTCGGCAGAAGACCTTCAGAAGTCCGGCCAGCTGATGAAAAGCTCAACTGATGAAGAATACAACTGACCAGTTCAACTGAAGCAGCGAAATCAGTTCAGCTGACGAGCCAACTGATTTCACCAAACCAGTTCAAGATCAGTTCAATTGACTAGTTCAGAACATCAGTTAGGAATCAATCAGTTTGCAGAACACGACAAGCTTATTCAATGGAATCCAGTTGTGCCCACCGAGGATAAGTTTTTGTCTAGTCAAAGGAAAATAATAGAGTTGCAGCAGTGCTTAAAGCCAAAACGTTCCAGAATTATTGTCGGAAAGTACATACATATTTTGATAAACAGATTCAAAATGCAACAGATACAATAATTGAGTCTCACTGTACGATCAAACTTTGCGCCGATAAATAGAAGATGAAGATCAGTGAAGAAAAAAAGAACAAAAAGAGTGTGTGAAGAAAAAAGGCACGCTTAAAGTCTTATCAGTTTACAAAAAGCAATCAGCCCAATTGTGAGGGAACACTTCAACGTGATATCAGCTTAGTATAAAAGCTTTTTTCCCCTCAATGTATGAGAACACCTTCCCGGTGTATTCATTGTTCAGTTCTCACAAACTCACACACTATCACTCCCATATATTAGAGATTAGAGCTTAAAAGATCAGTTGAGTGAGTCTTGCACAAAGACGTAAAACTTGTGTATGTAGTCTTTGACACATAGACGTTAAACAAGTGTTGGCTGAAAGGTGCTGCCTTCCGTCTAGGCTAGGAGTTCAGTTAGGAAGTAGGGTAAGTCCTAAGTTGAGTGGATTTATACAAGGTGTTGTATAAATCAAAGTTTTTTAGTGGAACCTACCCGAGGAGGTAGAAGGGGTGACGTAGAAGCATTTGAAGTCTCCGAACCTCCATAAACATATCTTGTGTTATTTCTGTTTAACTGATTGTTTTTATTCTTAACTGATTTGATCAGTTCAGCTGATGTCAGTTCAGTTCAGTTCTGTATATAACTGAACTGATATAAACCAAAACTGATCCCATGTAATTTTCAGTTATTCAGTTGCACAAGATATAAAAACCGATTAGTTTACTTAACGAAGGATTATTTCGAGTATTTTTCGCTTAGTTTAAAACCAAACTCGATCTAATTCATCGATGTTTACATTCCTAGAACATGAGCTATTGAAGCTCATTGAGAATATTGTGTTTGAACCATCTTCAAAGGTGTCTGAATCGATCCATCAATTGGTATCAGAGTTAGATGTTCTAAGTAGGACACTTGAAAGCTAATATTCTAAAATATGCTTCAAAATAGTATTTAAAATGGTTTTCAAAACCCTCTTAAAATTTTTATGTGAGTTTACCGAGGGAAAAGATAAGGTTCT
This sequence comes from Primulina tabacum, assembly GCF_025594145.1. Lineage (NCBI taxonomy): Eukaryota > Viridiplantae > Streptophyta > Magnoliopsida > Lamiales > Gesneriaceae > Primulina > Primulina tabacum. The sequence continues at coordinate 9,143,386 of NC_134566.1, forward strand.
TGGCTCTGCAACTAACATTGTAGCCACTTCTCTCAACTCCGTAACTTTGCTGTTTTAGCAGTTTGCAGGTTTTTGAGTCCAAACTGACAGCAGAACAGCTAAAATGATCGATGGACACGATTTCAGTTGCCAGCCTACCAGTTCAGCTGATCAACAGACGAAACCCAACTATCAGCTGAAACTGATGATTTAAGTGGAGCTTAATCATCAGATCAGAGTAGATGATCAATGCGGTTCAACATCAGTTGAGTCCAGTTTGAGTCAGCTCGACTAGTTAGCCAGCACAGAGATTAAGTCCAATGCAAATTTGTCGTTCTTCTGGAAAAAAAGAGACACATGATCGATGCAACATTCAAAGCATTCAAGACAACCAGTTGTTGGTATATCCAGTTCTATTATGTATAAACTAACTGATATTTGATGTTGTTTAATATTTGTTAAGTGTAGTAGCATTTCCCTTACACTTGATGGTGTGCTTAATGTATAATACAAGTTACACTTATTTGATTAAATAAACATCATGTTTATCCAGTTGGTTTGAATGTAATTGAACTGATATTTTCAGTTAACATGTTGCCTAAACTGCTTGAATGTTAAATGGTGCCAAAACTCATTCTTAAAATCGCGTAAATGATTATATTTTTTAGGGGGAGTTTTTAATTCAGTTTTTGAGGAGGAGTTTTCTTTAAATTATCTCTCGAACTGAAAAATGTTTTAAATTCCTTTTAAACTCATTTTTAATTCAGTTCTTAAGGGGAAGTTTTCTTATCTCTCGAATTAATTATTTTTATATGTTTTTGATTCTCACGAAAGGTAATAATATGTTAAATTTTGAAATTATAAAATTTAAAATCGCTTTAATTATCAAGTTTTGTGATTATAAAAAAGGGGGAGATTGTTGGAACATTTCATCTTAACAATCTTGATTTTGATGTTAACAAAACTTATTATTTTGTTTCTAATTATTTTATCTAAGTGTGCAGAAAATGTAATTGATCAGGATTCGAACTGATCAGGTATCTACACGCAAACTGAATGCGTCAACTGATCGTCCAAACTGAATCAGTTCAACTGATATATCAAAGACCAGTTCAACTGATTGTCCAGATGATAGGCAGTTCAGTAGAAGACCTTTAGAATCCCGGCCAACTGATGAAGAGCTCAACTAATGAAGAGTCCAGCTGACCAGTTCAATTTAAGCAGCGAAATCAGTTCAACTGACGAGCCAACTTATTTCACCGAACTAGTTCAAGATCAGTTCAACTGATTAGTTCAGAACATCAGTTAGGAATCAATCAGTTTGTAGAACACGACAAGCGTATTCAATGGAATCCAGCTGTACACACTGAGGAAAATATTTTGTCCAGTCAAAGGACAATAATAGAGTTGCAGTAGTGCTTAAAGCCAAAACGTTCCAGAATGACTGTCGGAAAGTACATACATATTTCGATAAACAGATTCAAAATGCAATGGATACAATAATTGAGTCTCACTGTACGATCAAACTTTGCCCCTATAAATAGAGGATGAAGATCAGTGAAAAAAAGAAAAAGAAAAATATGAGTGTGTGAAGAAGAAGGGCACACTTATAGCCTTTTCAGTTTACAAAAAGCAATCAGCCCAATTGTGAGGGAACACTTCAACGTAATATCAGCTTAGTATATAAGCTCTTTTCCCTCAATGTGTGAGAACACCTTTCCGGTGTATTCATTGTTCAATTCTCACAAACTCACACACTATCATTCACATGTATAAAAGAGTAGAGCTTAAAAGATCAGTTGAGTGAGTCTTGCACAAAGACGTAAAATTTGTGTATGTAGTCTTTGACACATAGACGTTAAATAAATGTTGGCTGGAAGATGTTGTCTTCAGTCTAGGCTAGGAGTTCAGTTAGGAATTAGGGTAAGTCCTAAGCTGAGTGGGTTTAAACAAGGTGTTGTATAAATCAAAGTCTTCTAGTGGAACCTACCCGAAGAGATAGAAGGGATGACGTAGGAGCAGTTGAAGTCTCCGAACATTCATAAACATATCTTGTATTATTTCTGTTTAACTGCTTGTTTTTATTCTTAACTGATTTGATCAGTTCAGCTGATATCAGTTCTGTTCTGTTCTGTCCATAACTGAACTGATATAAGCCAGAACCTATCACATGTAATTTTCAGTTATTCAGTTGCACAAGATATAAAAACCGATTAGTGTTCTTAACGAAAGATTATTTTGAGTAATTTCCGCTTGGTTTAAAACCAAACTCGATCTAATTCATCGGTGTTTACATTCTTAGAACATGAGCTATTGCAGCTCATTGAGAATATTTTGTTTGAATCACCTTCAAAGGTGCCCGAACCTATCCATTAGTTAGCATATAGTACATTCCATTCATCTCATATATTACTATCAAATCTACAGTAATTGGTATATCGAGGGTTATATATAAATTCGATAACGATATGATAGATCTTGAGTGATCATAGTGGCATTGCATGTGCAACCAGAGAGCTACTTTTTAGGGGGGCATCACATACTTTGGACATATATTTATTGCACTATTAACTAATCAAATCATATAGAATATCAACACTCATAGGTGAGCTGTGAATCACCGATTACAATGGATTGACGACTATATGTGTAGCCACTACACCCAATCTCACCACCTGGTGATCTACATTGAGTCGTTAAACTAGTCAAAGTGTAGCACTAACACGTAGAGCATCAGTATTGTCAATGGTGTACAACCATAACCGAATATTTATCCACTTGATAAACGATAATTACTTAGAAATCTAAGGGAGAGTTGTTTTGTGAATTCATCATATGATAACTCATCTGTATGATTGAATATCTTTATGTCCCCACCAATGAATCTTAATACACATCATCACATATGCTAGTCTCGAGCGACATTTATCATTCTTTTAAGGGTCTGAATCGACTAGAAACGACTTTAGAATATACAATAATTAAGATACATGTTTCATGACCGACATCACATGTACGACCTCATATTTATTGTCCTATATTATATTTAATATCCTTATCTATGCACATTGCATGAGTACACAGATAAAATAAATGTCAGAATTAACAAAATGCAAAATATTATTAAAATAAATATCGTTTGTAACATAAAAGTCAATAAAATTTAAGTCAACGGTTGGATTGTAGGACACATGCTCTAACTAAAGATTGATGTATTTTTTGATATAAAATAAAGCATAATAATTATTTTACGTTTATTATACTTAAAATTAGTTTGGATTTCCTTTTTAACGACCAATACGATAAATTCAATTGCTAATTTAGAGACCGGCCATTAAGTCGGTCTCTAATAATTAAGATCGATCGTTGATCGGTCTCTATTTTGAATTAGAGTCGGATTGGCTACCGATAATCGGATTTCTTGTTTTGGTATATATTGAGCAATTTGTTTTAATTAACTAAATGTATTAAAAAATCGTTAAGGTTAGTATTAAAAAAATTAAAAGATAAATTGTTTCAGTATGCTGGTGACTAAACTTGGAAAATACTCTAAATGAACTAATTAACCAGCCTATGATATATTAACTTCATATTGATATAATACCTGTTATAAAGTTTTATTTCTTTTTAATTCATATAGATATATATTTTTAACAATAAATGATTTGTTTGTATGCAATAAATTTATATATGTTGAAATTAATATAAATATATTTATGAAGTTTACCAATAAAAATTGATAGTATCATGATCTTATGTGACTTTTCAATATGGTCCGTGCCCATGTTTTCCACTAGGCTCTCCAAGTTCCATGTTATTTCCACCCCCAAACGTGCAATATGTATATTTTAGTTTAAGTTACGTACGTAAATCTTTTCAGTCCAAGAAAAGTTTGAGATATTCTCAGTTTCGAACACTCGAGCTCCCAGCATCTCAACATGTTAGTCGAATGTCTTTCTGCTATAAAATGAGTGACAATCAAGTAAACAAGATAAATACCGTCAATGAGAGATGTCCGAATTACCGGAACAAATGAGCACTTGATCAATAATCATAATTCGATTCTCTCAACCAAAATTTTCTTGGACAAATATGTCGTATAGAGCTTGTCTAATGCAGTTCACTAGCTTGATTAGCAGGCTATCCCGTTAATCTTGAATTTACCTAATATGTAGATCACTACTATTAAATAGAACTTGAAAACATGCATGTCTAAACCATGGAAAAAGAATAAATAAATAAAAATGGACTATACCACGATTCTATTTTTAATTATTTTTTCTAAAAAAATAATTAATCTTGCTAAGATCGATCGATTAGTCGAACACCTTCCCCCTCTCATCCAATTTAGTTGTCATTTTACGAATTTTTATACAAGAGAAAGAGAGACGTTGTTATTAAAAAACTCTGCAATAAAAAGTTATTATTTATTTTCATATAATTAATAATTATTACCAATTTTTTTTAAAGAAATTTTTTTTTTTTTTTTTTGGGTTGCACGTGGGAAGACTATCGGACTTTTTGTTCAAATAAAGCGAATTCGTTTGGAAAAAAGTATTAAATAATGCAAATTGCATTACAAATAACAACTTCGGTTGGATGAACTTGCAAGGCATCAACTTGATTGAGTCACTTTCTCTAGCTGGAATTGGACATGTCCCTAGTTGTTTCTTCTTCTTATTTTTTAATTCATTTTTTTTTTATTTTGTGATAATTTAATATTTTCTAGGGGGTCCAGTGCCCATAAAAATTCATGAACCTACCCTAACTTTCAAAAAACAAAATTCCAATAAATTTATAAATTTTTTTGTCGTGAAGTATGTGTGTGTGATTGCAAAATTTTGTTCGAATCATCTTTATCATAATCATAATCATAATCATAATCATAATCACATACAGTTTAACGAACTTATGTGTCGACATCGATGTTGATGGAGTGATAACTCCGTCATTTTAGATATTTTATAAATTTTTACTTTGTTTTATAAAAAGGTTGATACTTGATAATATTCTTATCATAATTTGATTATTAAATCGTAATTAGAAATGTTTGACATATAGTATGAAATAACTAAATATTATTTCGACTTGTATAAATTCTTTCCGAAAAGTTTTTAGTTGAGAAAAAATGTAATTCCGGTCATTTTTTGTTAGATTTCTCACATCGTCTGGATTATGTATTTTGGAGTTGTATATATAGATTTGAAAAAACATCTCCTTTTTTGAGCTGGCTTTTAAGGTTGAGTTATGTTCAAATCTCAATTTTAATATGATATCAATGCTGGACTTTTTTTTATAGGTCACTTGCTAATATTTCGTAAAATTAAAACTTGGACAATCATTTCATTTGAGCTAGCTTTTGAGGTTGAATTAAATCTAAATTTTAAATTAACTTTGCTTCTTTGCTATTTACGATTTTGGTGGTTTATATTAACAAATTTCATTCATAGTCACATTCTTTCGATTTTTGACAATTTTAGTAAATTTTTATCGAAAATGTTGACATTGTTATTACACGTGTTAGCGTCGCATATGATATCAAATCAATGCTAAATCGAAAAAATGACTATAATTGAAAGAAATAAAAATTAAGATAGCGTAATAACACTGAAATTTAGCATGATATAAGATTAAAATCTCGAATATTTAAGTATATCTGACCAAAAATGTGATTTTCAAAAAGAAAATTAAATAAAAAATAACTATATCAAACTACCATTTCAACGAAATCTTGGTATTAGCGAGCTAGGGATGGAGTTACTGGTTACTGCCGAAAAAATAGACATTTGTCGTCTAAAAGCAAATTCAAATTCTTTGATTGATTTAATTCAAAACACATTCAAAAAAGTCATCCAAAATTAATGAGTAAAATATTCGGATCTTGAAGCGCTCATGGTCTATTGAATTATTATATTTATTTTAATTGAAAAATGAATATTTTTTTATGTAACATATGAATTATTTGATGAAACTTTACTTCTTTTATCATCAATACATGATGTCAATTTTCACTAGAACTATTAAAATGGATTAGGTCGGTCAGATTGACCCGTCCCACAAAATAGACAGGTTGGATGCTGGCCAGTCCAAAGGCAGTGCAAGACCGCCAAATTTGTTGGTTGTGGTGAGTTGTGGGTGATAAACCCGACTCTCTCCACCTAATATAATTAAAAACAGGCGGTTTGGTTGGCAAATTCTGAACCACCCAAATGACGGGGTCAAATGGTGGGTTGCAGGCCGACTCGTCCCGTCAGTCTATTTTGACAACTATAATTTTCATTAATATATAATGTTGAAATATGAGAAGAATTATTAAGGCCGAGCATTGAAAAACTCTGAAAATAATGTTATTCGACATGTTAAAATTTCATGATTGGAATACAATTAAATAACATTAAATTGCTAATAATTGTGTTTGATCCACAATAGGAAGAAGTCAATTTAGCTTTGATGTAAATAGCTTTGGACACACATCGTGCTTTGTGTAGACTACAAGTAATATTATACTTAATTTGTAATTTTATTATCATTTTAATAATAATTTCAAATTAATTTAGATGAGTCAATGGCGGTTGGCATTTTTTCTTCATAAAGAATGCGGCTACATGGAATTGAGTTTCTTCCTTTGAATTTTGACCTATAATTTTCCTAAGCTAAGTTTTTGAGAACTAAAATTGTTATAGATTTTTATTCGTAAAACGAGTCAGTTATGTCTATGTTAACAATAAAAAGTAATACTTTTGACATAAAAAATAATAATTTTTCAAATATGACCCAAACAAAATATTCGTCTCACAAAATGGACCCATACGACCGTCTCACAAGAATTGTTATGAAAATGTATGTGTTGCTCATTCAATTGGATAAACATTTAATAAAATTGGTATAAGGAAATTTTTAAAAAAATATGATAAATTTTTTTAAAAAATATGGAATAAATTTTTTTAAAAAATATGGAATACATATATATATATATATGTGTGTGTGTGTGTGTGTGTAAAATAAAATATTTTAAATTTTTATTTCAAAATAAAATTATCCCCTTATTATATTATTGATCTCTCTTTCCCATGCACGTGACTCTTCATGTGGCATAGTTTGCGGCCCAGTTACCATAAGGCTAAGTTTAGGATTAGCAAATCTTTGCTAGATTACGTTGAAAATTATATCATGCTTGACAATTCTATTTTGAATTCTTCACGTATTACTTTAGTATAATATTTGCCGCCAATCATTAATTAACATGCTTAAATAATAAAAAAAAACACCTGAAAAGTAGGAGATTGACTTTAATTCGGGTGAAATCAAATCTCTGCAAACTATAGTAAAAGAATAATTCAATCAGTTATTCTCATAAAGAAAAGGACACATACAATGCCGCCGCAGTTGCACTTTGCATGACAAATTATTTAGGTTACATATTGATTATCATGCCTCAAGATTTGGGTTAATCGACACCGACATTGTTCAACAATCACATAATCGACAAATAATAAACCTCTTAGTACAGCATAACCAAAACCAGTCTATATCATAAATACCATGGAAATTTGCATTGTCTTTACAATGGAATTACTTAAAATGATAGAAATAATTCAGATGCGTTACAACCTAAGTAAATTGAACTTAAAAGAACATAAATTTAAATTAAATGTCTTTATGCGTCTATGACCAGCCCAAACTAGTATGACTCTTCTTCCGCAATATGTTCTTCGGGCTTATCTTGGGAGGATAGAGTAAGAAGTGCGTAATATGATTGTCACTCATTAAGTGGGGGTCGTTCAAGCACATACATAACAAATATACATGATTTTCGAAAACCATATATCATATTATGCTTAACATAATTCGCATAACATGTCATCAGCATAAAAATAAGTATATTTTTTGCCTAGACACTGAGATTCCTCTAATTTTCATGGTATACTGATATCAGTATCTAATTTTTACTCCTATAAAGGGGAGATACCATATAACGATTACAATATCACCTTGTATGGCCATAACTTATGATGTGTTGGGATTATCACTTATATTCAGTTGAATCCTCACGGTGCCAAAACATAGAACGTATAATAATCATATCAAGAAGGGGTAGAAACAGAACAGCAGTGCTCAGCCACAACTTTCGAAAACTGAAAATAAGGCATAATACTTTTAAAACAAGTTTCACTTACTTCAGATCTTTATGCTAAAAACTGAACGACTTCGTGGCTAGGATTTTCGAATCCTCCTTGGATCTGGACTGCAGCAGTACTTCGATACTCAACAGAACTTGGAGAGCAAAAATTCGAAACTTCAGCAGCACTTGGAGAGTAACCTTTCGAAAATATAGAGTGATTGAATGATGTACATTTCGAATGACATAGGTGTGATATTTATAAGTGTTGATGTGAAAATCTTACCATAATATAGATGATAAATTTTCTAGAATTTTGAGATGATTCTTCCATAATTTCGAGATGTTTCTTCTATAAATAATACCATGCCAAATTTTGAAAAAAAAACTTGGCCACCAAGTATCAAAATTTCGAAATTATGTATTGGACTAGATGGTCGAATGTAAACTGCTTTCTTGTACAGATTCATAATGTAAATAGATTGCACTAAAACTCTGCTAGCTTTTTTGTTGAGAAAAACTTCCCTGTATGAAACATTTCCTTCCAATTGGATTGATATCTTAACCTTGATTAATAAATATCTTGTACTGGATTTCGAATTTCATGTATTTATTGGCTTGAAAATTTTTGAATATCATGTATTATTTAATATTTTCGACTTTCTTATTATTTAACATAATACCAAGATTTCGAAAATAAAATCCTATACATGTATGTGATTAATTAAATTATTACATCTTCAAAAATTTGGATTCTTACATCCTTATCTCCTTATTGGAAGTTTCGTTCTCGAAACTTGGATTGGCTTGGTCTTCAAACATGTAAGGATATTTTTTGCGCATTTTCTCTTCAAACTCACAAGTAGCTTCTCGTTCCGTGTGGCTTGACCATTGAACCTTGACGTAGGGAATGGTACGTCGTCTCAGCATTTGGTCTTTGGTGTCCACAATCCTAATAAGGATTTCTTCATAATTCAGTTATTCTCCCAAGTTATTTTCGATCATAAGGGGTTCTATTTTCAACACATGGCTTGGGTCAGGAATATATCTCCTTAGTTGAGATACGTTAAATACATTGTGGATTCTTGACATGTCATGTGGCAATGCTAGTCATTCTAGTTTGTAAGCATGTCGGAAGGAAGGTTATAACCATCCTTTGGTACCGAACTCTTATTACACCAAAGAGGGAAGGTCAAATTAATACCAAAACCTTAAACCGACGGGGAAAAAATCAATCTGACTAAAATTATTTCAAAAAAGAAATTAAGCTGATGACAACTATGGAAATGATTGGTCTAGAAAATCGTCAAGACCTTGCAGAGTCTTTTGCGAATCTCAAGGGCGTAGATATGAAGATGAATATAATAAGAGACGAACCTCCCTCAATATCTTGGTCATCTTCCCATGAACTTCCAAGGGAATGTGTGAGATCTCACAATACAAATATGAGAGGACACCAAAAAGATTTTCAAGTAGGTGGAGATGCACATCCAGCGAGAACAAGTTCAAGGAGAAATCAAATTCTTTTGCACTAAACACCTTATGTAAAGTCTATTTTAGAACCAATACATGCTTATGAGATTATGCTTAACCTTAATGTATTATATTTCAAAAAATAGAATATCTCATAAATGACTGGACATCAACTATGAAAATTACAGCATACACGTTTGATATCAACAAAGAAGGATTCATTAAACTTTTAGAAATAGATATCATGAGATCAGTTAAAATCGCTTGAGACATGACTTCGACAGAAAACAAAGAGCATGTCCTAACCGGAAAATCTCTTAGTGAGATAATTGGGAGAATGAATACCATATTTAAAGTACAATTTATAGGGGTATACTATTTTAAGAGTCAAGAGAAAGAGAAGAAAAAGAGATACAATCAAGCTTTGATAATTTTGAATTGCATGACATCTGTTTGGTTGATGAATATATTATATTATCTAGGATCGAAGAAATTATAGCGATTCAACTTTTCTTTTCCAAAATACAATACCTTGGAGAAAAATGCTAATTAGGGAATATGTCCTAAGCAATCCATATAGTTCGCCACAAAAACCTCTTTTCTCAAAGAAAAATTGACAGAATGATGTAATATGGTTTAATTACAAAAGAATTATAAACGATTAAGTGATATAAATAAATGTTCTCATTTATATTGTAAAGAAAATGATCTTCCAACAATCGTTAAAAATAAGCCTCAAAGGCGAAAAAATAAAAGGTTTAGATCTCATTCTTATGCCAGAATGAAAGAAGTGGAAGTAATATTATGGTCTAGACAAAAAGCCAGATCTTACGAATCTGGGCAAAGAAATGGACCATAAAGAAATAGGATTTATCTCCAACATCAAACGCATCTCGAAGCATGGGGCGTGACCAACAAAGAAAACTTCAGTAGAGCTCAATCCGAGCTGTGAAAGATTTAAAGATTGAAATTGCTAGACATGTGGAGCAAGAGGTCATATTTCGACCAACTGTCCATAAAATGATAGAAAGGGGATAAAACACTTCGACCCAACTAAGGATATTGAAGAAGTGGTTATTACAAGATCTAGTTCAATTATACCAGTTTGAAGATATTCCTTCAGATTAGAGTATATATGAAAGAAGAATAAATCATGAGTCAAGAAGAATATGATGCAACAAAATCATAATCTGACTCAAGACGATGTGTTTAGACACAAAAAATATGAAGACTTGTCTGGTTTCTTTAGCTAGACAACATTATCTCATAACATGGTCTAAAAGATAACGAGGAAAAAATCCTAGCCTACAGAAATATCAAGAATTTTCTGCAAGATAGATAGAAATGTTCTTACGAAATCTTGGCCTAAAAAACAGAAAACATCATCTAATCTATAAAGTTTCCAGAAGCGAAATGACTATCCAATGGAATTTACGAGAAACTGGATATAGATGCAATTAATCTTTTTGAATAAATTTAGGAAGAATTTCAAAAACTCACGATAAAAGTAGCACGAACCATGTCCTGGATTTATATCGGAGCAATACAAATTATGATAGAAGCTAATTCTAAAAAGGGAACAAACTTACCTATTGACATTGTTGTAGGCGATTAACGAATTAATAATCTTCAAGATTCAACACTGGGAACAATCTCAAAGAATCTATGGGAAAAATTGTAGGAGTAATTTACCCAAGACTTGCTTAGCTTACAACCTGGCAGATCGAGATTTTAACCGAGCATTAACATTACATCAAAATTTCAAAGAAAAGAGGCTGATGAAATATGGTAATAAACCATATTCTGTACCTATCAAATTTCATATGCTCTATCTAATACACATCACACAGAATTGTTTATTTATAATGATTTTATTGAAATACCAGAAATTTTTGAAAAAGTTGCTCATGCAATTTATCTAGAAGAATCGATTTTCCTTTAATACATGAAATAAATATTCAGATCCAAGACAAGCCGATTTTACAAAGGAATCTAACTGTTAGACTGGAATCAAGAAGACTTTCTTTTCTATGAGATAGAATAATAAGTCATGGGTGGAGAAAAAAACTGTCCAGAAAGCCCAACAGGTACTAAAAAGCTTTTCGACAATAGGAAAACTTAGATGTCCAGAAGGGTGAAAATAATTCGAAATTATATTTGCTATTACAAGACAAAGAAATCAATTTGTTTGTGATATTATATACTATTTGGAACAACCTATGATAGAAACTTACCAAAGAATGATCTATATTGATGAATTGGAAATTCATATCAAAGGAATCATAGGAAAATAACCAGATCAATTGGTTCTTGGGCTAGAGTTTCTCGAGGAACACAAACTTTGGAAACATCTAGAAAATGAAATGGAATTCATTGCAGATGATATAATGTGAAAAATTCAATGACCACGAGACCACTCTCGACGTTCATCCTAGTAGGGATTTTATATTAAATTAAAAATATAAAGTAAAATATTTTGTTGCTTATATTGATTCTAGAGAAGAAATTTGTACAACAAAAAGATGAGTGTTTCCAAAAAAAATTGGGACAAGAATTACCTCAGATTTCTGGAGAGATTTCCTATGAATATTAATTTTACAAAAATAGATTAAGATGACAGAAATATTAATCGGAGGTGATGTACAAACACCTTCGTACAAGTGAAACACAACTGATTCATAGCGGACATTCTGCTAATATATAATTTATTGCAAATGTTTAAATCATATACACCTGAAAATGAGACTAAAAGATTAATATTCACAACACCATGAGGTCACAAAGTCATAGTCCATATACTAAAGAGGTATTTTATAGAAAATTTTCAATCTATTTTCGCAGCAAACGTGGTGTATAAGGAAAACTTTTGAACCCAAAAATAAAGGATTCTAGACGATTTAGAGAAAAAAATGATTCAATTAAGATAGAACAAAACCCCCCACCAGAAGAAATAGAATTTCTCAAAATAGATTTACACCAGAAAGATGTAGAGTTCGAAACAAAAGTATCTCTAGGAGATGTTAAGAAAATGATCAAAGAAAATTATAAGGAAGATATATTGATATGGTGGGACAGAAACCAACTCCAAGCCAGTCTTAAAAATTAAGGAAAGAAATACTAGTTCTTCAGATGTAAGTATATTTGATGAACATAAATTATCAAAAGGATGTGCAGATTTTTTTCGAAGAACATTTAAACTTTAGTTTAGTCAAATCATAAATATCATCATTTATCAGTCCATGTTTTCAAGTAAGAAATCATGATGAAATAAAAACGAACAAACCCAGATTAGTAAATAATTATCAAGAAATCAATAAAATTCTGGAGTTAAACGCACCACCAAAATAATGTCTAAATTCGATTGTAAGTCAGGATTCTATAAAAAAAATTCAGATGAAGGAAAAATACAAGAAATTCACAGTTTTCTCGACACCACAAGGTCACAATATTTGGGAAGTATTACCAATGGATTTGTCTTATGCACCTTAAATATTTCAAATAAAAGTGAATAATCTATTTAAATATTATTTTACTTTAATATTTGTTTATATTTATAATGTTTTAATAACTTCGAAAAATATGGACGGACATGTTAAACATTTAGAGATATTCTTGAGGTTCGTAAAAAAGAAGGACTAGTCAGATCCGAAAAGAAGACATTCATTACTACAAGGAAGATTGAATTCTTTAGAATATAAATAAATTAGTCACGAACAATTGTACAATAACACATAGTGGAAAATGTGTAGAATTTTTCAAATGAGCTAAAAGAGAAAAAAAAATTTCAAAGTTTCCTAAGAGTTGTTAACTTTGTTGGAATGTTTATTAAGGACCTATAATAACACATGAAAATGTTTAGTCCATTATTGAAAAAATGCAAGATTTATACTGATATAATAACACACAGAGGAACTTAGCCAACTAAAAAAGATTTGCAAAAATCTTTCAAAAATGGTTATTCCTAAATATGAAGATGATCTGGTATTATATACAGATGTCAGTGATCAATGGTGGGCAACGTTTCTTACAAAGCTCATACCAGAAGGAGAACAACCATGAAGGTATTGCAGTGGCCTAGTCTCATTTGCAGAAGCCGTAAGATCAGATGTCAAAGAAAATGAATTTTATGCAGTAAAAAACACTTTTGAAAAATGACTATTATTTTTACTTGCAAATAAATTTATCTTAAAAGTTTATAATACACATGTAAAAGTTTTCTTGAAAAATATAATTGAATCTAAACCCGAGAATGCTAGATATTTTGTGTCAAATTATATTTTAAATATTTTTATTATTAAATCTCATGAAAATATTCTTGTAGATTTTTTAACAAGAGATGAACAACGCTGATCTTGATGTCATCATGAAAATACAGAAGCATTTGAGGGAACAACTTGAAATGCTTCAAACCGAGTTCAATAAGCTTGTCCTAAATGCAGAAGTTGCATGTAGGTTACAACAAGTTGATAAGAGCATTGTTTCTGATCGAATAACAGGTTGTTTACAGACTTATACTTAGCTATGGTCTGTATTGCAAAAGCCGATCCTCCAAGCTATTGAAAAGCCATTGGTTTCCAAATGGATAGTTTTCGAATACATGACTTTATACTTGGTGCAGGGAATTCAAATACCCCTAGCATAAGTGCTAAGTCGGGTCATCTTTTGATGAGTCGACCACAGAAAAAATTGAAGCTTCAGATCTTTATCTTGAGCCTTCAAGTCAACCCTTCACATCGGGGATTGAAGATGGAGAGATCAACTTTAGAACTCAAACCAAAAAGGTAAAATATAAGGTTGGTACTAACGAGTTTATAGCTTTTTGATTTCAATTATATCAACAAAAATGAAAGAAACTGAAAACAAGAATAGACATCAACCCAGCCACAATCCGAGTTGATATAGCAGGAAAGTATCTTAGGATATGAATGAAACCAAATTTCTGTTTTAAGGAGGTAAAAACATGGTATGAATTTGGGGCACTTACCTCAGTTTATATTACATCACCCAACTTCTCAGAAATCTCAGCACTACCAAAATGGATCCAGTAAACTCTTCATGAAATATGAGAAAATAATGAGTATTTTTCAAGAAGAGCTATTATGGAGCTTTACTTTTTTACTGTAGCACTAGGACCAGAACCAGCCGAGGAAGGCTCGTATGAAGCCTTTCGTTTATCAAGTTGAAAAGACAAGACATGAACATTTAGAAGTTCATCAAGGATCCTCCAAAAAATTTAACACCTCTTGTTTCATCACTCACTGAAGAAGATATCTCCACTAGACGAGCATGATGATTATGGGTATTTCTCACAAAGATGGACAAAGTTAAGTTTCCATTTAAGCTTTATCAAAATTATGTAAATGGATCCTTTCTGTTAAATATCATAAGAGGAGAAACTACAAATTTTGCAGAAGAAATATTTGAAAAAAAAATCTTTTATAGAACAACAAGCTGCCGACAATGTTGTAAATGGCAGTCAGCGGTGGTGGAGTGGTCGGTGATCGCCTATTGCTTCGGCCGTCTAGGCAGTTGAATTTTTTAAAGTAATGTTTGATGTATAATCATATATAATCATGCAATATAATCACAAACAATCATCATTTTTATGTAATATGTGTAATTAAATAATGTTTAAATATAAATAAGTTTCATACAATATAATATCATCTAGATAATATGTAAATAAATATATAAATACAAACTAACAAGATAATAAATAAAGATTAATCGTCATATTAATGTTATTATGTTAACAATGTAATATAATTACTTTTTCCAAAAAAATAAATTTAAATTTCAAAGTTTCAATCCATCATTAGAACAAGTACTAGACTATACATAACTAATCTTCCAAATCATCTACAACTTGCATGCGATTCAATCTCTTTTCTCTTTATTATACAAGATCCCATATTCCCAAACAATATCAATAGACTTTGGCTTAAATTCTAACTCTTGTTGTTTATCATTTTCCACCATTAATATTTAACAATAAATCAATAATAACAGGGGAAAAAACAAATTTGATTTTTGAAATCACAAAAATGAAATATTATAAAAAATATGTTAAATAATAAATATGCAATGCCTAACCTAAAGCTCCTTGCTACTGGCAGTGGGCGGTTGACTGTTTGTGTGGTGGACTTAATGATTAATAGTGAGAAGGAGTGATAACCAAATGTTAAAAAAAAGTGGGTGTGAATTAAATAATTAGCGTTTTGATTTTTAAAATTAGTTGACTTTGACTAGATTTTTAAAATTTGTTGACTACAACTTAAAAATGTTGATTGTCTCACCTAGCCCGCCTGCTCCCTGCCTGCCACCGTCCTCGACTGCCTGCCCACCATCGTATAGCTTGGGTCCTCTAAAACACCACCTAGACGGTCGCTCGATCGTCATTTAGAATACTGGTTGCCAGGGAGTAAAGAAACTTGTCGGAAATTCTACAATATGGCTCTTGTTGGAAGATGACCTTAAGAAATTTTCCTAGATTGCCCAAACCAGAAAATGCCAGAATTCGGGAAAGGTTTTCAGCTCAGATCTAACCGAAAACATAATGCGGAGACAAGTCTCAGTGGTGAAAGTCCACACAAGCCACGTTTTCCCCATGGAACATACAAAAGCAAAAGATTCCCTAACAAAGTTAAAGAAGCCATGTGATCCAAACACTTCATTAGTGGAAGGTGTACCATTCAACCACCACAATATGACAGACCGCTATCTAGTGGTGTACCAACTAAAAGATGTTGTTAGACACAACTAGCAAATATATTCATAAGTTTGAAGTCCGGATTTCAAATATACTAAGACTTCTATATATATCAGGATAGAAGGAACATGAATGTATCATTCAACCTTTTCATTAACTTCTTTAATATACGCCATGAGGTAAGAAACAATACAAGATTGTGATAAATGCTGTTGAAGGGACTTAATGTCATGAACCATCTGTTGCGACAGTGTGGTTAGGCTGTGAAGAGCATTATGTAAAACCCGGTGGATAAAACCTGATAACATTTCAGTCAAATAGGTAGAACGTTTAATTTATTATTCAGAAGCATGATAAGCTATTAAAAAAACACATAATTCATGGTATATAGGCTGAAAACCTTGCATAGCCCTATTCTTTTGGGCAGAATCGATTTGCATAACAACACCACATGTCCAAAAAGAAGTTCAAGGATGATTTTGCAAAATCTAAATAGTATGAAATTTAAATTAACTTTTGATGAATAAGTGAGTAAAATTTCAATGAAATTAAGGTTCTGGTATTTATTTGAAATTTGCCCAAATTTTAAACTCTATATGCTAAAAATATATATTATAAAATATATAAATATATAAAATAACTAGTGTGTCTTATCCATAAAATTTGGTGGTGCCCATGCAGTTCTTGGAAGCAACGGAAAGTCGACAAAATGATATGTTGTCATGTTGACTGAGACCGTATGGATGAATTGTTGTACCTACTTTTTAGTCAAATGTACTTATCAACGTCAAATGTAAGACTTTTAATTTAATATTTGTTCGAATTTGGGAATGGGCACGTGTGTACACGAATAATATAATATATTTAATTTAATTTAAAATTATTTACTGTTGGAAGAATTTTGAATTAAAGGATGGCTTCTGGAAGATCGGACTTTTTTTATTTTATTTTATTTAATATAGCCTTGCAGGTTCGTTGCATCCACGGCTTGACATTTCCAAGGATTAATTCCTTTTTAGTATAATAAATCAAAATTCGAGGTAGAAATTTATATGCTTTGATTTGATTTTCATTTGGAATATAAAAATTAAATTCAAACACTACCACTTGCTTGCTCTAATACCTTAATTCTTAGTCCTTGAATTTTTTTTCCAAATTAAATAAATTTGATATAGAAAAAGAATTTTCCGTGAATCCAAATCTTTAAAATTGAAAATTTATGCAAAGATGAGATTCGACATCTCGAGTCGAGTTTGACTCAATTATTACAATAATTGGAGTTAAAAATAGCTATTATATTTCAATTTATTATTATATAATTCATCGTATCATCTTATCAGTCAAATGATATTTAAAAATATTAATTTTAGAGCAAGTCGGTGATATAAAAATACAATGAATGAATGATATTTAAAAAATTCATGTCATTTTATTTCATAACATCTCGACCACGAATGAAAATCTAGAACACCACAAGCAAATATGTAGGTGTCTTACTTGGCTGTCAGAACTCACCACCATTCTCTTCCTATGAATGGGAAGATTTCACTCTATTTTGTGGGGCACTGCCCTCATGAGAAGATCAAATGTCCAATTTTAATCAAGTATATGTGAGGTCCACCAATTTCTTTAAAATCAATGGTCCAGATCCTTTGGAGGCGCTGCCCCCACAGGTAGCATCGACTTTACCGAAGGAATGCGAGGGTTGACAGTTGTTCGGCAGGCTTTCTTATCTAAACTATTAATTAAGGAAGAGATCCGATTAACTTTTAGTGAAACTTTTTTTGAATTCCAAAAATAATTCTTACACATTAGATTATAATATCTATAATTTTGTTCTTCAATTAAACTCTTTCAAAAAAAGAAAAAAAGATTGTTTTTTGTTTATTATTTGTTTATATTTGTATTTCATATTATAAAGTGTTTTTAAATTTTTTTTATCTCATAGTTATAAAATATTCACCTTATATGTCATATTTAATTTGTAATTATTATAACTAAATTTGATAAACAAAATATGTGCAACATAATATTTATATATTATATTATACATGTAATGTGTGTGGCCAGTCGCTAGCTGATAATCATATGTTTCAATATGATATATATGTCCTATCTTGTGAACTATGGTAAATATCCTAGTAAATCATGGTGAGATCAAATTAGAGTTTATAAGGAAAGTTAATAATTTTTTATAAAATTTTCTAAACTATGAGTCATTCTTAACAGTTTTTAAGCTGTCAAGAAAATATTCTTAAATGAATATTGTTAGAACTCGTGTTGTTTGACAGATAATAGTGAATACTAAAAATATCAGAATAAGATGTAAAATAGTAAATTTGTGTTTTAACAGATTTAGGTGTTGTGCCAGATGTTACATCATCTCGGACAACATGCAACGGGGTATTATATTTTGTAACACAAATTCACTTAACATAAACAGATGGACGAGATGAAATTTGCACAAGTATAAATACTTGTGCGGTGCCTTATGGCAAAAATTAATCACTAGAAAAACCAATCGTTTACAAAAACCTAACTCAAGTGATTATGACAAAAATCAATTTCCTCAACAAGTTGAGAAAACAAATGCTTTCTAAAAACAAATAACCAGAATAAAACTAAAAACAAGAAAGCAAAACGTGTTGCTAAAAAGGAGATCCACGAGAAACAGTCTTCAGCCAACTTCGTCACATATGTTGTCCGCAGATGTTCTCAACATTCACAGCAACACTTTATCACACTCTTCTGCACACAGCACGTCTCTTGAATAAGGTTTTCTCTGAAATTCTGAACGTGCACACGTGAGTGAATATTGACCGAGAGGAAGAAGAAGCTCAATGATGTCCTTGGTCTCTTATTTATAGATGTAGAGTTTCATTCCATAAGAAAACCTATTTCACAAGGAAAGATAAGAGTTTTATTAGGAATAAACTCTTTTTAAACACTACTACCATATCTCATCAATTCATTATCACAAATAACATATCTCCGAATATATTTGAATGAATATCTCATTATCTAAGAAAGGCAAAATCATATTAAATAATAAACTCAATTAGATCAACAAGGAAACATAATATTAGGGAAATAATTTAAATCAATAAGATATATCAATTAAAATTGAAAATAATATTTCCCTTCAATCTCCCCTTTTTTGCATTTCTTGGACAAAATGAGATCAAACTCAATTATCAACTCCCCCAGAGTTAGGGCATTTCTCTCCCCCTGAACAAGCTACAAACATCAATAATGTTGTTAGAAATGTTGGCAACATTCGGAACAACACCTGCACAAACTTTTTGTTATTTCCATTAAGAACATAATAAAAGGCTAACCACACAATTTAAAATAGCTAAAACACTAAAAAGACTAGAGGCAGAACAAACACCAAAACAAAACACATTCAAACATCCTCATCCTCATCTTCAGCCTCTTGATCATCATCTGTGGTCCCTGATGGACCAGCCTTCGTTTGATCATCATCATCATCTCCCCTTTTTTGTCCAGGAAAGACTGCTACCTCCAAAAGTAGCCGATGGCTTGCTCAATCATTTTCATGGCATGATCAATAGTAGCCTTGGCTTGCTCAACCTTTGCCACAGCATGATCAATATGAGCGTGAGCATCTGGGACAGAGATCATGATGTAATCAGTGGTCATTGGAGGAGCATGGGGGCTGCTTGGTCCAGTAGGTGCCTCAGAAGCATGATCGGGACCAGACCAAGGCAGATCAATCTTTCTATTTCCTTTGAAGAAGGCATGTGCAATCTTGAAAGGTTCACCAAGGTAAGATAGTTGCTTAGTAAGATCCCTAACAAATCCTTGTGAGATCAGAAGCCCATAAATCAGACTTGGGTATGGGAGCTTTGATGATTTAAGGCCACCATCAGCATATTGCATTACTGTGTTGAACACAAGCTTCCCGAAGCTGAAGGCCCCATTTGTTCCAATGGAGTATAGGACTAAGGCTTGGTGTCGAGTGACAGTAGTGGTATTGGTAGAGGGTGTCCAATTGCAGACTGACAGCTTGTGGAGCACTGAGTAAAATAAAGTTAACTTTGCCGCTGATAACTTCTGAGGATGGGTTGGAAAGTGAGAAACTAAGCCCCCAGTGATTGTGGAAGTTACAAGATGGATGTCTGGGGCAAGACCATCCTCATCCTCTGTATAAGTCTTGTAATGCGAATTGATTATTGTAGGATTGAACTCAAAGATCTTGTTCCGGACAAACACTTTCCCATACTTTGCAGATCTTTCATCACCTACTCCAGGTGAGAGGTTTGAGTAGAATTCCAGCACCGGCCAGCGACTAAACGGGGTGATTGCTGAGACTGTGGAGAGCAGGAAGCAGTGTTTCAGGAAGGTAATCAGATTATGCTTTTCAAAGGCATCAGTGTCGATGTTTTTTTCCTCGATGACGTCGTGATTTGCATAAAGATGCCACTGAGCAACTGCGTGTTCGGTGTAGAATTTTGCTGCGAAAGTTGAGTCCAAATCATAATCACTGTGGTCAGTGTTGTCCTCAGTGTGGGCAACCTCCTCGACAACATCCTGTTCAGCAGGCTCATTGTCCTTAAAAGCAACATCTTCTTCGGCAGCATTGTCAGTAGAACTGCTAGAGTCAGGAGGAATTCCAGATTCTTGGGGAGCAACAGGGACAGCAGACGTGGCAGCTTTTTGATTTTTCAAGTTGGCCATAAATTGGGCCAACGTGATTTCCTCATCAGATTTAGTGGCTTCACTGGATGATATATTACCGGTCTCAGATGGAGGGACAGAGACAATAGGTTCATCATATTTCCTCGCTTCATCAGTCAGATGGCTTTTCTCCTTTGCATGTTCAACCTTCTTACGAGCCACAAGTTCATAATCTCCGTCATCTGAGTCATCTCCCGAGGTTTCTGTGGGATCAATAAACGATGGGCGAGTGGAGGCCTGCCCCTTGTAGCGAAATCTCTTCCCTGGTGTGAGATCAGGGTTATACCCAGCTTGTCTCTTCGATCGACGGACATGGGGGCTTGGAGTGGATTATTGGCGGATTGTGAAGATCAATCACATTTCCTGGCTCACCTAGGAGAATGATTTCCAGTGGCATGGGTTGTTCAGCAACAAGGACGATTTCCATAGGAGAAGTTTCCGTAGATGTTGCCGGGGATGTTGGCTATGTGGGGGCAACATCCTCTATGTGACCCATTTCACTCCGGATATCTTGGGGTTCATAACCCTGTCCTGCCATTGAATCAAAGTAGATTTTTTTAAAAAAAAATTGGAGGCTAGAAACACAGCAGAAAGATTATAGTGCGATGAAGGAGAATTTCACAGAGGGAAAATTCGAGAGTTTTTTTTAAAAAAAACTAATAAGCAGATAATGATGAGTTAGGCGGTGTAAATCAATTACATAGGCATGACTGAATAGGGCAACGGTAACAATATCAGTAACTGACTCAATCCAACGGTAAAAAAAACAACGGGCAGAAAAACTAACCGTTACTACCTTCGAAATTTACTGTGATAATTATGAACAGTTTTTAAAATGAGTTCCAGAACCAATACTCATTTCTAATTTAGCTCCACTAAACATTTGGAACACATGAATTCGATTTTCTTGCAGAAAGTGAATTTTTATCGAATTTTTCTTTGTTGGATTACTCATGTCCTTGTGGCACAGCAATATTCACGATAGTATGTTTATGCATGATCTAATTATGCCTAATAACAGAATGTAACATAAATGTAAACATATGAGCAAATATGAGATATGAGTACAAAAAAAGTGTTGTCACATATGTTGTCAACATCTTCTGACAACACGCACAATTCCAGAAAACAAAACTTTCAATTTTTCTTCACACTTATCGATTTTCTCATCATAGAAGTGGCAGCTCCCACATTAGAAGAACAGTCTTCAATGGACTCCTCTAGGTAGCTTTTTCCATTTTCTTCTATTTCTGTGATCGTATTTGGAAGGGGTAGCTCCCACATTTAAAGTCCGGCCTTCATTGGGCTACTTTAGGCAGCTTTTTTCATCTTTTCTTCTAATCACAGACCCAATAATTTTAAATAATCATGTGCCAATTTACTTGGGTGACTTGTCACATTGGTTAGAGTCAAGTGACCATTCTTCAAAACCTTCGTGACTCAAGTTCACATGTATATAAGTGTGAGGATTTAAAATATAACAAGGAATTGTGGGTGCATCAGAAAACTATGCTACACAGTTTCAACACAATTAATCTAGTATGTATGCAATGCAGTATGCCTAAGTCCTAAATATGCATATGCAAATGAGATGTTGTCTGAGATGTTGTAACATCTGAGACAACATCCAAGAGTGATTAGGCAGTACACATGCTGAGAGATTTCCTGAGGTTGGAAAACCTCTCAAAATCTAATGCTTTGGTGAATATGTCGGCCAGTTGGTTATTTGTATCAACAAACTCCATTCGAATCAATCCTTTCTCTACAAGATCTCGAATAAAATGATGTCTTATGTCAATGTGCTTCGTTCGAGAGTGTTGTACTGGATTTTTTGAAATGTTAATAGCACTTGAATTATCACAGTACATAACTAAGGGTTCACTCTTAAGCCCATAGTCTTCTATCATTTGATTTATCCACAAAAGATGAGTGCAACCACTTCCAGCTGCCACATATTCAGATTCAGCAGTTGAAAGTGATACACAATTCTGTTTTCTACTATGCCATGATATCAAATTATTTCCAAGATAAAAACAACCACCCGAAGTACTTTTTCTATCGTCTAAATCCCCAGCCCAATCAGCATCTGAAAACCCTACTAGATTTGAGTTGGTATCATGAGTATACCATAATCCTAAGTCGATTGTTCCGGCTATGTATCGTAGGATACGTTTTACGGCTTTTAAGTGAGAGATCTTAGGATTAGACTGGTATCTAGCACACAAGCAAACACTAAACATTAAGTCTGGGCGACTAGCGGTCAAGTACAGAAGACTTCCTATGATGCTGCAGTAAAGGGTTTTGTCAACATCTTCGGCCGCAACATCTTTGGATAAGTTTTCATTTGAGCCCATATGTGTCTTCATGTGTTTGGTGTTTTCATTAGCAAATTTCTTTATCAAAATTTTAGCATACTTACTTTGACACAAAAAGATGCCATCATGCATTTTTTTTATTTGCAAACCAAGAAAAAAACTTAGCTCACCAACCATGCTCATTTCGAATGTGGATGACATGCACTCAACAAAATTATCAGCATGTTTTTGAGATGAGGAACCAAAGATTATATCATCAACATAAACTTGACAAATGAGAATTTCATCTTTGGATTTCTGAATAAAAACGGTATTGTCTACCTCACCTCATTTGAAGCCAATTTCAAGAAGATATTCTACTAATCTTTCATACCATGCACGTGGTGCTTGCTTCAAACCGTAGAGAGCCTTTTTCAGTTTCTACACATGATGCAAATTATGTGGATCTTCAAATCCTTTAGGCTTTCTGACGTATGCTTCCTCACACAAGATACCATTCAAAAATGCACTTTTGATGTCCATTTGAAATAATTTGATTTTCATGTAGCATGCAATGGATAGCAGAAGCCGGATCGACTCAATGCGGGCAACAGGAGTGAATGTCTCATCAAAATCAACCCCCTCAACCTGTGTGTACCATTGAGCAACCAACTTTTCTTTGTTTCGAATGATGTTTCCTGACTCATCGGTTTTATTTAAAAATCCATCTAGTTCCAATTATGTTGACGTGGTCAGGAGGTGGAACAAGATCTCACACATCATTTCGAACGAATTCATCAAGCTCATCATGCATAGCATTGACCCAAAATTTATATTTTAAGGCTTCGTCAACATTTTTCGGTTCATATTGAAATACAAAACATGAAAATCTAACCTGTGAGTACGCAGAGCTCATGCATATAAGTCCAGCCATTTTTCTGTAATCGATTTTATCTTTCTTTCGGGTTTTGACATCACCTTGCACGCTTCCAATTATTTGGGATGATGGATGATTTTTCTGAATCTTAGTTGGTATATTCTGTCCATCATCTGCTGTGTCATCATCACTATTTGCTTCGTTCTCAAATTCAGTGGCTTCAGTGTCACATGTTGTGCTAGATATTGCAACATCTGGGCAGCACCGGCATTTTCCAGTATGGTGGGATTCTCCAGAAGCTCATCAACATCATCCTCAGCAGTTTTCTTCTTGAGGCCTGCACAATCGTCAAAAACAACATTAATTGATTACATAATAGTCCTTGTTCTTAAATTAAACATACGATAAGCTCGACTATTAGTGGCATATCCCAAAAACAGACACTTATCACTCTTTGAATCAAACTTTGCAAGTTGATCCCTGTCATTCAAAGTGTAACAAACACAGCCAAAGACATGAAAATATTTAAGATTAGGCTTCTTTCCCATGATGATTTCATAAGAAGTCATGGTTGAACCACTTCTTAAATAGACCCTATTCGAAATATGGCACGCTGTATTAAGAGCTTCTGCCCAAAAACGCTTTGAGATATTTTTTGAAGGTAGCATCACCCTTGCCATTTCTTGCAAAGTCATGTTCTTACGTTCGACAAAGTCATTTTGTTGTGGGGTTTTTGTTGCCGAAAATTCATGTGAGATCCCCTTCTTGTCACAAAAGGATGAGAATAAAGAATTTTCAAATTCCTTACCATGATCAGTTCTGATTCTTCTCACCTTTAAATTATGGAAGTTTGTGATTCTTGTGATCAATTGTTTAAACACAACAAAAGTGTCCGATTTCTCCCTAATTAAATTTATCCATGAATATCGTGAGAAATCATCAACACACACAAACGAATACCTCTTACCTCCAAAACTTTCCACTTCCATAGGACCCATAAGGTCCATGTGAAGCAATTCCAGACAGCATGTTGTCCCAGATGTTGGCAACACTGGGTGCGACACGCGAGTCTGTTTTCCTTTTTGACAGTCTCCACACACGTATGGTATTCCAGATGAAAGATTAGGCATACCTCTTACTGCATCGTACTTACTCAAGTTCTTCAAGGTTTTGAAATTTCCATGTCCGAGTTTTTGATGCCAAAGGTGAAGTTCGGTGATTTGCACATGCTTGCATGAAGATTCTTCACTTATTTGATAGCAATTAACCGAAGACCTTGTACCTGTCATAATGCAATGTTAGCTTCATCAAAAACTTCACAATTATGTTTATCAAACTTAACGAGCAAATTATCATCACACAATTGGCTTATTCTTATAAGATTTGAATTTAATCCTTCAACATGAAGCACATTGTGGAGCTTTGGCAGTCCTTCAACATTCAAGTGCCCTTTCCAACAATTTTTTCTTTAGATCCCCCTCCATAGGTTACTCTACCACAATTTTGTTCAATATAATCGATGAGATGTTCTCTTTAACCTGTCATGTGGCGTGAGCTTCCACTATCAAAGTACCAATGACATTTAGTGTTAGTTTTTAATGAAGTATAAACAACATTACAGTGAATTTTTACCTTTGGTACCCAAACCTATCTTACTGTAGGTTGATGATGGGAGGTGTTGCGGGAAGTGTTGGGCAAATTCGGGGCAACATCTGACTTGTCTTTTGATTCAAGCAGTCATCCCTGAGTTTAAAACAGTTGGGCCTGATATGACCAAGCTTAAAGCAGTAATGACATACGTACCTTCGTTTTCTTTTCCTAGGAATGGGTGCCGCAATTTGTCTTTTTGGTGGAGATCTTTTGATAGGCGACTTGGATTGTGGTTGTGTGGATGTATCGGCCTTTTCTTTCACAAAAATAGTTGACTTGGAAGATTCACCAATTTCAAACACACTGTCTTTGAAACATAGGCCTTTTTGTCATCTCTTCCCATCAAAAGTATGGAATCAAGCTTGGATGTGCTTGAATTAAACTTGGACAAGGTTTCAGTTGCCTTTTGAAGTTCTTCTTTGGTCTTACCAAGTTCCAAATCCTTTTTGCTCAAAATTACCTCAAGTTTGGCAACTACGGCTTTTAGTTCAACGTTCTCCTTCATGAGATTTGAGTTCAACTTGTTTCTTTTGGTCCAATCTTCAAACAGCTCTTCATAAAGCTTTTGCACACTCTCAAGAGTGATTTCTTCATCATCAGCCTCTGATCCATCATCTCAACTCAAATTTCCAGAAGTTGTGGATTTCAAACATACTGAATTTTTGCAGATGTTGCGGCCAGGAGTGGCAACACCTAAAGGATTCACCTGCAGTCTGCGTTTTTCTGTCAATAATGCAGTCAAGGAGGTTTGATTTTCTTTATCAGTGGATTTCTCCTCAGCATCGGATTCTTCATCGCTTAGAGACACATTGTAGCCTTTTTTTTCGCAATCTGTTAGCACATTCATTGGCATAGTGTCCAAAGCCCTTGCACTCTCTACACTACACCGAATCATACCTTTTTGAATTGTATTGTCTCTTGCCTTCATTCCTTGGTTGAAATTGTTGCTTGGCAGGGTACTTTTGTGATCTTTCAGGTGCAGGAAGGCTTGGAAATTTAGATGGTTCTGCATCCTTTTTCTTATCTCTGATTCTTTTCAAGTAATCACCAAATTTCTTTGTGATAAAGTAGATAGAGTCATCGCAGAGATCAGAATCATTTACTTCTTGAGATATTTGAAGGAGTTCATTGTAGGAGTCAATAGAGGCTTGGAATGCAATTGTCTTCCCTTTATCCTTCTTCTGCATGTCAAGATTCATCTCAAAAGTGCGTAATGAACTGATAAGGTCTTCCAATGCCATCTGAGAAGTGTCCTTAGCCTCATCTATTGCGCAAATTTTTATGTTGAATCTTTCGGGCAGAGAGCGGAGGACCTTGCTAACTAGACGCTCATTGGAGATAGAGTCTCCAATACTGAATGTCTCATTAGCAATTTCCCGTAGGCGACGATCGTAATCAAGTATGTTCTCAGATTCTTCTATCCTCATCATCTCGAATTTGGAAGTGAGCATCCTCAGTCTGGTTCGTCGCACACTCTCAGAACCTTCACAGTGTATTTGGAGAGTATTCCATGCACTTTTGGCCGAAGTACAGTTTGTGATTAAACTGAACATGTTCATGTCAACCGAAGTAAATATAGCATTCAAGGCCTTTGAGTTGTAGTTCGAATTTTACACTTCATCAGCAGTCCAGTCAGTTTCAGGTTTTGGCCGGTTGTCACCCTCTTGATCTATCATGACTGGTGAAGTCCATCCATTGATGACACGCTGCCATGCCCGTTCATATATGGATTTTATGTAGTATCTTATTTTGACCTTCTATAGAATGTAGTTGGTACCATCTAGGACTGGTGGTCGAAGTGCTGCGCTTGCAAATGAATCTCCATTTGATTAATTCACTGTCAAACAAAACGAGAACCAGAATCAGCACTTAGTATATCAAGAGTAGGCTCTGATACCACTTGTTAGAACTCGTGTTGTTCGACAGATAATAGTGAATGCTAAAAATATTAGAATAGTATGTAAAATAGTAAATTTGTGTTTTAACAGATTTAGGTGTTGTGCCAGATGTTACATCATCTCGGACAACATGCAGAGGAGTATTATATTTTGTAACACAAATTCACTTAACATAAACAGATGGACGAGATGAAATTTGCACAAGTATAAATACTTGTGAGGTGCCTTATGACAAAAATTAATCACTAGAAAAACCAATCGTTTACAAAAACCTAACTCAAGTGATTATGACAAAAATCAATTTCCTCAACAAGTTGAGAAAACAAATGCTTTCTAAAAACAAATAACCAGAATAAAACTAAAAACAAGAAAGCAAAACGTGTTGCTTCATCAATTCATTATCACAAAGGAAAGATAAGAGTTTTATTAGGAATAAACTCTTTTTAAACACTACTACCATATCTCATCAATTCATTATCACAAATAACATATCTTCGAATATATTTGAATGAATATCTCATTATCTAAAAAAGGCAAAATCATATTAAATAATAAACTCAATTAGATCAACAAGGAAACATAATATTAGGGAAATAATTTAAATCAATAAGATATATCAATTAAAATTGGAAATAATATTTCCCTTCAAATATATTAGCTGGACCATTAAAAAATGAGTAAGTG
The DNA here is from genome assembly GCF_025594145.1 of Primulina tabacum. NCBI lineage: Eukaryota > Viridiplantae > Streptophyta > Magnoliopsida > Lamiales > Gesneriaceae > Primulina > Primulina tabacum. The sequence goes on from NC_134566.1 coordinate 9,171,770, forward strand.
CAGAATGGTCCGACTTGATTAGTGATGAATTATATTTGACAGTTTTTAAGAAAGTATTTGAAATATGATTTACAAGAATGTAAAGTGCATAATGAAATAACATAAGTATTTTATGGATGTTCAGTTAAACTTCTATGTCGTCCCTTCTTCCACTTAGGAAAGTTTACATTAACAGACTTTGCTTTTACAATCTTGTAACAACCCACTTCAGTTATGATTCATCACTTTCTAGAATAAAACTCTTAGTGATTTATTTTGAAATTCGGGTGTTTAATAACATCGTTAGACCAGACAACAATACAAACACCCAAAAATCATTTTGATTGTTTGGGTCTCTCAACCATGTTCTGTATTGTAGACAATTGGGCATCAAGAGCTACAGTGTTTGACGGGACCCGTGGGCTCTAGTGACCCTGGACATTGGCGCCTCTAGACTGAGCATGAGATTCTTGACTTGATCATTGATATCCGAGCATATTGCATTCCACATGCATCATATCTGTTTGTATACTCGTATGTTCTCGTATTTGGAGATTATCGTTCATTTCTTTGTTTTCATCTTGGACATCCCATTCCAAGAGACATATATTAGGTTGGACGGTTCAGATAGCCAGGGCAATGGCTAGAGAAGTTGGGTTGTCGGTGGTGATTCAGTGAATGTTTTATTTGATTTCTCGTAGTCTCATACATGATTATGTTGTATTAACATTTAAGACTGAGATTATTGTTCTGTTTTCGTTTGGGTTGTAAGATGATTAAGTTATTTGGTTTCCATTATTTAATTGTTGTTATCAAATTTAATTTAGCAGACTTATTAGTCTTTTTAATAGTGGCTCGGGTAAGAGTGCTACATGGTTATCAATCACCGACTTGACTTCTTCAACTATCTGATTTTAGTGCAGGTTTTTCATGGACGACTGTAATTTCTTCAGGGATGATTCCAAACATTCTTTTTAGATCTATCTCATTATCACTGCTGCTAGATTCATGGCTACTAGCATCTAATCTATTACTTAAATCATGTATGTTTATACTATTATTATCATGACAGATAAAAGATTCATAAAAAATCACATGCACAGATTCTTCAACGATTAGAGTTCTATAAATATAAATTATATAAGCTTTACTAACAGATGAATAACCTAATAACACACAAACATCAGAGTTAACATCAAAAGCGGCTACAAGAATATGACATTTAGTTGTTTTCTTGTCCAGATATTATAGAGAGTCTTTCCATGATTCTTGTTGATAATTGATTTGTTCTATGTATAGCATGTATTGTGACAGAAATCTGCCCAAAATATTTGAGAGGTATTAGCTAGCATGGTTCGAGCTTCCAATTTGAGCGTTTTGTTTCTTCTCTCAGCAACACCATTTTTTTTGAAGTGATCTTGCAGTTGGAAGCTTATGCTTAATTCTATTGTCTTCCAAATAGGTTGAAAGGATTCTGTTAGTGAACTCAGTGTCTCTGGCACTCCTTATCATATCTATCACTGTGGTTCTCTCATTTTGTAATATTCTCAAAAGCTTGATGATTTGGGTAGCAGTTTGATCTTCAGAATTCAGGAAGATCATCCATGTTAATCGTGAAAAATCATAAATAATGGTGTATTTCTTCCCACCCGGGCTCATTATAGGTATATGACCAAATAGATTCATGTGTAGAAATTCCAGACTTCGAGCTGTTGAGGTATTTCTTTTGTTCTTGAAAGTTTATACTAGCTGTGTGCATAATTGACATGCAGAACAAACTTTATCTTTTGTAAAATAAATGTTACGCAACCCTGAGATCAGTTTTTGTTTGCTAAGATTGACAATTAATTTGAAATTTAAATGATTGAGACGTTTATGCCAAAGCCAGTTTTTATTTCCACGCAATGCGACAAAACATGTAAGAGCATTCAAATTGTCATCATTCCAGATAACTTTTTATATGTTTTGTTATCTTAGTCCGATTAGCATAATATCATCATTTACAGATTTAATCGTGCAAATGTGTTTGTTAAATTCAACATAGTAATCAATGTCACAAAGTTTACTCATGCTAATCAATTTCTAGCAAAGATTTTCAACAAATAAAGCATCTTTGATAGTAATTTTCTCATTGATAATCTCACTCTTACTCACACTTTTACCTTTGGAGTTGTTACAAAAGGTAATTATTGGGCCTTTGCGGTCAATGACCTCGGATAATAGCTTTATATCACGAGTCATGTGTCCAGAAATTAGGTAGATTCTTTAAGAATCTTCTTCTTCAGTATCTATAATCATCGAAATAAGATTTTGGTGCCCAAATCTAGTTGGGTCATGAATGGATTAACTCTTTCAGGATCCACAATTGAATTAGCCTAGCCGACTTACTAGTGTTTTTATCCAAAAGTGTACGATCTTGTGCATAAATCATTGAGGTTGTGTGATGTGTTCTCTCTCTCGCCAAATTTTGTTTAGTTCGTTCATCCTTCCCATTCAGTTTGTATATATTTTGAGTATGTCTAAAGTTGCGGGAACAGATAGACTTCTCCTTCACATAGTAATGTCTAGTTGGACTTGGTTTTATGTGAGACCAGTTCGATCGGTTGTGATTGGCTTGATTTACTTGCTTTTTAACTATTTCTGGTTGGACTTAGAACTATCCAGTTTGATATAGCATAGAAACACGTTGCTTGCCCCTGTTCTAAAAATTTACATTCTGTCTGGGTTGAATTTCGGGCTTATTATGTTCATATATTGTGTTATACCTGAAAAAATTTATTTTTTTATATTTGTCTTTGTTTAGGCACGATTGGGTTTTAACCTCGGAAGTAATACATTCATTGTTGTCAAACCCTAGCCCAGTTCTAGCGCTAGATGGTTTTTGAAACTCGTGCATATTTTCGATAGAGGCATGTTCCATATTATCATAATCTTCTTTGAAAAATATTGCAATCTTGTTAAATATCATTTTAAAATATATTTATCAGAGTTTACGAAAAATAGCTCTGATATCACTTGTTGGGATATAATTAGAGTTAGTGGGGATGTTAATAGATTCTTATAAAATTTTCTAAATTTTGAGCCATTCTTAACAATTTTTAGGCTTTTAAGAAATATTCTTCAATGGCTAGATTAGCTGGACCAATAAAAAAATGAGTAAGTGAGGAACGATCTGGCTTGACTAGCGAGGAATTATATTTGACAGTTTAATGAGAAATGATTTGAAATACGATTTGAAATATGATTTGCAAGAATTTAAAGTGTGTAATGAAATAACACAAGTACTTTTATGGATGTTCAGTTAAAACTCATACATCACATCTTATTCCACTTAGGAAGATTTTCACTAAAATACTTTGGTTTTATAACGTCTTGTAACAACTCAGTCCAGTTAGGATTTATCAATGTCTAGATTGAAGCTCTTAGTGATCACTTTTCAAATCTGGATGTTTAAAAACCCTCCATTCACAAACAACAATATAAAAATCTAACGGTCAGTTTGATATTTTGAGCTGTTGGTGTAGAACGAAATGATCCTTTATGATCAGATATAAACTTATAAGAGTGTTCTAAGTGAGTAGATTGAAATCGAAATGTTAAGTATGCAATAAAATCTCGAAAAATGCAAGCTTGAGAATAGTTCAGTTTCTATAAAAATGATTGGTAGTCTTCTCTTAAAAAATTCTGAATATCTATAGCTGAAATGCTCCAACGATCGGATTTTTTTTCAACGATTATTTGTACTATCATCCAACTTAATGGACATGTCACTTTCAGTCGTTGTATGTATCATTAAATTCTCATTTAATATTTCTTGTGCTCTAAGTTCGTGCTTTTCATAAAGTTCACACACCAAGTTTGAAATAGGTAATTTTGTGTCATTCGAGAGTTGGTAGGATACATGTGTAATCATTATAAATAGGAAAAACATTGAACGAATTGACTTCCAGTATCCAATTTAAATAGTTAATTTCTGACTAGTGATAGTGTGGTTGGATTTAACGGTTTGAACACGTGTACTTCGAGTAAGTTTGAAAGATGTTATCTTGCAACTAGAGTTCAGCATTCTGTGGCTTGACTTCTACCCAAAACGACTTAATTTTCTAATGCACTTATCTGAACGACTTGAACTGATCTAACTGTCTGAAAATCCTGAAAAATACAATTATGGAGCGGTTTGACCTGAAACAGCTTGATGCTGCTATTTTGTCAATCAACAAAACTTAAGGTAATAGAAATATTCTAACAAATCATGTAAAATCCAAATGAAAATAATCTTGGATATAAGACCATCAATTATTTCATGATAAATGTTAAGATCTTTCTTTTGTTTAAAAGTAGCTAGATATATATATTAGAGGTAAAATTTAATTCATCATTTACATTTCATTATTTAATTTTTTAATTTTTTTATTTTTTCTTCAATAATAGTTTTGACTTGATCATTGAAGAGTTTTATGTTAAAAAAATATCTCATATCCTCTCACTTGCTAGTTTGTAATTTCTTAACATTGCTTGTAACTCTATGTCTACAATCCTAGTTTTCTACAACATACGCAAAAGGCCAATTTTCTTTTGTATATTGTTCACCTTTAAAGCGTGCAAAATTATATTTTTGTTTCTTTAAATTTCATCTTTGTTGGTATTTGGATCTTTGAATATGAATGATCGATCACCTTCTTGCACTGTTGGTTTAAGTTCAAGAAACTCTTCAAAACAAGTTTTCGATCATCAACTCCTCACCGTAAAATATGTTGTTGATCTAGCTAGTATTACGATCGACAAGAAGTTAGAAATCTACAAGATTTAATCAACACAACACACGATTTACGTGGTTCGGTCATCAATCGACCTACATCCACGGGAGGAGCTTCTTCTTGTTATTGATCAATGATAACAGATTACAACAAAGAAAGATTTATAGCACTAATTCAGAATACACTCTAGTTGTACACGATAAGCTTACGAATACACTCTCTCTTGAATTCGCTCTTCTGGTGCTTCCTTTCTTGTCACCGAGTTGATCACTTGTATGGAATAGCAAGCACGAAAGAATATCAGTCGTCTCGCTTGAGCATGGCTTCTCGCTTCTTTTATCAGCTGACTTATAACTCCTTTTGTTCAGTTATTCCAGCTGTTGCAACCGTAAAACAACATCCTCATTCCTTTCTTGATTCCTCAACTCTGATCTTGGCAACTAAGCCAAAAAATTCCTCTTCATGCATTGACCCTCTTGGTTTATAATTGGCACACTAGACTCACAATTTTCCAATGTCATGTCAATAATTAAATAAAAAATATCTGAAATAAAAAAATTATAAATTAATGTACTACGAAATATAAGTTCACCAATTAAAGGATATGCTATAGGAATAAACCAAAATTTATTATTTTAGAATAGCAATACAATAACGAATTGTCCACTCATACTCATCAATAATTTATTCTCATTATATCTGGAGTCAAACCCTGATTCAACAATACGTAGGATATTAAAAATTGTATAATATTAACAATGTAGTTTATTCTTTGATTCTATGTGAAAAAGAGATTGATCAAATTTACCAATACAAATAACCAAAATAAGAATTAGACAAATATGTAAATAAAAATTATATTTTTTTCACACCTTAGTGGAAATATGACTTGCATTGCAAGATACAATTCTTTAAAAGTATTTTTTCTATTTTGATATGATTTTGCATTGGAGTTGTGCATTTCTAGAATATTGAGTTTCTTATGTTGGGAAAACCCATAAACCGCAGAATCCATCATGCTAAATCATTAACAATCTGACTGAAAAACTTAAGCGGAAGCGTACCTGAAGCCATATTTCTGAATTCTTTAGAACGTGCTTTGATCTTCCAGATCTACGCGATTTTCTTGAGAGAAACCTTTAGTTTTCTCTTCTAAACTATTTTCTTAATGGGAAAGAGAATAGGGAACATGATAACGCGAGATCTGGGGACCATAACCCATATATATAATTAATATTTATCATTATCTTCTGATATTTTTGATTTAATCCATTATAAAAACAGAAATTAAACTTATATCTCTACACATTAAAGGCCACAACCTATTACATACATTAAAGCCCAATAAACTGAAACCCTTAGTTGATAACTTTATTTTTGTGCTTAACTTAATAGAGAACCCACAATACATAATTATTCACATATAAGCCCATATAAATAAAATTGATCCAAAAATCTCCCACTTGGGCTATATGTGCAACCTTATAGTTATGCTTGTGAAAATAACCTTATGAGCTCAAAATTGTTGTCATTCCGAAATGTATCTATAACCAATCCGGTCCATCAATCACATCAACATAGGAACAAAGCAGTCTTCGTTGCACTCAAGGTAACTGGACCCATGAATGGTCACATATGCCAACACAACTGAATTACATGAATCATGAAATGGATGTGTAGCATGAAAATTTCATGCAATGTGACGGTAACATGCCTATTTCCAACTGGTCGTCCCTTAACCTTATTGATATCAAACTTTAAATCATAATCAGAATGTGACTTAACTTGAAATTTATTTCTGCAGAAAATAAATTTATATGACTGTAACTGAAAATGTCTACAACTGAAAAGTATTTAAAATAACAAACTCCCACTAAAAATGAATTTCCTCAATTGACATAACACCCATACAAGCAGTGTGCTCATGAAACTGTTTGGGTGGTAGTCCTTCAGTAAGCGGATCCGCAACCATGGAGTTTGTACCGATATGCTCAATAGACAATTTTCCACTCTGAATTCTTTCTTTAACAACCAGAAACTTGATGTCGATGTGTTTTGACTTCGTCGAGCTCCTGTTGTTATTGGAATACATAACTGCTGATTTATTGTCACAATGTAATCTTAGTGAACTTTCAATGCCATCAACAATGCGCAATCCCGTGACCAAATTTTACAACCATATTCCATGATTGGATACCTCATAACACGCTACAAAATCTAGCACTCTTCCAGGAAATGACACATCTAGCAAGGAAATAGATGTAGCCCGACATAGATTTCATACTGTCTTGTCATCCAGCAAAATCGGAGAAAGTATACCTAATGATCTCAAGCCGATCCAACCTCCGATATATGAGCATGCAATCTTTTGTTCTCTGTAGGTATCGTAAGACCCTTTTTGACTGCTTTCCAATGTTCTACTCCTGGATTACTTAAATATCGTCCCGACATTCCTGTCACGTACAAAATATCTAGACGTGTACAAACCCGAGCGTACATCAGACTCCCCACTGCAGATGCATATGGAATCTTCTGCATTTCTTTTTCCTCTAAATCATTATTTGAGCATTGTTTGAGACTAAATTTGTCTCCCTTAGCCACGGGGGTATCCGTTGGTTTATAATCTTGTATCCCATATAGCTTTAGACCTTTCTCGATATAGCTTTTCTGAGATAATCCAAGAATATCTCGAGAACGATCATGTTGTATCTGAATACCCAGTACATAAGATGCATCACCGAGATCTTTCATCTCAAAATTCTTAGCTAGAAATCTCTTGGTTTCATGCAGCAACTCTATATCGTTGTTAGCGAGCAGAATGTCATTAACATATAAAACCAGAAAAATATACTTACTCCCACTGAACTTATGGTACACACAATTATCGACCAAATTCATCTTAGAACCAAAAGAGATGATCACTTGATGAAATTTGAAATACCATTGTCGAGATGTCTGCTTGAGCCTATAGTTGAATTTCTTTAATTTGCAAACCATATTATTTGTGTCTTTAGACACAAAATTTTCTGGTTGCACCATATAAATCGTTTCATCAATATCACCATTTAGAAACAAATTCTTTACATCCATCTGATAAGCTCAAGATCAAAATGCGCCACCAAAACCATTATAATCCTTAAAGAGTCTTTTGAAGAAACTGGAGAGAAAGTCTCTTTATAATCAATGCCTTCTTTCTGTGTAAAGCTTTTAGAGACAAGACGAGCCTTATATCTTTCTACATTACCTTTCGAATCTTTCTTGGTTTTAAATATCAATTTGCAACAAATGGGCTTCGTACATTTAGGCAATGGGACAAAATCCTATACGTCATTGTCCTTCATGGACTTTATCTCTTCATTCATAGAATCATTTCACTTTTGTGAGTTAGAACTTTCTATGGCTTGACGGAAGTTAATATGATCATCTTCCATCAGTACAATGTCTACAACATGTTCTTGAAGAAATACAATATAATCATCTGGCACTGCATTTCTTCCCTCTCTAGTGGATCTCCTTAATAGTATAGGTTCTTGAGGTGCTTGAGTTTGTTCATCTGGAATGGGAAGATCTCTAATATTGTCTTCCTGTATTGTGTCTTGGTCAAGGTGAGGAATATGATCCTGATCAATGTCCAAGACACCTGTGGGAATATTTACATATTCCTCTTCAAAGACAATATCCCTGACTTTATCTCCCCCTGATAACTCAACATCCTCAAAGAACTGGGTATTTCCTGACTCAAAAATTGACTTAATCGTGGGATCATAAAACTTGTACCCCCTGGATATCTAATAAAATAACAGCTGACCGTCCTTGAATCCAGTTTCTTTTCATTAGGATTGAAAGGCCTTGCCTCAGCTGGACATGCCCAATTGTGCACATGCTTAAGACTAGGCTTTTTACTCGTCCAAAGTTCATAAGGGTTTTTGGTCGTTGCCTTAGATGGAACCCTGTTAAGGATATATGATGTGGTCTTTAGTGTTTCTCCCCAAAGTGATTTTGGTAAGGTAGAATGACTGATCATACTTCTCAACATGTCCTTAAGCGTTCTGTTTCGTCTTTCAGCAACACCATTCATAGTGGGCGAACCCGGTATAGTGTACTTTGAGACAATACTGCATTTCTCTAGAAATTTAGCAAAAGGTCCTGGATTTTGTTCACCTGAACCGTCATATCTACCATAGTATTCACCACCACGGTCAGATCTAACGCTTTTAATCTTTAAGCCAAGTTGATTTTGAACACATCCATTGACTATGTCTTTTCATGAACAAGATAAATGAAGCCATGTCTTGAAAAATAGTCTTTGAATGTTATAAAATACTATTGACCATTCCAAGAAGCCGAATGGAATGGTCCACAAATATCAGTATGTATAAGTTATAAGACGCCTGAACATCCATTGGCTTCAAATCTTCTTTTGTTGGTTTGTTTTCCCTTTATAAAATTAACACAACTATTAAAATTTGTGTAATCTAAAGATTCGAGAATTTCGTCTTATACAAGTCTCCTTATTCTCCTTTCAGAGATATGACCCAATCTTTTGTGCCATAACGCAGATGAATTTTCCCTGTTATTTTTCTTTTAGTGTCTCTATTTGTTTGTAGGGATTCATTAAATGAAGCAATAATATCCAAAGAATAAATATTATTGTATCCTGATAAAGAACCAGAACCAACCAATTTTGAATCGAGAAACAAACTGAATATTCCATTTCCAAAAGAACAAGAATAACAAATTTGTCCAATGTAGAAATGGAAATCAAATTCTGTTTAAAATACGGTACAAAAAATGTTTCATAAAGATCCAAATATATTCCAGTCTTTAACAATAATCTAAATTTTTCTATTGCCTCAACTTCAACTTTGTTGCCGTCACCAACGTAGATGAATCTTTCAGCATCACTTGGTTTTCGGCAATCCAGGCAACCCTTTCGTAGCATTCCAAGCGTGATAATTACTGCATTGCTTTTTCATATGTCCATCACTACCACAGAAAATACAACTAGAACTTTGAGAATCACTAGGATTCTTCTGTTGTTTCTTCGGTGGTTATGTATCTACAGCTTCGTTATCCTTCATTTTCTTTCCTTTATCCGTCGAGTTAGAAGCATAATGAGCACTTTCTGACTTGCATTGCTTTAATATTTCCTCTTCCTGAACACAGTGCGAGATGAGATCATTAAGAGACCAAGTCTCTTTATGACATTTATAGCTCACCTTGAACTGGTTAAACTGAGGAGGAAAAGATATCAAAACCAGATGCACCAGCAAGTCCTCAGAGAAGTCAAGCTTCAGTGCTTTCAACCCTGAAGCAAGATGATACATTTCCATAATGTACTCCCTGATGTTGCCCTTACCCCTGTACCTCATGAAACGAGACTTGCCAAAAGTGTACCAATTTCAAACTTTTCACTTATAGCAAACCTCTTTTCGAGGTTATGAAGGAAATCCTTAACTATAGCAATGTAAACCCCATAAATAAAATATCGAGCACTCCATTAATGTTTCATCATTGGACAAAAGATTAACATGTAAGTGATATTTTGGTGCAGCAGTCAAACACTAATAGTAACTATCATGTCAAATAACAACCTTACTTTGGGTCGATTTATTATTCACATGAAAACCGAACAACTATCACTTACCACCACAAGTGCATATGTAATTATATTAAATATTATCCTTCTTTTGAGCCAATTAATATTCATATAAATCACATATACCAAAATCTTTTTGTATTTCAAAATAAAATTAATTTTCATAAAAGATGTCACTTTGACAATATTTTATTTCAATGAATCAATTTTAAAAATACATATAATCTTATCATTATTTGAATAATTGAATATTTAACATTAACCGAATAAACCTGAATCGAAAAAAATTTAATTTTCAGAAATTCCGTACGGGTCGACCGAATCTGGACGGGTTGACTCGGATCCGTACGACATAGCCTGAATCCACACGGGCCGACCCAAATTTTCGATTCTCCTCTAAAATATTTTGTTGAACAAAACTGGAAGGAAAATCAAAATCTTATACCAAATCCTTCAAATTTTCAACCAAATCTTTTTTTTTTATCAAAACTGAAACTTTAAAAATTTGGTTATCAACCAAAATATTTTCCAGAACTGAAACCATATCAAAATATTTTTTCAGATCTGAAACCATATCAAAAAAGTTTTTAAACAAATTTTTATTTTCAGATCTGGATCCAAATATTATCCAAAATTTTAAACAAATCTCAATGATTCAAGCATGAGTGGCTCTGATACCACTTGTTGGGGAAAACCCATAAACCATAGAATCCATCATGCTAAATCTTTAAGAATTTGACTAGAAATCTTAAGTGAAATCGTACCTGAAGCCATATTTATGAATTTTTTAGAACGTGCATTGATCTTCCATATTTACACGCTATTTCTTTGAGAGAAACCTTTATGATGGGCTAAAACAGAAATCTCAGAAGATAATCATAAATATTATCTATATATATGGGTCATGGTCTCGAGATCTCGAGTTATCATGTTTCATAAATAGTTTAGAAGAGAAAAATAATTACTGCACCAAAAAAAGAGGCGAGACGAGGGAGATAGAGAGAACAGAGATAAAGCTCGAGATAATTTTCTGAAGAACTCGCAACGACAAAGCATCATTGTCTCATTATGTTGTTGAGATTTCTTGGATAAATTTGAAGAAAAAATCCATACAAAGTATTGATTGAAAAATTATTATGTTGCTCCGAATTTCGCCACGCCGATTTGCACTCTTATGTTTTGGTTATTTTTGTTATTGATATTTTAGTATGCAATTTATTTCTTTGACTTTTTAAGAAAGATAGTTTTTCGTTTCTTCCCTAGTATTGGTTTTGTAAAATCGATTTCTTTTCTAGTGATTATTTTTTCATGAGACATCGCACAAGTGTGTTCACTTGTGCATTATTATTTATATGATACTTTTAAAGTTATTTATTTATTTCTTATATTATTCCGCTGCATATCGTCACAAAGTGTTATATCCGATTTGATACACATAATACTTGCCATTTTGTTAAAAAAAACTTACTTTCACATGGTATCAGAGCTAAATCTTGATGTTACTAAGTGAGATTTTGGTTATTTTTGTTCAATTGGTAAAATTCAATGGATGTGTTACCTACATTATGACCACTTGTCTCGGATGTATCCAATTACGCTCTTCGGAAAATCAAAATAAGATTCTATATCAAGTCCATAGGTTAAAGAGCATGGAAACGAGTTGTCAACGGTTGGACTCAACCAAAAAGAGTTGATGAAGATGCCGACAGTCTGATTAAACCAGAAATTTAATGGATAACTAATAAAATCAAAATTTCTAACTACAATGTAAAGACATTAAATGTCATCTTCACATCAGTTTATATAAACATGCTTAGTATGATGTGTTTGTAATAAGAATACTTGGGAAACCTTCAAAAATATTGTGAATGATATGAAAGTATATGAAGAACAAAGTTAAGAATGCTATCATCTAAATTTGAATGTTTGAGAAAGGAAAAAACTGCGACAATCAGCAAGTATGATCGTCGCTCGATAGAGATAGCGAATGAAGCGTTCATCCTTTGTGCATTTCATGAAGCACAAAATACAACTCAGCTCGCGCTAGATGACTTGATCAGTTCTTTTTGTACTTTTGAGATAAACATGGATCTTAAAAAAGACAAAGATAAGACTATTGCTTTCCGAGTTTCTAATAATTCCTACAATGATCTTCTTAAATTGTCACAAAAAGTCAATAAGTCGGACCTCTATGAAAACTTTATCACATTAGTCATGAAAACATTTGGTGATTATTTGAAAAAAAATTAGAGACAAAATGATAGCTAGACAACAATATAAGTTCCCAAGTCTAATTGTTCATGAAAAATCTCAAAAGTTTTCATCCACCCAAGGAAAATTTCGACGGAGGAATGAAGGTAAGAATCAATATGATCCTAAGATGTTTGATTCTGTGGAATGTAGAGAGTGCAGTAGTTTTGGACATTATGCGAATGAATGTGCAAATGCCTTCGTAAAAATAAAGGACTTGTTGGAACTTTTCAAGTTCACAATCTTGATTTTGATGATAACAAAACTTGTTAATTATGTTACTAATAATCTACATTAGTGTGCAATAGATAGGATCACTCACGAGCTATTTACGTTGCAAGCTGAAGACCTAACTGATCGCACAAACTGAATCAGTCTAACTGTTACGTAAAATTGAGCAGTCCAGCTGATTGTCCAGTTGATATGTGGTTTAGCAGGAGAATCTCAGAAGCCTGGCCAGCCAAAAGAATGTTCAACTGGTGAAGAAATCCAGCTGATCAGTCCAACTGAACGAAGAGTGAAATCAGTTCAACTGATGAGTCAACTGATTTCACCAGCCCAGCTGAAGATCAGTTCAGCTGACCAGTTCGAAGCATCAGTCAGAATCTTTCAGTTATGGATGAAGACAAACTCTTTCAGTGGAATCCAGCTGTATGTGAAGGTACAAATTCATTGTCCAGTCAAAGGACAATAATGAACTTTGCATCAGAGCATTAAAGACAAAACGTTTCAGAAGGACAATCAAAAAGTCAAGACACAAAGTCCAAGAAACGAATTCAAGATGCAACAAATACAATAAATGAGTCTCATTGTACGTTCATTTTTTCCGCCTATATAAAGAGAAGATCAGTGAAGACTCAAACATATACAACAAGAATAAGAGTGAGCAAAATGAAGCTTTTAAGCATATACGAGAGAAAAGAAAGAGCACGCTCATTGCACATCAGCTTTTAGAAGGAATCAGCCCAGAGGGAACTCTTCACAGTTATATCAGCTTAGATTAGAAGCTTATTTCCCTCAGTGTGTGAGAACATCCTTGTTCAGTTTTCACACACAAACACTCTCAACCACTCAAATACAATCTTGCACAAAGACGTTAAACTTGTGTATTTAGTCTTTTACAAATTGACGTTAAAGAAGTGTTGGCTGAAAGGTGCTGCCATCAGTGTAGCTAGGAGTTCAGTTTAGGCATTAGTGTAAGTCCTAGCTGAGTGGGTTTGTACAAGTTTTTGTATAAATCAAATTCTTCTAGTGGATCCTAACCGAGGCGGTAGAAGGGATGACATAGGAGCAGTTGAAGTCTTCGAACATCCATAAACATATCTTGTGTATTTAACTTATTAACTATTGTTTTCAAACTCTTTGGATCAATTAGAGTATCTGTCAGTTCAGTTGTCACCATAACTGAACTGATGAATGCAAAAACTAATCTACTCTTTTTCGGTTATTCAGTTTACATAAGTTAAAACGTTTTCTAATATAACAGTTTTCTTCATGAAGGATTACTTCGAGTTTCTTCCGCTTGGTTTTTAACCAAACTCGATTAAATTCATCGGTGTTAATATTCTTAGAACACGAGCTATTGCAGCTCATTGGAGAATATTTTGTTTGAAGCATCCAAAAGATGCTCAGCAAACGATCCTTCAGGACTGAATTTTTCCTTAAGCGATGAAAAATCGGATGAAGAGCCAGATTGTAATAAAGAAGAAAGTCACACTAGCCTAACTACAATCTTGGAAGGAAGACATTGGTTGCAAGTCAATCCATTGGGTGTTGCCTCTGGTGTTGCAACACTTGGATGAAACATCACTTAGTTTCATGGTATAGGAGGTAGCAAAACTGTGTGTCACTCTCGACTGTTGAATCTGAATATTTGGCATTTGGGATTTGTTGCTCTCAAATTTTATAGATGAATCAAATGGTAGAAGATTATGGCCTTAAGAGTGGGACTCCCATCGTGTACTGTGATAACTCAAGCACAATTGACATCTCAAAAAATCCAGTACAACACTCTTGAACAAAATACATTGACATCATTTTATTCGAGATTTAATAGATAAATGTTTGATCTGTATCAAATTTGTTGGGACTAATAACCAAGTGACGGACATATTCACAAAGCTTTAGATTTCGAGAGATTTTCCAATCTTAAGAAATATCTTAGCATGTGTGCATTTTGATGTTGTCTTGAATGTTACAACATCTAAGACAACACCTAAAATGCATGTGCATTTTTAGAATATTAGGCATTCTACACTTTTAATTAATTTTGTCCTATATGTGATGTTTTTCTGTGTTGGCTAATTTTCAAATGTGTTCTCAGTTGCTCTCAAAATTTCGATAAAGAAATTGTTTGTGGTGAATACTCTGTTTTAGTCACAAAGTGGTTGAGAGATATGTGTGTGTACTATGATCTTGTCTGGTGTGAAGTGACTTGGAGAAACTAGAGTAAGAAGGAAAAAAATTATATACATAGAATAAAATGAAAAAAGCTACATAGAGGAGTTCAATGAAGACCGTTTTCAGGTGTGAAAGCTACAACTTCTTTCTCAAAATGCAGAAGAAAAGAGGAAAAGTTACAAAGAGGTGTCCAATGAAATTGTTCCTCTAGTGTGGGAGCTGTCACTTCTGGAAAGAAAAAATTCATGATTGGGAGTGCTGATAGAAGATGTTGCCAACATCGGTGGAAACACCTCATAAGTGAACACATCACATGCACTTGATCATATTTTTATTATGTTCCATTCTATTTTTAGGCATAATTAGGTCATGCATATACATAGTTTTGTGAATATTTTCTGCTCAGGATGTTATAAATGTTCAACAAGCAACATATGGTGAAAACCCTATTTGCTAAAAATCAAATATTTTTTATCTATGATGGTTTAATTGAGTTAAACCGACATGGAGTTTAAATCTGAAAATTATTTTGAAAGTCAATTACGCTATATTATTTCTTTAATTATGCCGATATTTTCCTGAAAATTCAAAAAAATTCCCATTCTTTTTTGCTACCAATGGTAAGTTCTGTGCAATCAGCTAGGATTTGAAGGGTTGTTATTACTTGCAATTCAACAGATATATTGTTCACCCTATATCTTTCTTTAATTTGATTATATTTAAGTTAATCTGCTCTTCAAATTGTCTTCCTAATTTTGTTCAATTTTCTCTGCTATCTTCCCTAATATTTCTCACTCACTCCAAACTCACTAATGACATGACAAGGTTTTGACCCCCATGATATTAGAAGCGAGATGGGCTATAAGGATAATGTTTCCCCCTATGTGACAACACCAGAAAGATGAGACCCATACATAGGCCCTGCAAATTGTTCCTGCATTGGAGATCCCTACTCCTCTTGAAAAGATTGCTCCAGGTAAACTCAGGAATAAAATTGACAGGGAAAATCTGCTCGATTTTCTGTGCTGAACCGGGTGTTCCCTCCACCACCTACGAACCTCCATTCAAAGCTACAAGAAGGATACAATCCTGACTACACTCCGCACAAAATATTTTGTCAAAAGAGCTAATCATCTGTGAGACCATGATTGGCTGACCTCGAAAACACTTTTGATGATGACTTGATGACGTAAATTATGATTTTGTGGCCCACAAGAAGTCCAAACCTACTATCGAAATTAGTTCTTCAGGTGATGAACATCCAATTCCTCAAACTACTGTTGCACAGTCTATTTCCAAGGAACCCATTTTTTCTGATGAAGAAGAGGTCTCTCTTGCCCAATTTATGGTAAACCTGAAGAAAGAAAAGGGTGTTGCCTTTGTATCTGCTCCTCACGAGTTCGAAGATGAACTTGATACAGAAATACAACAAAAATTTGCAAAGAACAGGCTTGAGTCCTCCAATAGTTCATCTTCCACTTATAATGATGAAAAATTCGATGATAGTGTTGATAATGATGCTGATAGTGAAGATGTTGCGGGTGATGTTGATGACATTCTAGGCAAAAAAGACAATCAAGAATATGATTTGAGCAAAGCCTTCTCAACTAAGTTCTACAATGAAAATTATGTAACTCAATGATCTGTGTATGACAACCAAGAGTTCATCGATGAGAAGAATGTGGATAGATATGCCTTCGCTAGGTAGAATCTTGTGGCTTTCCTCAAACACCATTAGCTATTTTCGAATGTTTTTGTAGTGGTGCCACCCTATCGTAAGCATGTTCTTGAGTTCTACACCAATCTCTCACCAAGTGTAGACGATGAGAGATCAAGCAAATTTGTAAAAGTTTTTGTTCATGATAAAGTGTACAATTTGAGTCCCGCAGTGTAACGCCCCATATTCGACGACTGTCATCACTGTATCAAGACGAGTCTTTCCAGCGTGCTTATGTTCTCACTCACACGCAACCTGGGAAACTTCCCAGGAGGTCACCCATCCCAAAATTGCCCCAAGTCAAGCACGCTTAATTTTGGAGTTCTTATGTGATGAGCTACCGAAAAGAAGATGCACCTTCGTGATATGAGTAGTACATATCAAATCTTTTAAACTCTCTCCAACTGTACAGTCCATTACATTGAACAGTCTCGGAATCCCTCTCATTCCGGTGTGGGATCGGTTCATTCATATTCCCTCCACCTAGAATCCTGTCAGGAGCCGCTCATTGTCCGTGCAACCTCATGGCACCGGCGATCACCCCCCGCCCTCTTTGGTCCCGGGCCTCACATGCCCACCAGCTTCCGCTTGGTTCGTCCCCGAACCACACCGTACTAAGAGAGGTCGGCTCTGATACCACTGAACCAATGTACTGTGCACCCACTAAGGACTCTAAGGACTCGACCTGACCCATCCCAGGCCCCCTGGACCGAGCCCCCAAGCCTGCGCGAAGAACAGAACTAGCGCACGTCTCACTTGTCTTCTCTCGGGTAGGAGTCCTTGCTTTCAAGGACTCCTCCCAGCCCCTTATCTCGAGTCCTAGCATGGCTAGGACTCTCCCCTTGACTCCCTCACGACCTTGGCTAGCCTCTGGAACCATCCAACGCCCAGCCTAGCCATGAAGAACAAAAACCGAGCCCCTTGGACTTCATGACAGAAAAAGACGTACCAGCTTGTGTTCTTGTTCATGTATGGTGATTAGGGGGTGGTTTAAGAGTTTAAAATTCATGTAAAACAATACCATAACACTCCCTAGACATGGCAGCCCCTTATATACATGTAAACAACAAAAGTTTGAATCAAAATCATGCTTGAAATTTCATGGATTGCATAAAAACAAAAATAATTCAAAGTGTCACTTGTTTTTCCAAACTTTTCATGCACAAAAATATAATATGATGTGATGATGGTTTGAAGGGAAGAATAGGCGTGCCTTTGCGTAAATAACGCACGAAAAATTGTTGGCGATTTGCGAAGAACGGACAAGAACCTTGGCTTGATTATTGCTTAAGCTATTCTCGAAAATTCCTCCTTGCCTTTGACGTGTTGTTGTGTGTTTGTGTGGTGGGGAGAGTTTTAATTGGTTAAAATTTCAGAAAGTGGCCGAGACTAGAATAGGGTTTGGGGTGATTATTAACATATTATATAGAAATTAATTCACTAATTAAGGCTTAGGCCTATTAAACATAAGTTTTTAGGCCCATTAGTCTTAATGAGGATTTAATTAGAATATTAAAATAGTTTTGGTAAAAATAAGTTTGTGAATTTAATAGCCGGGTTGCCAAAAAGTTCGTATTTTTGTTGAAAAACCAATACCGATAAAATTTACGTCCCGCCGTATAAAATTAACTCAAAACCCCTTATTTTCAATAATAAGAAAAACCATTAACCATATTTTAAATAATAAAAATAATTATTTAATAAAATCATTTTATGTTTTTCAGCCCTCGGTCTCTGTTCCTCGATCGCAACTTGAATATTCCTTATAATATAGTTTTATGCAAAATGACAATTAAATTATATTTAATATAAAATCATGCATGTCACACAAATAATTTATCCACTAAATCAATTAATTACTTAATTTCATATTTCCTAGATTTGCATGCAGTTGGATTACGTCGTCTTAAATTTTGGACCTTACAAAAAAATGTTAAATGACTAGGTTATTAGAATTTAATTGAGAACAAGATCTAACCTAGTGGAATTTAGGTTGCATGTTCTACTTAGTTGAATCTAAGTTATGATTTTAGAAGCCATAGGAAATGATGTTGATTTTGTGCCTTATTTTATGTAAAGGATGGGTTAATTCCAAATAAAAAGTTTTAGGGCCAAAAATTTAAAGAAAATCATAACTAAGGGATTTCGAAATTATGGGAGATTAGATGTGCAATTTCGAAAATGTGAGGTCTACAATGCAATTTTTGAAAGATAAGGGACCTAAAAGCGATTACCGAATTCTTAAGGACCATGAAAGTAATTTTCGAAAACTTCAAGGATTAAAATGAAAAGTTCGAAAATATAAGGACCTTAATGCATTTATCCGAAATTTTGAGGATCCGAGTGTCAAGACAGTTTCGATAAGCTGAAGCAAGCCTTGATTACAGCGTCAGTGTTATCTATGCCATCAGGGCAAGGGGAGTATGTTCTTTATACCAACGCTTCTAAACTTGGTTTGGGCGTAGTTCTGATGCAAAATGACCGACTTATCGCCTATGCGTCGAGGCAGCTGAAAATTCACGAGAAGAACTACCCTACTCATGATCTTGAGCTAGCAGCAGTAGTTTTTGCTTTGAAAATATGGAGACACTACCTTTATGGGGAGAAGTGCAAAATTTTCATCGACCATAAAAGTTTGAAATACTTCTTTACCCAAAAGGAGTTGAATATGCGACAGCGCAGATGGCTTGAGTTAGTGAAGGACTATGATTGTGACATTAGCTACCATCCGGGAAAAGCTAATGTAGTGGCAGACGCGTTGAGCAGAAAGGCAGCAGTTATCACTCCAAAAACCGTTACAGTCCGAGATACAACGGTTTGAGCTTACAATGTATGCTAGGGGCAAGGCCCCAAATCTTGCCACATTATCAGTCCAGTCCACTTTGAGAGATAGAATTCGGAGGACA